>NW_024349803.1:9874122-10282613 GCF_902729225.1 Pteropus medius
AAAAAAAACCTGCAAAAATGTTTAAACTTTTTAAACTAATCACATTCAGGGGAATACTATTAGTAATGTTACCCTCCAACTACTTTGTGTTTAGTGTAGTATAAAGAAAATGAGTAACTATATTTGTGTTTTTAATAACAAAGACTTTGATGTAGAGAAAAGGAAGTATGGATGTAAGATTAATGAAATTAAGTAAAAACCATGTAGATCTGACTTTGAATTAAAAGTACCAGTATAAATTTGTGATGTATTTTATTTTTTAAAAAATTTCCCATCTCTATCCACTGAAAAGACTTAGAAATAATAACCAAACCATAAGCAATAAGCACCCAAAGCACCCAAATCATGAGTTGTAAATACTTCAAGGCTCTTTTGATAAAATGACAGATTCAGATCTTGAGGCAAGACATATAAACAATGTGCCAAGAACAACCGGTCATACTGAAAGTCATGAAATTATCAAATACTACGAAAGTTATATCGAAAGGATTCAGGAGCCAACTTGAATAAGCTCCACTAACCAAATATGCGAAAAAAAGTATATTTCCCATATATATCAACAAGGATAAGAACTATAATGAATTTAGAACATATATATGCATTCATAATGATGATAAGTTTATAATAATACTAAAAGAAGCATTGGTCATCATTGAAACATGCTAGGGAATCACTTCATATTTTTGAAACTGGTCCATAAAGAGAAAGAATCAAGTACTCTCCTGTTTTTCCTTTCTGAACTGTACCTCAGGGAACCCTAGTAGTAGTTGTTGAAGAGAAGCTTCTCTTTAGCTGGATGGATTCCAGCTAACAAAAGAAGAAGTGAAAACAGAATATTACCCTTTGGAATGCTTTATGAATTAATGGATCTAGAAAATAATCATTAGTGGTTGCTAACATCCTCCAAAGGAAGAAAACCAGACAATATGTATTTCCTGCCGGAGTACTCAACACAATCTATAGATGACAAAACATCCATATTATTGGTTAATTATTATTATTATTATTATTACTGTTAATTTTTTAGGTAAAGAAATGGTGTTGTGGTTATGTTTATTTTAAAAAGTCTATTGTGTAATATGGAAATCTTTGCAGGTAAAATAATATGATATCTGAGTTTGCTTAAAAATAATTTAAAAGGAGGAAGAGAGTTAGGTAGGGTCTAGATGAAATGCCATTTTTCATGAGTTGATAATTATTGAAACTAGGTGATGGGTATGTGGGACTTAATTAAGCTATTCTATTTGTGTATATATTTGAAATAATTAGATAAAAAATAAAAATTTAACCATGCACCATTAAAAAGATAAAAAACATACAATCATTGATAGCTGCTGAAAGGCATTTAATAAAGTTCATAATCCATCATAATTTTTTAAAATTTTGATATAATAGTAGATGGATCATTCATTAACATTATTAGAAATATGCATTTATGTATTTACATATATAGTCAACCTAAAAGCAAATCTTACTCTTAATGAATAAACACTTAAATACATTAAAGAAATAAGACATGGGTGTCCTTTATCACCACTATTATTTAGTATTGTTCTGGAAGTATTATCTAGTATAATTAGGTTAGAAAAAATAATATAAAAATTGGAAAAAAATAAAATTATTGTAATTTGCAGATATACTTTTTTACCTAAAAAAAATGAAACGCTCTACAATAAAACTATTACAAATCATTTAAAAATTTACTGAAGTAGCTGGGCAGGAAGTTAGTACCAAGAAATTAAGTCATGAAGTATACAAACTATAACCACTTAGAAGATCCTGAGGTAAAAGGACCCCATTTTACAATAGCATTTAAAATAGAAAAAAATACTTAGGAATAAAAATGTGCAAGATCAAAACGAAGGAGAAAAAAGTTAAATGCTACTGCAGGACACAAAAAAGATTTAAATAGAAAGATATTCAGTAGCCTTCCCTCATTTATCCATGGCGGATACATTCGAAAACCCCCAGTGGATGTCTGAAACAGCAGATAGTACCAAACCCTATATGTACCATGTTTTTTTCTATACAGACATATGACAGTTTAATTTATAAATTAGGCAAACTAAGAGATTAACAATAATAAATAGTAATAAAATAGAACAATTATAATAATATACTGTAATAAGTCATGTGACAGTGGTCTCAAAATACCTTATTGTACTGTACTCACCCTTCTTGTGATGATGAGATATGATAAAATTCCTTATTAAGTCAAGAACTTTTTACTTAAAGGAAGCACTTTATGGCTTCTCTTTGGCATATCTGAATTGCCAGCTCACTACTCTTGTGCTTTGGGGCCATTATTAAGTAAAATAAGGGTTTCTTGAACATAAGCACTGTGATACTGTGATAATCAATCTGATAACTGAGATGGCTATTAAATGACTAACAGGCAGGTAGTGTATACAGCAAGGAGATGCTGGACAAAGAGATGATTCACAGCCCTGGGTGGAACAAAGTGGGACTCATGATATTTCATCACAGATTTCATCAGGAGGCACGCAATTTAAAACTTACAAATTCTTTATTTTTGGAATTTTTTATTTAATATTATTTGACTGTGATTGACCATGGGTAACTGAAACAATGGAAAGTGAAACCATGGATAAGGGGGACTACTGTACCAGATTCTTGGTTAGAAAGACTCAAAAATTATAAAATCACTTCTCTCAAAGTTAATCTTGAATGTAATATACATCAATAAAAATTCCAATAATTTTTTTTCTGGGAGTAGATAAATTGCCTCTAAAGTGCATATGAATAAGTAAGAATAGATCTTCTAAAAAATCTTAAGAAATGTAACTACTACAACCAAACATTCAACTATAATAATTACAATAATTAAAACATACTGGTATATCTAGAAAGAGACTCAACTATACACAGAAATTTAGTATGTGATAACATGGCATTTCCACATAGTGAGAGAAGAATGGACTATGTTATGAATGGTGTTAGAATAATCAGAAAGTCCAATTGAAAATTTAGTTGGTTTCTACTTCATATTTTGTACCAAAATTAATTCTAGATGAAGGAAGTCTTAAGCATGAGAATGAAACTGTAAAAATATACAATGAGAACATGAGAGAATTAGCTGATACCTTAATCTTATCCACTGAGGTGGGGTAGGCCATTGCAAATATGAAACATAGCTTGGAATCCATAAAATAAAAAATTGACACATCTAACCACATAAAAATCAAAAATTTTCTGTAAGAGAAAAAACAAAAGACAAATGATAAATTAGGAAATATCTGCTATCAACTCACTGACAAAAAAAATTCTTTAATATATGAAGGACCCTTACAATTCAATAGGAAAGAGAATAGCAATTAATTTTTTTTTAATGGGTAAGTAATATAAACAGCTTACAGAAAGGGGAAGTACAAACAGCTCTTAAATGTGTGAAAAGAGACACAGCCTCACTCATCACAAGGGAAATCCAAAATATCATGTCTTCTTTATCTGATTGGTAGAGATTTAAAAGTTTAATAGCCCATTGTGCTAATGTGTCTCTAGTGGGAGTATAGTTGTTTCTTGTAAGAGTAAAAATTGATTCCACCTATTTGGAGGACAATTTGATAACACTGATTAATAATACAAATAAATTGACCCAGAAATTCTAATTCTGGAGATTTATTCTCCAAATATCCTGCAAATATACACCCACAAAATGGGGCATGAACAAGGTAATCATTGCAATGTTACTGAAACAGCAAAAAATTGGAAACAATCCAGAATCTTACAGCATTTTGGATTTTCGTTTTTGTTTTGTTGGTGAGTATCTGATTTCTTTTGCTTAACATTATGTTTGTGATTCATCCATGTTGCTGCAGATTAAACTATCATTCTTGTATAGTATTCCATTGTGTGACTGTACCATTCATCCATTTTGATGTGCATTCATTATTTATAGCTTTTGGCTCTAAAAAATAGTGCTGCTTTGAATGTTCTTGTACGTCTCTGGGTGAACAACTGTGCACATTTCTGTTTGGTTTGTACCTAGAAATGAAAGTTTCTGAGTCATATGATATGTGAACATTTTTAGTAGATATTAATAAACAGTTTTCCAAAATGTCTGTACTATATGCTCACCCTCATTGTGTATGACCAATCGCACATTTTAGCCATTCTGATGAGTAAGTACAAAGTTATCAAATTGTAGTTCTAATTTGCATTTTTGAGGCCTAATGAGGTTGAGTACCTTTTTAGTAAAGGGCTTATTTAAGGGTTTTGCCCAGTTTTTTTATTGGATTGTCTGAATTTTTATTATTCATTTGTAGCAGTTTGTTTTACATCCTTCATATGAGCCTTTTGTCAAATGTGTGGTACAAATATCTTCTCCAACTCTGTGGCTTGCTTTTTCACTCTTTTAATTAGTACATTATATAGGTAGTTAATTATATTTTTAATGAATTGAAATGCTATGAAAAGTAACAATTTATAAATAATTACTTGCACAATAACTGTCCTAAAAAATAAATTGCTAATTGAGTAAGATATTAATTCACAGGAATATAGTTTATGTAACTTTCTATGTATATGTAGATAGATTTGTTTTTATTGCTATAATCTTTGTAAGACAAAACCAAAGTCTCTCTTTGTAAGCTAGACTTCAATAAAAGGAAAAATATAAAACACGACTAAAATTCATTTAAACAATTCAACCATTATTTATTTATTTATTTAAACTACTTTGTTGGCATATGATTGACATACAAAAAACTTATATATTTAATATATACAGTTTCTTGTATATAAACTGTATGCAACTTGATGAGTTTGGAAATAAGTATACATCCATGAAACTATCACCACAATCTGTGCCATAAACACACGTATCATTTCTAAAAGTTTCCACCTGCCCTCTTTATTTGTTATTATTTTATATTGTGTGATAAGAACACTTAACATAAGATCACCCTCTTAGCACATTTTTAAGTATACAATACAGTACTATTAACTATAGGCTCTATGCTATAAAATATATCTCTAGGTCTTATTCAGCCTGTATAACTGAAACTTTGTACTCTTGGACTAATACCTTCCATTTCCCCTCCATCATATTTATTGAATACCTATTATTTGCCAGGCAGAAACAAAGTCTCTGTTGTTGTGGAGATTCTAGTTGGAGGAAATATAAAATATGTACATAAATAATTAGACACAAAAAAATGTAAGATAATGAAAGAATTGTCAAGAGAATGAGAAGATAAGCCACATACTGGTAGAAAATATTTGCAAAACACATATCTGATAAAGGACTATTATCCAGTATACACAAAGAACACTTACAACTTAACAATAATAAAATGAACAACCTGATGAAAAGATAGGTGAAAAGTGTGGACACCTCACCAAAGATGTGCTTTGGCAAATACAGAGGGCAAATAAGCGTGTGAAAAGATGTTCAACATTATATATCATTGTAAATTAAAATAATGAGATGCCATTACACACCTTTTAGAAGAGCAAAAATCTAAAACACTGCCAATACCAAATGCTGGTGAATATTAGAAACTCTCACCCATTGCTGGTGGAAGTGCAAAATGGTTGAACCACTTTGAAAGCCAATTTGGTGGTTTCTCTTAATTTCTAAAATTTGGAAGCAATCAAAATGTCCTTTAGTAAGTGAATGAATAAATGGTTGTAGATACATACAATAAAATATTATCCAGTGGTAAAAAGAAATGATCAAGTCACAAAAAGACATGAGGAAACCTTAAATGTATATTTCTAAGTGAAAGAAGCCAATCTGGAAAGGCAACATCCTGTATGACTCCAATTATATGGCATCTGGAAAAGGCAGAACTGTGGAGACAATATAAAGATCAGTAGTTGCCAGGAGTTTAGGGGAAGAGAGGGATTAATAGGTAGAGCTCAGAGGACTTTATGGCAATGAAACGATTCTGTATGATACTAATGGTGGATACATGATATTGTAGATTTATCAAAACCCATAGAATGTACAACACCAAGAGTGAATTGTAATGTAAACTATGGACTTTGCTTGATAAAGATATGTCAATATTAGTTCATTGACTATAACATGTCCCACTCTGGTGCAGTATGTTGATGATGGGGAGGCTGTATGCGTGTGTGGAAGGGTATATGGAAACCTAAATTTCGCTGTGAACCTAAAACTGTTCTAAAAAATAAATTCTGTATTGAAAAAATATTAGGTGATGACAGTATAAAGAGATAATCAGGGTGATAAGATAGAGTGTGCTGAGACATGGTCATGGAATTCCTCTATGAGAAAGTGATGAAAAATGACAAAGAGTGGGCCTTGCAGAAATGAGGATAACAACGGTCCAGCCCAAGGGAAGACTTGAAGCAGAAACTCGGAGTCAGGAACAAGCTTTCCTCCAGAGAACAGAAGACTTGAGTATCTAAAATATGATGAGAGATGTAAAGAGAGGGTGAATAATGAGACAGAGGATGTGGTAGAGGACAGGTCAGGTAGAGCCTTATGGGCTGGGGTAAAGGCATTAATTTTATTTCAAGAGTCATTTTGGAGTTAAAGAGTAAACAAGAGGGTGAAGAATGGATGGATGCTTGATTTTCCCAGTAGCCTCTCTTTCTACTTTCTTTCTAAGCACAGGTTGTGGCAAATCTCAGGCTGATCCAAACTTAGCCTGTTTTGTCTTATAAAAAATTTTTTTAAAGCTGTAACTATGCTCCTTCTGTTTCAGGAGTCTTGGATCTTTTGCTCAAACTCTCCCTTTGGTCATCTGCCTGCATTGTCTCCTCCCTGAACCTGACTCTCAAGAGGAACTGGAGAAGGAAAGGATTATTGGTGCCATTCTTCTCATTATAACCACTCACCTTTGCACACTTCTTGAGAATTCACAAGTTTTGCATTTACTATTTTATTCGCAATTGCAATAAGGACTCTGATGTTTACCAACGATGTTAAAGTTTATTTTAAAAGTTTTATCTAGCTGTTTTAAAAAACTAAACATGTCGAATGAATAAATCTGGAAAACACAAAAAAAAAGTATTAAAAAATTGGAAATAATTTGTAAATACCACAAATCAGAGATGAGCCATTTTTCATTCTTTTTCTTAGCATGTTAGATGGGTTACTTTCCTACAATATACTAGGAAGTTTATCTTATAAAATCAAGATTATATTTTATATAGGCTGCTTTTTACTTAGAATATCTTACGTATCATACATTCTCAGGTAATTCTCACAGAGACTGGATTGAGTGGGGGCTGTAATTGCAGTCTTGGTGTTCTAGCTATGAGTCTAGGACTCCAGCCATTATATCACAGATAACACCATACTTTCACCACAAAAACCTACATTTATTGTCGATTCTCCACCTTTTTAATATGTAAATCCTGTCATGTATTCCTTGCCCCTAACTTCTCAACGGCTCTCTATTTCATTCAAAGTTAAAGTCAAAATGCCTACAGTCTGACTCCCACTGTCTATTAGACTCATCATTCTCATCTCCCTTTCCTCTATTTCACCCTGCTACAGCCTCCTTGCTATTCCCTCAAGCAGGAAGGTTGCCAACTTAGGGTTATACTTGCTGTCCGCATGGCTCTCTGCTTCACTTTCTTCAGGTCTCAGCTCAGATGTCACACCATCAATCGAGCCCACCTGGACCATTCCATATAGTGAACCTCTGCCTAAAACCACCTGGCATTTCTCACCCCTCTTGCCCTATTTTGATTTCTCCTTGGCATTTATCACCACATAACATGCTATATAGTTCTTTCTTTCTCTCTTTCTTTTTCTCTTTCTTTCTCTGTTTCTTTCTGTTTCTTTCTCTGTTTCTTTCTCTGTTTCTTCCTCCCTCCCTCCCTCCCTCCTTCCCTCCCTCCCTTCCTTTTATTCTTCCATTCCTTCCTTCCTTCCTTCCTTCCTTCCTTCCTTTCTTCCTTCCTATTTTCTCTTCCCCTCTTATTCTAACCCTAAAGTCTCTATGGCAGAAACTTGTTTTGTTCATTGCAACTAACTCCAACAGTGCCTGGAACACAGTAGGTCCTCAATACACTTTTTGTTGGATGAATGAGTATAGGCTAGATGACCTGCTCAGTGATTAATACACATTCTTTCCTTTTCTCTTGCTGAATTCCTCTATGAGACATGGTATTTTCAAATTTAAACACACATATTTGTGGTAACAATTAAACCAATTTTATTAACAAGGAGTGATATCAAGATTAATGTTTAAGGACTGAAAATTAAAAGTCCCCTTTGACTCTAAGCATCCAAAAAAAAAATCACTTTGACTCCTTGCTTGCTTGTTTTGCCATGAAATATTTGCAAAGATGGTTGTTCTAGCACTGTGCATACATATAGTGCACCCTGCTTTACCAAATAAATTTAAAAGAAACTCAACCTCTTAGCTCAAGCACTCATCATTTTTAAAATATGATGATCTAATTAAATCAACTTCCAAAGAGCCAATCATCAAAAAATTACTTGACTAAATTCATCATTATTTTCAAAGCAGTATGTGAGAGTGCTTATGTATGTGTATTTGTGTAAAAATTCAGTAAGTATAAAATATAAGAACTATGAATAGATAGGGAGAATGGTGCTTCAGTTACACTCATTGAATAAAAAGTACTGCTTTTGATAGCTAAGTTGTCTAACAAGCATTTACTAGACATCTCTCTGTGCATAGTCCAAGTTTGTTTCCTGAGATCATAGAACTGATAATCTAGTGGGGAGAGAAGTTGTATGAATAAGTAGGTTAGCATATGAAATTAAATAACAAACAAAATGCATTATCTCTCTTTCATCTCAGTCTCAACTTCTGGCTCCAGGTTGATTTGGTCTCTTGGCTGTAGGCTGAATAAAATCTCTGACTTGAAAAGGGTTAAGTGCAAATAGCATTCCTCTGCTTCTCTCCTAATCTGCTTTAGGACAATAGAGGTAATAGAAGAGATGGTTTAATGTAAATAGCTCTTCATAAAGATTGACTTTACAAAGTCCCAAGAGCAGAACTTTGGTTTTCTCTCATCCTGTGACTAGGGCCACTTCTCATCACAGTATCAAGACATGATAGTGCTCGCCTTCTGGGTAAATTTACACAAAATTGATTAACACTTCACTCGCATGTTATTGAACTTGATGTATGAGTTTTAAATCATACAGCTCATGGCACTTAGTCAACAAAAACCCTAAAATGCCTCTTTTTTTATAATGATGTCACTGAAATTTCCTAAATTATTGAGACTATAAAGCAATTTATTAAATTGAGTGAAAAGTTTCCATATTAAGTAAGATGACTCTTTTTTATGCAAAACCTTCTTATGAAAGGTTAAATAACTTTCTCATCATTCTTTCAATGTCTAAGATGAACTGTCTTCGGTTGTCAAGCAGATGATATTTAATTCAGTACTCTACCAAAAAATAAAAGCAGCCTATAAGAAAAGGAAGAAATAGAGGAAAAGGGCTTGAACAAAATAAATCACACATTCGTGTTTATATGTGTGTGTTTAGACTCCCAATCAGACTGTAAGTGATCACAAAATGATTGGTTTCTTTGCCTTCTTCATATTGGCTGAACCACTGCACAGTATGATGTCATTAAACAATGAACTACTAAAGATACACAGCCCAGAACACAAATATTGATCTTTGGAAAAATTGTGAAGAGACAATAGTGTATCTTCAGCCCTTGCATGCAGTTAATTCCTCCATTGTAACCTTTCTAATACCCTTTCATCCTTATAAACATTTGAATGTTTTCAAGGGTCCAGAATCCTTTCTCTCAGAGAAAAAGAAAACATTCATGAAAACCTACCATGTCCAGGTATTGTGCAAGGCACGAGGCTTCCATAAAGAATAAGAAAGATTGATCTTGCTAGACAATATACACTAGATAAGATGCATTATATATAGAATATTATATGCATGTTTAAAAAGCTATTGAAATACAGAGAAGTAATTTATTGATATAATTCTGACAGATCCATTTTTATTTTTAAAAATTTAAAAACCATCTAAAAAGGGTAGTAATTAAGCCAATATTTGGGACCAGATTATAGAAGGTATTGAATAGCATCTGTGGAAATAGATGATTATACGGAGAGCAAAAGAAAGACATTGAAGATTTTGGCAACGACAAATGAAAACCAAGATTTCAGAAGAATAATCTAGAACTGACATAAAGGATAAACTGAATTAGGGAAAAATCAGAAGTAAAAATGCCACTTAGAGAGATACCATAGTCAAAACTGACTTAAAAATAAACAGAAAATCTGAATAGAACCATTTCTATTAATGAAATTAATTTCATATAAAAAACTTTTATATCCTTCTGCTTCTGAATATGATAGATTCATTGGTACAGGACATGCCCTCTTGCAGTGAAACATCAGACAAAACATATAAAAATTGTTTCAGACTTTGCACAATAGGTAGTATAGAACTCAGCTCCCTGAAAGAAAGAAATGACATAATGTGATTCCTATGATCACCCTGGAGGCACTTTCTAGACTGGTGCAAGGAAGAGGAACACAACAGAGCACAGTGATCACTCTGAGTTGAGAAGACAAAGATTGGAGTTGGGAAAGACTGAGACGGTTGGAATGTGTGCAGCAGAATATTGGAAAGAAGGGAAATATACAAAGAAAAAACTCCAAAAATCACCATAGTGGGTCCTCTTGAATCTTGCTTAATTCTGAATTGTCATACATAGTATGAAACTCTACAAGGTTGAGCTAAAAACTACCAAAGAGCTGTAAACTGAACAATTCCCAGAGCTCACTTAGGGCTGTGAGATGTTCAAGTTTTGACCAAAGTGAAGAGACTTTGTTAAATACCCAAGGCATTTAGATTCCAGAAAGATCACAGATATACATATGTACATGTGTTTCCTAGCCCTCCTCTCTGACAGGCTCTAGAAGCTCTGATGAACAAACCTAGTGCAAAGATCTTGGTCTCTAGATACCATTCTCCAGTATAATGAACCTCATATTCTTGGAGAAGAAGTTAATTCCAACACAAGGGCATATAAAATACAAGATGAGCTTGGAACATTTTATTGAATTAAAGGGTAATACCCCCAAAATAATTGGGACATGACAAAAAGATGTAGGGACCATTTTGAAGGAGTCTCCACTGGCCAAATCTGGGAAATATCAAGATAAATATTAGATTATAATTTATCAAATAGAATAAGAATCTATGAATCATAGTGATATAAATAAATTCAAACAAAAAAATAAAGGGGAAAAGAGAATTTCAACTAATGATTATATAATAAATGATGAATTAGGAATCACCAGTGGGTAGTAAAAGTAATGGGTGAAAATTTGATGAGAATGAAACACATAATTCCCAAATCGCCACCTAAAAATTACATATTATTTACAAAGAAGAACGATAATTTTAAGTAGAGAAACCTAGGAGACACAACCTGAACAGAGTAATTAAGTCTACCATCATCAATATTGCAACTGAAATCATGTGTTTCCAAAAGAAACATAAGACATACCCAAACTGAGGGATACTCTAAGAAATAACTGTACTCTTCAAAAAATAAAATCAAGGTCAAGAAAACAAAGGAAATCTGAGGAACTGTTCAATATAAAAGGAATCTTAAAAGATATCATAAATATCTGGACATTTTTGGATAAAAGGACATTTTAAGATAACAGATTAAATTTGAATATGAACTATAGATTATATAATAGTGTTGTATCAATGTTAGATTTCCTGACTTTAATAACTGTACTGTAGTTATAAAAAAAAATTTTCTTGTTCCAAGTAAATACACACTCAAGTATTTAGATACAAAAAGAGAAAAAAAACACCATATTAAAGGTAATGAATTATTATTTTGTTTTTGTTATTGTTATTGATAAAACCCAATATGATTTCAGGACAATGTTACACCATGCTATTGTCATTAGAGGACCCTGACATTTCAAAGGTGTTCAGTTGAGATATGTGGGGCATAAAATTTGCCATTTTTTTTGTACAAATTCCTGAGATTAACAATAATGTTACAGATAAGCTTGATTTTGAATTCTAATTTCTCTAAACATTGATCCTGGACTCACTGAAAATAGTCTAAATTATGAGAATTGGACTTGAAATCAGCCAACAGTGAGAGGCTAGTTGAGCTACAGGGCAAGGAAAAGCTTAGTAATACTGAGGCATCCCCATATTAAGTCCCATATGAAAGCAAGAGACAGAGAAAAGAGATGAATTACAATTAGTTTCCTTACCAGCTTCTGTGCACTCTCCACAACCACCACTCACCTCTACCCCCATTTTTCTGTTTAATATTCAGGTTCCCCTCACCCCTGTCATTTGGGGATGGACCACCGTCATTTATTGTATATGTTTTTGTTTTTAATCTGAGCAGCTAGTGAATATTATTATATGCTTTTTAAAGCCCACACACCCTACCAAGAGTTAATAGGAATTCTAGATACTATCAAATATATTTAAACATGATGCTTGAGTGGTCTTTGCAGCTGGTAGGTTATACATAAAATATGTTCAGCTAGTGATAGTGTTCTTATCTAAAGACAGAAGCTAGCAAAATTTCATCCTGTGTGCTCTGTCAGATTGTTCCCTTGGACAGATGGCAGAAGACTCCTGATGACAAGTGTGAGATGCTATCTGAGTGTCATGGCAGTGGTTTTCTCATTGCCCTGGACAGAGTTCCCTGGCTGCTCTCTTCATTTGAAGCGTGCAAATGAGTAGATGTGGATAGCAGAATGTGTATGATCAATAAATTCATGTAATTAGAATCTTGCTGAAAAGAGTAGTCACCCTATAAAAGAACTTCCATTAATGCTTGGTCTCCCTGCCTAGACAAGGGCTCACATTTTTTCACCTTCTTGTGTATTTTTCTCAAGTGACACAGTAAACTGACAATACAAACGGCCAATTTTAAAAGTGCTGCCCATCTTGTTCAGAACCAGGCCTTTAGTTCTCTGACTCATGGAACCAAATGGGAGCTCACTGGGGAAATCCAAACTCAACAACCTCCTCAGTACACTGCCTGCTTTTATCTTATCTCATCTCTCTGCTGCTAAAAGGTCCTGCTATTCAGTGCAAATGAACCCGTGCATCCACAATGCAGAAGTTCCTCCCTTTAACTGCTATACTGTACCATTCTCATAGCCATGTGCACAGCCTCCCTCTTTAAATCAAGGTTGCACATGCCCTTCAAAGTCATCCACGTATAAGCCTTTCCACTCAACTTAACCATTGGTCCCTGCACTTTTGCATTTACATACTTCTATAATTACACACATGCAGACACAGACAGACACAACAGACACACACACACACGTATACAGTGGTAAAATACATGTAATATAAAATTTACCATATTAACCATTCTTAAGTGCACTGTTTAGTGGTGTTAAATACATTCACATTCTTGTACAATCAATCTTCATAACTCTTTCCATTTTGCAAAACTGAAACTCTACACCCTTTAAACAACCCCCAACCTCTGGCAACCACTATTCTACTTTGTCTCTACCAATATGACTACTTTAGGTACTTCACGTAAGTGGAATCATTTGTCTTTTGTGACTGGCTTATTTCATTTAGTATAATGTCCTCGAGTTTCATCCATGTTGTTGTATGTGTCAAAATTTCCTTTCTTTTAAGTATAAATAACATATCATTATATATATACATATAATATATAATATGTACATTATGTATATATACATATATATATGATGAGAAAGTGTCTGTGGAGTGAATGTGGTGAAAACTATGTGAGCTCATGTGAGGAAAAGAGGAAAATGAGAATATATATATATATTTGTATATATATATATATATATTACATTTTGTTTATCCATTCATCTGTTGGTGGACACTTGGTTGTTTCCACTTTTTTGGCTATTGTAAATAATACTGCAATAAACATGAATGTACAAATATTTCTTCAAGACCTTGCTTTCAATTCATTTGGGTAAATGTTCACAGCAGAATTGCTGGATCATATGGAAATTCTATTTTTAATTTTTTGAGGAAGCACCATACTGTTTTCCACAGTGGCTATACCACTTTATGTTTCCATCAACAGTGCAAAAGAGTTCCAATTTCTCTACATCCTCACCAACACTTGTTATTTTGTTTTTTTCTTTTAAATTTTTTATAGTAGCTGCATTAGTTTCCTAGAGCCACTATAACAAAATACCACAGACTGGGTGGCTTAAGCAACAGATATTTATTTTCTCACAATTCTGGAGGCTGGATGTCCAAGATCAAAATATCAAGCAGATTTGGTTTCCCCTAAGGTCTCTCTGCTCAGCTTGCAGATGGTTGCCTTCTCACCTTGTCTTGTGGCTTTTTTTCTCTATCATATCTCTGGTATCTCTTCCTCTTCTTATAAGGACACCAGTTCTAATGGATTAGGGCCTCACCCTTATGAACTCATTTAACCTTAATTATCTAATTAATGATCCTATCTTCAAATACAATCACATTCTGTGACCCACATTCTGTGGGTTAGGACTTCACATATAAATCTGGGAGTGAGGGATATACACAATTCACAATTCAGTCCACAATAGTAGCCATATTAATTGTGATTTTGACTTGCATTTTCCTAATAATTAGTAATGTTGAGCATCGTTTTATGTGTTTATTGGACATCTGAACATCTCCTTAGGAAAAATGTCTATTCAAATCCTTTGCCCATATTTTAATCAGGTTGTATTGTTGTTGAGTTATAGGAGTTCTTTATATATTCTGGACATTAATTCCTTATGATATATGATTTCCAATTATTTTCTCCTATTTCATGTGTTGCCTTTTTATGGTTGATTGTGTGCTTATATATTTTAAAAATTCTTTTAGTTTGCAAGAATTTTTGAGAGTAGAATCCAGAAGCCACTCTTTAGCTAATATTTAATGTTGTTTAGAAATTCAATAATTTGTCCTAAAATTCATGTCATTTGGTAATGTTGCCACTACTTGAAAAAAGTATCCAAAACTATGAAGGGTTTATAAACCTATTTTCCCTTTTTATCTAGAGTTACTACCTTCCTGATTTGTTCAAATCTTACTACTTACTCTCTCCATGTAATCATGTATTTCTCCAAATATATCTATGGCTTTGGAGGTATCAAAATCTCCCTCAATAATCTGACTTCTTGCTAAGGCTGAGAGGAAAGGTAGCTTAAAAACTGTATTTGCTCCAAGAAAAACAAAACAAAACACACACACAAAATAGATTACTCATGAAATTATTCATTAACAATGTACTTGACTAATTATTGTGTTGATGGGCTACATCACAAGGAAATAATATAGGGCTCAACTTCAGAAATGGTGGAATAAAGACCTCCAAAACTCCACTCCTCCATAAAGGCAATGAGAACACTGACAAAAATTATCAAAATCAACTTTTTCAGGACTCTGAAAATGAACTAAAGGCTTGCAACAATTTGAGGAGTGTTAATTCAAGAAAAATAACCAAGTCTCTACAAGAACAGAAATCCTTGTGGTATTTTAACTACTTGCATGTTTCTCTCTCCAAATCTATGATAGCTACAAAAGCCAACAGCCTGATTATCACGAATATAGTAACAACTGTGAGAACCAGCAGTCTAGCAGCCCCTGGAGAAAGCGGGCACAAATTTCTTTGGAGATCTCCAAAAGTCCCATTCCCAGAGAATAGTCACTATTTTATCTGTCTAGCAGCTTGTTGAAAACTTCTATTCTCAGGGCTTGTCTTTATTATTCTTCAGTCAAAGATCATTCTGGTATGGTGTCAGATGGGTACTAGACTTATCAAGATGATCACTTCATAAGTTATATAACTGTCTAACCACTATGTTGTACTCCTGAAATCAATATAATATTGTATGTCAACAGTAATTGAAAAACAAAGAAAATTAAATTAAATCAAAATACTTTTTAAAAACTTCTTCTGTGTGAACAGCCCTACCCACAGAGCATTTGACAAAAACAAACAGTTGCAATTGTTTAATATCACAGTCACTTGAGGCTGTGACATGCATGCACAGGGCTGTCTGCATGCATAGGGCTGTGTGCAAGCACAGGAAAAATCTGAGGCCCTAAACTCTCACATCTGATTGATCTGAAAAGACTACATTACTGTTTAATTCCAACTATATGACATTCTGGAAAAAGCAGAACTATGGAGACAGTAAAAAGAGTAGTGGTTGCCAGGGGTTGAAGAGAGAAAAAGGAATGAACAGGCAGTGCACAGGGGATATTTAGGAAAGTGAACATACTCAGTATAATACCATAATGGTGGATACATGCCATTATACATTTGTCCAAACCTATAGAATGGACAACACCAACAGTAAGCCATAAGGTAAACTATGGACTTTGAGTAATAAGGATGTGTCAATATAAGTTCATCAGTTGTAACAACTACATCATTCTGGTTGGGGATGTTGATCATGGAGGAGGCTATGCACATGTGGGGGCTGGGTATAATGGTAAATATCTGTACCTACCTTCACTTCAATTTTGTCATAGACCTAAAACTGCTCTAAAAAATAGCCTTAATATATTAAAAAGAACAAATATAAAAGAAAACAAATAAAATAACATTAAACTTTGAGGTGCAAAAAAAAATTACTACAAAGCTACAGTAGAACAACGTAGCATTACCAACATAAGTATTGAAATATAGACTAATGGAATTCAATTGAGAGTTCGGAAATAAATACGTTTACAGTCAATTGATTTTGAACAAGTCTGCTATGATGAGTCAGTGAGGGAAAAAATAGTCTTTCTATAAATGTTACTAGAACAACTGGATATGTAATACAAAAGAATAAAATTGATCTCCTAACTTTAATACACAAAAATTAATTAAAAGTAGACCAGAGGCCTAAACATAAGAGCTAAAACTATAAAACTCTTAGAAGAAAACAGAGCTAAGCCATCATGACTTTGGATTAGGCAATGTTTTCTTAGATAGGACACCAAAAGCAGAAGCAGCCAAAGAAAAATATAGATAAATCGGATTTCATCAAAATAAAAAATATTTGTGCTTCAAAGGACATCATTAAGAAAGTGAAAAAATACTTAACAGAATAGAAGAAAATTTTTGGAAGCCATATATGTCAGATAAAAGACTTGTATCCAGAATATACAAAGAAATCTGACAACTCAACAATAAGAAGACAAATAATTCCATTTTTTAAATAGACAAAGGATTTGAATAGAATTGCTCCAAAGTAGACATATTAATAGTTAAAAATCACATGAAAAAAGAAGTGTTCAGCTTCATTAATCATTGAGGAAATGAAAATCAAAATCACAGTAAGATACCACTTCACAATCACTTGAATGGCTATAACAAAAAATATAGATACTAATGATTGTTGGCAAGGATGTGTAGAAATTTGAACCCTTGTACGTTGTTGGTGGGAATGTAAAATGGTACAGCTGCTTTGAAAAATAGTGTGGCAGTTCCTCAAAAAGTTAAACATAGCGTTACCATATGATGCAGCAATTCAACTCCTCAGTATATATCCAAGAGGGGGAAAAAAACATGTCTACACAAAAACTTGTACATAAATGTTCATAGCAGCATTATTCATAATATCAAAATGTTAAAATGCTCATCAATTTATGAATTGATAAACAAAATATGGTATATCTATACAATAGAATATTAATCATACGTAATTTCGATACATAATACACTGTGGATGAACTTTGAAAACAATGAAAAATGAAAGAAGCCAGACACAAAAGATCATGTGTTTTATGCTTTCACATATATGAAATGTCCAAAATAGGCAAATCTATAGAGACAGTAGGTTGGTTGTTGCCAGAGGCTGGAGGTAGGGAAAATGGAGAGTGATTACTAATGGGTATGGGATTTCATTTTGGGGTGATAAAAATGTACTGGAATTAGATAGTGGTAATCAGTGCACACTTTTGTGACTATTCTAAAAACCACTGCATTGCATCCTTTAAAAAGGGAACTTTATGGTATGTGAATTATATCTCAATACAATATTTTTTTTAAAAAAGGAAATGATGCAGAGTGGGGCACAGGCTTTGTGATGTATTAAGAAGTATCAACACTGATGAATTCAAAATGATTTCTCCAACTCTACAATCTGCTATTTGTGATCAGACATTTTTTGAAGTTGTTCTCTTTTGAAGTTGTACTTCAAGAAAAGTTTTCCAATCTTATCTCCTGCTAAGTTTACCTGGACTATTTAATCAACATTTGGGTAAATCTGGCCTTTGTTCTTCTAACAACACACTTAGTAGAGCCTGGATGCTAGACATGAAACTTTGCTTTACATAGTAGATTAGAAATACGTGGCTAATTTTGCATCTGCTAAGAATAAGGTTGCCTTCACTGACTGGTCAAGGGCCATGTCCAGAAGGGACTCTAGTTCCAGATAGTGCATTTCTTTGTTACCATCCCTTCAGCTATACTTCCTTGTGGTGTGACCAAAGTTTAGAATATCTCACACCTCAAAAAGCGTAATCCTTTAAATCCTCAAGCTCTAGACCTCTTTAGTGCATAGATTCTTTCCAGGCTCATTGCCAGCTAGTTTTCTCCATAAATACCAGATGGGCCTTCGGGGTACCTGTTCCATCACAAACCATTTATAGAATTAAAAGCATCTTTGTGACATTGTCAACAGTTAAATGCACAGTTTTGTTGATCTTTCCTCAGGCTCTGTGAGAAAAATTAGTTATGGGCCAATATGTCCCTATTAATCTTAGTTACAGACACTAAATCTGCACATAATATTTCCATGAGACTCTCAGAAAGCCAGACAATTGCCTGACAGAGCAGATCATTACTAGTGGAATAAAACATGTTTGTACTCTGCACCCCATCACTACCTTATTTTTAACTTTTACCTTTATGACGGAGACCACAGTTGCCTCGACTACATGTAAACCCTCCCATCTGTACTCTACCTAGCACTCTACCTTAGGGAGCAGACAAATTGGCAAAAGCCTATGTGCATGAACAAAAGCATATTCTGTAGATTGTTGCCTTTGCTTTTGAACTACTACCAGGAAGAATAACAAGTTCAACTATTCCAAAATTAAAGTCATTGGTTTGGGTAAATATTTTTTTATGTTTTAACTGGTCTATAACTAAAATGCATAAGCAAAAACCCTATATCAGGGATTGGATCCAGGCCTTGTGGTTTAATTTAACATCTTTGTAAAGGATTTTGTAACCTGTTAGAGCAAATATTTTTGCTGCCAGCTTATCTTAGATAGTTGACCTGGAAGTACATTGTTTAAAGTTAGAGTGATTTACTGTCTGAGGCTGTATTCATCGACATGTACTTAGAGACAGTCACAAGCCAAATTGGTGTGGCCATGATGACCTGCCCTCTCAAATACTGACTTTGATCTCAAATTATTTTCTGTGTAAAGCCTTGTTTCCACTAGTGGGCATTTCATGTGGAGGAAAATTTCATGTGGAGGAAAATTGGTTTTCTTTACATTGAAGTTCCAGTAGAGCTCCTCCATAGTCATAACTAAACATGAACTCTTGTTCATTTGATTATTAGAACATGGGACCCTGACTTTAACTGGCCACATAGAATATCTGCAAGCTAGCTATTTGTCAGGGAGAATACTCTTGAACCCATTACTGCTCAGTACTTATTAGAAGCCCACTTGAGTCATGCAGATAACTATTCTCATCAAACTATTCATTGCCATTTTTGCAGTAACCCTACATTGGAAAACATACAAAGAAGGTAAATGGTAAAATATATTACATTTACTATAAAAATATTATTGATGATGTTATCAGGACCAAAATGCAAGAATTTGAATTTCTATAGAGAAATTTTTGTGCTTTTTCTTAATCAACTGGTTCAATTCTACCTTAAAGACACTCTAAGCCATACAATTGTCCTACTTCCTTCTACATATTGGCCACAAGGAAACTCTGAGTCAGGTTTATTGTATATCTAGTACCCAATACCTATGATACATGAGCTCATTCTGGCTACACCTTATTTTTCTACCCTAGTGTTTCCTTGCCTCTATTTCCTCACTGACTAGTGTTTTGTTTTTTATCTTTGTGTGTATTTTTGAAAGCTGCTTTAAATACATCTTGCAAAGAGTACAGATATAAATAAATACATTTCTGTAATAGTGCTTTTTGAAAGATAGTTCTACAAAGCAGTAGGATAAAAATCTTATCAGAAAAAGGGACCTCTGTAGAATCTCTGTGGGTAGAAATTCCATTCTCATATAATTAAAAAGTCATAATAGGGATATGTTACAGCCCACCTGACCAGGAAACTGAGATAGAAATGTTAATTGAGATTGTGGAAGCTGTGAAATTAGGCCAGGTAGTAATAATGGGAGTCTTTAATTACTCAATCATAGATTGGCAAAATGCCTCACAGGGACAAGGGTTGGAAGTGAGATTTTTAGATAAGAGAAATTACTGCTTCCCAGCAAAGGTAGAAAAAGAGCCTGTGCGGCAGGGAAATATACCAGACTGAGCCATGACAGTGAATGCAAAATCATTAACAGTGACCATCATACAATTTAATTCCATAGCCTTGTGAGCAAATTAAAATCCACTACATGTCTATCGAATATTAGAAAGGGTACTATGACAAAAATGAAAGAATTTAAAAACTTAATAAGAAACCAAAAGAAACCAAAAGAATATTTTCAAAGCAATGTATCAGCAATCCAGGAAAACATCCAGGAGGATATAATAATCCTCAGTGGCTAGTCAGAATCGTAACTTCTGGGAGCAGGGGAAGGGAGATGTTTTCAAAAATAAGAAAAAGAACCAAGGAAAGAAAACATGTAAACCCAGAAAATGTGACAGATTAGAAATAACTTCAAAATTCGATAAACCAAAAGAACAAAAAATGTGATGCATCTTATAGAGGTTTCCAGAGGGTTGAGAAGAGATTTTTTAAATCTATCAAAGGAATAAAAGTAGCTTGAGAAACAATTGAATCTCTTGAAAATACTGGCACCAAAGTTGAACAAAAAGAGAAAGAGATAGCAAAAGACTGAATGTAGTATTTGTCTCAATTTTAAGAGGGAGCCCCTCTTCTAAAATATCCCTTAAAGCTCAGATAAAAATTAAGATTGTTGTAAATAGTGATCACAAAGCAGAATAAATAATAAGCTAAACTACCAAAACAAATGTAGATAATTTGGAGAATTTGGAGAAATAAAATACTGAATGAAGGAATAAAGCAAATATTATAGTGTGTACCCATAGCATCATTATAGATGGTCTATAACAGTTTCTGTCTTAAATGATTTCTGTCTTAGAAATATTAAGACCCATTTCTTTGTCTGACAAGGTAGGGGGACTATAATTAAATAGAGATTCATTGGATCCTTTTTTTTTAAGAAGGGAAGGGACTACAGTTTATAAATGTACAAAAAATTAATATACTATAATTTTTGGTGTCAGAGGTATATGTCAGTAATAGATATGTATATTAAAAATGGTTAACCAAGGAGTTCTGGTCAAGATGGTGGAATAGGTAAACGCTGTGCTCACCTCCTCTCACGATCACATTAAAATTACAATTAAACTATAGAACAATCATCAATGAGAATCACATAAAGTCTAGCTGAGCAGAAGTCCTATTACTAAGGATATACAGAAGAAGCCACATTAAGACTGGTAGAAGGGGCAGAGACAAGAAATGGCTGGCCCCTCACCCATGACTGGTGGTTGAGAACTGGGAGGAATGTCTCAGCTACAGAGGTGCCCCCTGAGGAGCAAGGGATCTCAGCTGCATACCAAGCTCCCCAGCCCAGACCACCAGTGTCAGAAAGAGAAGTTCCCATAACTTTTGGCCAAGAAAACCAGCAGAGATTGTGGCTGAGTGAGACATTCCTCTTAAAGGGCACCTATATGGACTTACTCACTCTCTCTGAGCTCCAGCAATGGGGCAGCAGCTCGAAAGGCTCCAGAAACATGGGAGAAACTGAATTGTCTGGCTTCAGGGTGAGTGCTGGAGGGGTAGGTTTTTCCAAGACAGAAATACTGGCAGAGGGCATTGTTCTTTTGTTGAGCCCTTCCCTGTCCCAGCATGCAGACTCCTGTGAGCACCATATCTGAGTCTCCATTAACCTTACTAAGACTGTCCACCCAAACTCTGGTGCAACCCTGAGACCCCACCCCACCCCACCCAAATTGCAGTCTCACCTAAGCCACTTCCAGTGACTTTCGCATACAAACAGCCTGTCTTGGTTCATGCTGCTGACTTTGCTAAACTCTCTCAAAGGTTCATAAAACCTAAACAATTAGCATCTGGCATTGGCATGCCCTGTACCTTTTGCTAAGCAGCCCGAAGGCAGTACTAGCAGCAGGCCTGGATTCATAGTTTAGTCTCTCAAGGCACCCTTCAAGCCCAGCACAGGTGGAAGACATCTGAGGATCACTTTGTAATTTGCACCAGGTGACCCTATGCAGAGCACAGGCAGTGGCTGAACGTGGCCTGTGGTAGGACCCATCCTCCCATAAAGACCTGGGGCAGCATGCCTGGTGGCAGGTTTGGACCTAGCTGGCACACCACCAGCCACCTCTACAAACAACACACCCAAAGGACAGGCTGGGCAGGCACCAGAGCCCTGCTAAAGTGAATTTGCTCTGTAGAGTCAACCCCTGCACAACAGCTCCTCCACTGTAGTCATGGCCAGTTCTTATAACCAATCAGGCTCAGGGTCAATCCCTCCCAAGGCTCAACTACAACAATAGGGCAAACACAACTCACACAACAGACACACACCTGGAGCACCCAGCTCAGGTGATCAGGGAGGCTGTGCCACAGGATATTTACTTCATAGGGCCACTCTAATAGGATAGGGAGATATGGCAGCTCTACCTAATACATAGAAACAAACACAAGAAGGCAGCCAAAATGGGAAGACAAAGAAACATCTCCCAAATGAAAGAACAGAGCAAAGCTCCAGAAAAGTACTCAACAAAATGGAGACAAGCAATCTACAAGATGCAGAGTTCAAAACACTGGTTATAAGGATGCTCAATGATTTCAGTAAGAACTTCAACAAAGAGATGGAAACATAAAACAGAGATAGAAAACATAAAAAAGAACAAGTCAGAAATGAAGAATACAATAACTGAAACGAAGAATGCTTTAGAGGGAATAAGCAGTAGATTAGATGAAGCAGAGAATCAAACCAGTGATTTGGAAGATAAGGTAGCAGAAAACGCCCCAATTAGAACAGCAACAACAGAAAAAAAGCTCAGAAATATGAAGATAGTTTTAAGGGCCTCTGGGGCAACATCAAGTGTACCAATATTTGCATCATTGGGGTACCAGAAGAAAAGAGAGGGAACAATGAATTGAAAACTTATTTGAAGAAATAATGATGGAAAACTTTCCTAACCTGGTGAAGGAAATAGATATACAAGCCCAGGAAGTGCAGAGAGTCCCAAACAAGATGAAACCAAAGAGGCCCACACCAAGACACATCATGATTGAAATGCCAAAGATTAAAGACAAAGAGAAAATCTTAAAAGCAACAAGAGAAAGTAGTTACCTACATACAAGGGAGCTCCTCTAAGACTGTCAACTGATTTCTCAACAGAAATTTTGCAGGCCAGAAGGGATTGGCAGGAAATATTCAAAGTGATGAAAAGCAAGGACCTATAACCAAGATTACTCTACCCAGCAAAGTTATTATTTAGAATCAAAAGACAGATAAAGAGCTTCCCAGACAAAAAAGCTAAAGGAGTTTGTCACCATCAACCAGTGTAACAAAAAATGTTCAAGGGACTTCTCCAAGAAGACAAAAAAAAGAAATAAAAAATATGAACAAGAAAATATTGTAAAGAAAAAAATTCTCACTGACAAAGGCAAATACAAAATAAAAGCAGTGGATTAACCAACGCTAAAGTTAGTACAAAGGTTAAAAGGCAAAAGTAGAAAGGTCACGTGTAATTACAACAGTAAATTAAGAGATATACACAATCATACACACAAGAAAGAAGTAAAAACTAATGGCAAAAACATAAACATGGAGGGGATAAGTAAAAATGGTAGAGATTATAGAATGTGTTCAAACATAGGCGACCATCTACTTAAAACAGACTGCTAAAATAAACATATCTGAGTATATATGAAGCACATGGTAACCACAAACGAAAAATCTACAAGAGATACACAAGAACAAAGAGAAAGAAATCCAAACACAACACTATGGAAAGGTATCAACATATAAGAGAAGGGAACAAGACAATAAAAAGGAACAGAGAAGAACTACAAAAACAATCAAATGCAATTAATAAAATGGCAATAACTACATACCTGTCAATAATAACTTTAAGTGAAAATGGATTCAATGATTCACTCAAAAGACAAATGGATAAAGAAGAGATGGTACCTATATGTAATGGAATATTACTCAGCCATAAAAAAGGATTTTCTTTGTCACATGTGAACATTGCATTAGCAACCCTAAATGATGCATGTTGCTCCAAATTTGTTAGGAATTAAAGGGTAAGGTCCATTCTGAGCTTTGTTCTCTGTGGTGCTTTTTGATAGAGTTCTGCTCTTGTTTCTAATTCATCCTTATTTTAGGTCCTTTTATTATTGTTGTACACACTTTGGAAAATAGTGGGAGCTCTCTCTTGGTCCAACTTCTCCCTCCCCTAAAACCAAAAATATAAACATAGTGTCAGAAATACTTATAATGTCTAAAAATAGATCAATACTTCCTCTTTCAGAAAAATATTTCTCTACATATGAGTTCAATTTTTTAAAGTTCAATCATTAGCTTAATGGAAGAACAGAACCTAAACAGCCACTGAATTATACTTTCATTTTAGCACCAAAATAAAACAATTATAAATTACTATTTAAACAACAGAATTAGAACTAGAAACTTCTCCTCCATCTCAGTCCATCACAGGCTCTAGGAGAAGCCTTAGTAATCTTTTTCACTACTTGTCTCTATTTTCCTCACTGCAGCTGTGAAAGATGTTAGGAAGAGTCTCAGTTTAGATCCCACAGGACCCAACTCAGGCCATAAGACTACACTCTTAACCATCACTGTCAAGTTCAAGGAGCAATTAGAGAGATCATTTTATAAACTATATAAATGTCTAACCAATGTACTATATGCTTGAAACTAAAATAAATAAATACATACATAGTAGAGAAAGTAGCACATTAAATTCATAGTTAACACTATAAAAAATTTCAAGTGAAAATGTAACTTCTCTTGCAGGAAATACGTAGAAACAACTATTTATATTTTATGGTCAAAGACTGATAAAGAGCTTTCCATGTTTGAGTTTTTAAAATTTTCTCAAGGGTGCTCAGAAAAATGTTTCTTTTATTTATTATCTCTTCAGGTTTCCCTATTAAAATGAAGAGAAATTCACATGATAATAATAATGCCAACTAATTACAGATATAAAGCATTCAAATGTACCTCCATTAATTTTCTGGGAGGCCTTGGAATGAGGTGGCAGGCATTCAGGACAGTAGAGGTTTTCAAATTTGCCAATTGCCCAATACAGATCGACACATTTCCTTGAAGGCTTTCATTGCCTATTTCACTGTCTAGAGAATGCATAATGGTATGTCTCCACTTTACTTAATTGTGTAGTAGTCAAATTACAGTCAAATTTCTATAAATAACTCAAGAGCATTTGGAGTATCGATAACATTCAGTTACTACCAGTGAGAGAAGCAGGAGAAAGAAGACAAATAAAGGAAATTTCAATGACATTCTTTTCTACTTCTTAGAGGTATAGAAAGTCTGGTTGCAAGAACTAGAGAAATACACATAGTTAAGTGCTCGAAGGGACAAACACTTCTACTCTTTCTGTCCCCTCCCCACCGCTTTTCTTCTCCCTCTTCCTCTCCCTCCCTCATTCCTCACTGCCTTTCCCTACCTTGGAAAGTAATCTCATCCTTTCGTCACATATTATTGAAATCCCAGTTCTTAAAAAAACTCTCATTTTTGCCCAGACTGAGAGCATGTCATTTGGAAGTGATGTGCAAGGCAAGAGATAACCAGGTAGAACTCAGCGATTCGCCACAGAAAATGGTTCCATGTTTGGCCGTAATGCTATCAGAGTCTGTCCCTCAATAGCTCTTTACTGCTCCGAGCTGAGAATCTGCTGATTCAAGACTTTGCCTGCATAGGGAGGTGTGAGGATGGCAGAGAAAGGGAAGCCTAGCAGTGCAGGAGGAGTTAGGAAGAAATATTAATAGTCCTTCCAGAACACATAAGAAGTCAGAGGATTTTTAAAATAGAAATAGTGCCCCCTCCCCTTCTTTTCCTCTCTCTTTCTACCTCATTCCGTGTCTTCATTTCATGCTATGGTTGTGTTGATTGGGAGGAAAGAATCTTCTCAGCTAGCTGCTTAGTACCAAGCAGATGCACTTCAGTCGAAAATGGTTAGCAGTTAGGGGTTAGCCAAATACAGGCAGCAGACATGATAAAGGTAAGTACGAATGTTTGGGTGGTGCAGTAATGGGAATTCAAAAAAATGAAAGACTTCAAATCACCCGAAAGCACATTGGTGCACATATATATTTCTATTTGTACAGGTTCTGTAGAGAATCAACACATACCCCAAATGGGCTAACAGAATAGAAACATCAAGGAATAAGTTAGATAAGTTTCCATTTCTTTAAGAACTCCTCTTCCAGTCCCAGCAATTTCACACAAATTCAGAAAGAGATAGCAAACTTTCATTGTTTTTGACCCAAAAGGATTTTAAATGGTTATATTTTCATTTATCAATGATCCTCTTGCTTGAATTATGACACTCAAATTTTCCTTTTATTTGTATTGAAAGCATTTTAAATTTATAGATTAAATAAGTTGTTGTTTTTCACAAATACTTTGTTCTAGTAATGGCTTTCTAACTTTTCCTTGTGCATGAATCATGGACGTTTAGCATCACGGATCCATTTAAGGCCCCATTTATCAATAATGCTCTTGAGAGTATAGAGCCAGCTCCATCAGACTGAGGTAATAAATTCACAAATTACATTTATGTTTCTACATATCTTAAAGTGTATCATTTCACATCAGGAAGCCATACTCATATACTTTTCTGTGATGATGTCTCTAATCAAAAGACGGTATTAATTAAGGAAACTGAAAAGGAGTTTTGTGGATCAAAGTGAACATAAAGGCATTAGCCATTAATGTTTACACTTTTATTCAATACTGTGGACATTAGCTGATCTTAGCTATTTAATTTTGTGAATAATTAATCTAATATGTAGGGGGAGTGAGACAGAGAAGGGGAAAAATAGTCCAGTTTTTATTGTTTCCCTCATCTAATAAATTAGCCTCATCTTAATGCCGAGCAGTTTTTCCAACTGATTCTTATCTTTACTTCCTATCCAGCCATGCCAACATTGAATACTCTCTCTTTTTTTCTTACTGTCTCAAACTTAATGCCAAACCCCACCTATGATTAAGCTCCCTCAACACATGCATATACATATACTCCATGGCTAATGATGTTACATGTCTATAGGAACCAGAATTGTCTGTGAATGAGAAAAACTATAAGCAATTTGATTTACTGTCTCTACACTTTAATTCCTGAAAATAGTCGTGCATTCTGAGGTGTGGTCTTCACCTGTCTATTACTGCGAGGCAGTAATAATTATTAGAAGTAAGGAGCTTAAATTTATCTTTATGTGTGAATGACACAAAATTTGTATTTCTTATCTGGGCTGTTCCTCCAAGTGAAAAAAAAAAAGTCTTCAGCCAAATTAAGTTTAGTTATTTTGAGGACAGCGGTGGGAAATGGGACAAAGAATAATTGGAGAGTGGTTAGAGCTCAAATCAAGATTTTTCTCAGGACAATGGACAGCTCCTTCCCCATCCCCATTTACACTAATAACCACCAATATCTGTGCTAAGGCTACCTTTTTCATAAGTGGCTGAGGAATAAAATAATTAGCCCCATAAGCTAGAAACTCCTAAATAACTTGGACTTTCACCACCACTATCATCATCATCATTGCCATCATCATAGTTACCATTTATTCCAGATATTTTACTGATATTATTTTATTCAATCCTCGCTACATCAATAGGAGACTAGTTGTATTATTTTGAAGATGGAAAAACTGAGGTTTATAAGAGTTTTGTAACATCTACCAGGTCACATAACTGGGACACTAGGGAGGTGGGAAAGCCCATGCTCATTATCACTGAGCTACACTACTCTTAGTCCTATGGCTCTCCAGACGAAGAGTTTTGTCCTCAGGTCTAATATTCCTGGAGGCAGACCCCTGACACCAATATTCACGTCTATTTCCACATTCATCTTCATGACCTTTCAGTTCTCTTCCCAGTTTCTATCCACCTTCTACTCAAATCAGCCCTTCGGCACCTCTGCCTACAATATGAACACATCTCTTTCCACTATTCCATCCTCTAGTTATTAAATTAGTGCTATCTGTAACCACAGCCTTCTCACCTTTCCTACATCCTCATTCCCACCAAACCTCTCTGTCCACCTCCTACCTCCTACGTCCCTCCTAATCTCCACTCATTTGACTCGCCATCAGTTCATCTGACTTCACCAACTTCATGAGCCCCCTTCTGGCAACACTTAGTCTTCACTCTTGGGTCAGCTATTTTAACATGGCCCTCAGCCATCCCAGATTCCCAGATTTCCTTCCTCACAAACCAAAGCTCTCTTCGCTCCTCCTGCTCTACACAACACTGCTGGATACAGACAGATCAAGTCCACTTGGATTTACATTGATGAAGTCAAACAGAAGCCACTCTCTCCTACGTGATATGTGATGCTTGGCAAAAATAAACTTTATTCATCTCTTCATTCTCCCTTCCTTAGAATTAGCATTCTAAGCCTGGGCCCATATTTCAGGACTCTACTATAGGAGCATAAAGATTTCCAAATCCAACTTCGAGGCTACTCAAGTTGCACTAAGTCATCCATTGTTTTCATCTCTCAACGTTTATGGTTGTCTACATTTATTCTCTTATCTTTCCTTGATCTCTAAAAGAAACAAATGGTCTTTTTACTATTGTTTGAAATGTACAATCTGTTCTCTGCAGCACAAATATTCCCTCCACCTCAGGAACCTTGTTCCCAAATTACCCTCACTCATTATTTGCAGCCTCTCTTTGCAGATTCCTTTCCTTCAACGATACACAGGTCTCCTACATCTTGGAGAACTCTGCTTTATCTGGCTCTTCTCACCCTTCTAAAGATCTCCCTTCTTCTCTTCTCAATTTTATTCCACTGGTACAGTTTTTGAAGGAATGATTCTCTACAGTTTGATTTCTGTTCCCACCAACCACTAGAAATAGATTATTTCTCCTCTAATAACTCTAATAAGAGTCCTTTCTCAAATGCAGTGGGCTTTTCTCTGTCATCATTTTCCTCAATCTTTCTCAAAGAATGTATTTTGTTTTCCAGCTCATTTTTCTTACAATCCCTTCCCCCAACTTTCCATTATGCTGCATTAGTGTGTTTTCCTTCTATTTCTTTAGCCAGTCCTCTATTTCCTTTACTAGTCCTTCTTCATCGCCATACTCACTAATCTCCCTATACACAGGTTGTTAATGACTAGTCTTTTCCTCTGTTAATTAATTCTTACTGTTCCAACTGTGCAGATAAAATAAATCCTCCCTTGACAGTGCACCTAACACTAGTCCCATCATCTCCACTAGCTGTAGGACATCTCCTTAGATGTACTCTATCAGCTCAAATCGATATAGAAAACTATTGTTTCTCCCAATAGTATACACATATAAACACACACATATCATAAGTCACCATTCCTCATCACCTTTTCCTGTTGTCATCAAGTATTGTTGATTCTATCTTTAAAAAATGTCTCTCACATCATTCTCTCTTCTCTATTCTCAGACTAGCTCAGGCCATTAGCATGTTGTAATATTGTAACGTTGTCTTAACTGAATTCCCTCACTTGTATCCTCTCTGATTTATCCTATATTCTTCTCAGCTCAATCTTTCCTTTATAAAATAGTTGGTTTTACTGATAAATTTATTTTTTAGAAATTTAGAAAATAAAGACATAAAAAAAGAAAATAGTAAATACCACTTATAAGCCTATCATCAGCTATAACCATTGTTACTATTTTGATATATTATCCTTCCAAAGTTTTCAATACTTTTTAAATTTTTTTACAAAGTGGTATCATATATTATATTTAAAACTTAAATATATGTCACAAATATTTTCAGTGTCAACCAGAACCCTTCTCATCTTCACACCATTTTAATAGCTGCAAACCATTTCCTCATATGAATGGGATATATTAACTTAATCATTCTCCTTTTGCTGAATATTCCATTTGTTTTCAAGTGCTTAAATTTTAAAAACAATACTCTTTATTAGATAAGCATTCTTAAACTTAAATCTTTGTGCACATTTACACTTTTATTTAAGTACAATTGCTGAGACAAAGTGTATGAGTATTTTTAACTTCTGACATAAACTGCAAAATTGCCCTTCAGAAGGGTTATAAAAATTTGAAATTCCACTAGCACTGTATGAAAAATGCCTGCCATCTATACCTCATGCACACTGGACAACATTTTTAAAAATCTACGCCAACCTGGTTAGTGAAATGGTAAATTAAAATTGAATCTCTGTCCATATGCAGCCATTTGCAGTCAAACGTACTAGAAAAAAAAGAGGGAGAGAGAGAGAGAGAACCCAGTGTGTACTGTACTTCCCATATTTCACATGGGAAGAAGGAAAGGAGAGTAGAGAAAAAGCTAGGAAGCTAAATTAGAGCTATAGTTCTCATGGCAGACAGTCTCAGGACCCTCTAATCCCTCTCATCTCTTAACTCAAAGAATATTTAAATCTCTTCCAATAGCTATCTCCCTCACCCCTCCGATCTCCTTGCTAACCCAACTGAATAATACTATCTAATATTTGGAGGTGAAATAGAGAGGGGCAGCACATGTGTACTGTTTCTTCGTTCCTTCGATTAGCTTCAAAGCTCCCTTTAAAACGTGCCATTTCAATGAGAGTTATACAGCTGTCAGCTCACAGTTTCCTCTAGCTTTTGCACAAGAGCAAGATCTCCAGCAATATGCTCATTATAGAACTCCACTCCCACTAAACAACTTGGATACACTATGAAGTTCACTAAGCAGAGTTTGACTGGTATGGAAATGTATTTGCCTTTGATCCTGGAAAAATGTGTTTATTGGAAATTTAAGATCTGTCAGAAAGGGAGATAGATTTAAATGAAGGTGAGGTGAGGTGAAAGATATGTCATGCAGGAGACAGAGAAGAATTATCAGGTGGAAACGTGAGAGAGGCTTGAGAACACTGGAAAGTAAGCAGTCTTCATTATCACTCAAAGTATTTATAGTCATCTTCATCCTTTATATAGCATACTACTCTACACATAATCAACTTTGGATGAGTTTCTTATTATAATTAAAGTCTTAAGTCTACCTTCTCCTTCAGTGTTGGATTCGGGGAAAGTTTTCAATCCTCTATTCCAGAGGTTGCCAAAAATGATCTGGGATTTGAAATACAACACAGCACATTGACAGAGCTGTGGAAGGAAAGTTGAAATCATTTTGTGTGTGTGTGTTTCTGAAATTTGGGATACTGACTGACTTCTTTCATTTGTAATTTTACTTAAACTAAAAGGAAAAATTAGATCTCATAAATTCTCTAAAATGTTTAGGTATGCTTCCATTGGTAATCCTGGACTTTTCACCTCTGGAATCTCAAGCATAGAAGAAAAGTCACATGGCCTGGCCCCATCTTCTCATTCTATGCTTCAGAAAACGTAAGTCCCAAGATGTTAGGATGAATTCAGCCTCCCTCTGCAACCATGTGGAGGAGTATGAACTAGAATACCAACTCCTGAATCTGTGTCTAGTGCTTGTCAGAACACAGCCAGATTCCTGAAATAACATCCTAGGAAAGCTTCTTTCCTTTAGGGGTATGAGGCTGGAAAATAAACTCCATTGAGTCAGGGACAGAGTCTTCTATAAAAGGGCTTTGGCTCTCTGCTTTTCCCCTCCATCAGATTCTTCCCAACCTCATCATTCCCTTCATCACTCCATTCAGAAGACTTATCTGAATCTATTCAGGTTATAAATTCAAAATCTAGAGTTGGAGTGACTTTTCCCTTTAAAGGCTATTATTCAATTATCTTCATAACTTTACTTGTAATGGCTAAATTTTCTTTAGTAGTTTTTAGCTCATACGTGATTAATCCTTAATGATAATTTGACAGTTTAACTGACACATTTCTAAAGAAGCTGTAATTAATTTTAACATGCAGCTCATTTTTTTCCTAACACATTTATCTCATTATATATGTTGGATTAAAGATATTAATGTTCCACTCTAGCAAAACATATATTTTAAGTCTCACATTGCTGGAATGAACTAGGAAGTTTTGACAACATACAACTACATTTTTCAAAATTTCTGAACATAAAATTTATATAAACCCTCATCCTCCAAGTATATTTATTACATTCAATGCAAAATAAAATTAAATCAGAGACTCAAAGCCTAACAAAATTCAGTTCAGTCCTGAGACTATGAACTAGGTCTTGTGGATCTCAGCCCAATTCTTTCTCTTCCCTGTCACATGCTTTTGCATCTTTACTCTGATTATACAGCAACTGCCATAAAATTTATCGTATAGTGAAATACATATCATTGAGGGTGTGGGCTGGTGGTGTGGGGCAAGCACCAAAAAGAGCAAGAGAGATTTGAAACAGAAGCTTTGGAGAGAAGAGCAATAAACATTATCAAGAACTAGGTCCAGGTCCAAAGGCAAGATATCAAAGAGATATCATTAAAATGCCATGCTAAGATTCCAGGTGGGTGAGAACCACTGGGAGGAAATTCATCTTCCTAATTTCTCTGGTATCCCTCTTGTTCCCACTGCACAAGGAGCCCTCCTAGTGCCCATCTTTCACAACTGTTTCTTTTGTATATATTTTTGGAGAGTGGTTTCATTTTCAATATGATCTTGTGGGCTCTACATCTTAGGAAATCTCTCAGTTTCTAATATACCAAAAGATCTTACTTTTTCCAACATGGTTATTAGAAGATACTCTATTAACATGTCATTTTAATATAAAAATATGTACTCAAACAACACTAGCTAAACATTTGGTAAAACTCAATACCATGAGAGACAGTAGCCTCAATAAATGGAGGCAATGTTACCTAAGAAAGCATAATTAATAGAATTAGCAGAGCAGAACAGTAGATTAACTTCAATTAATTTCCTTAAAGATATGTGAAAAAATATAGTGCTTGTCCATGTATATATGTATATACATATGTGTTATGTAAAATAATCAATTAGAAGTCATAGGTATTGAAAATTAAATTGTTGAAGAAATTCAGTAAATGATCTACAAAGCAAAACGCACTTGGCAGAACAATGATTAATGAGCTGAAGTTTAAGTGGAAGAATTCTACCAGAATGCAGCAAAAATGAATAAAGATATAAGTGTATGAAATTTAAGCAAAGAGACAGGGCCAAAAGTTTCATCATCTGATTTTAAAAAGCTGAGGAAAAATCTTGCGAATGCTGGGAATATAAATCAAGGCTACAAAAAGACATAAACCCATTTGATTGAAAGAACTTAGCAAGTATCAAGAAGAATAAAGATTAAACACACACACGCATGCAATGCACACATGCACGTACACACCTACTATTCATATCATAGTGAAATTTAAAAACATCAAGGTAAAAGAGAAGACCTTAAAAGCTTTTATGAAAAAACAAAATCGATTATATATGAAGAAACAAGAATAAGAGTCAGCAGAGCATACCGGTTAAGAGACAGAGTGCATGGATTTGAATCTTGATTCTAGCATTGTAAGCTGTGTGACTTTAGACAAGCTATTTATATTTTTGGTTCTTCATTTTCCTCATTTATAAAATTAGATAATAATAATACCTCCCTTATAGTGTGGTTAAAGAAATAAATGAGTTAATATTTGGAAAACATGCAGAAAAAAATCTGACAGTATATTCTATACAAATGTTTGTTAAATAAAATTAAAATCAAACTTCTCTTCAGTAATACTGAATGAAAGGAGAAAATAAATCAATATCTTTAAAGTTCTGAAGAGAAGTACTTTTGAATATAGAATACTATTTCCATCCAAATTATCATTCAAGTGTGAGGAAAAAAAACAAATATATCTTCAGAAAGTTAAGGACTCCCAAATTTACCAACTATGAACTCTTTTAGATGGAAAGTTCTGTACTTAATAGTATAGGAGTTGAAACAGATCTCCTATATCAATGTCTCCATCACATAGATAAGAAAGTCGGGATCCAAAGAGGTTAAATAATTTTATAATAATCACGTAGCTATTAAATGTAAGACTCGGGGTTGAATCCAGATGTTCTGACTGTAGTCCAGAAATTTTTTCTCACCTTTCTGTAGCAGGAATTCACAGATAAGTAGGTCTGTTCAGATTTCAAGTTTCTTCCTTGATGGCAAATTCCACAAGGATTTAAAATTTTTAAAAAGTTATGTTCAGGCCTTACATTTGGGTCTTTGATCCATTTGGGGTTAATTTTTCTGTATGGTGACAAATAGCAGTCTAGTTACATTCTTTTGCATGTGGCTTTAAAATTTTATCAGCACCATTTATTGAAGAGGCTTTTTTCACTATTGTATGTTTTTGGCTCCTTTGTCAAAAATGATTTGCCCATATATGTGTGGGTTTATTTCTGGGCTCTAAAGTTATGGACCTTGGTCTTAGAGAGGATTTTATGAATTTGAACTCAAAGACAAGAGAAGTAAAAGCAAAAATAAATGATTGGGACTATATCAAACTAAAAATCCTCTGCACAGCAAAAGAAACCATCAACAAACAAAGAGGCAACCAACCAAATGGAAAAAGATATTTGCAAACGACATCTCTGACAAAGGGCTAATATCCAAAATATGTAAAGAACTCATACAACTCATCAAGAAAAAACAAACAATCCAATTTAAAATGGGCAGAGGACCTGAAGAGACACTTCTCCCAAGAAGACATACAAATGGCCAACAGATATATGAAAGATGCTCAACTCCTCTAGCTATTAAGAAAATGCAAATCAAAACCACAATGAGATACCACCTCATGCCTGTTAGAATATAGAATTGGATAAAGCAGATGTGGTATATATATACAGTAGAATACTATTTAACTGTAAGAAAAGATGACATACTGCCATTTGCGACAACATGGATGGATTTTGAGAATATCATGCTAAGCAAAATAAGTCAGACGGAAAAAGTCAAGAACCATATGATTCCACTCATATGTGAGATATAAAACTAAGAGCAACAAATGAACAAGACAAACAAAAACTCATAGACACAGACAACAACAGTATGGTGGTTACCAGAGAGAAAGGGGTGAGGGAGGAAGAAAAGGGTAAAGGAGGTCAAATATACGGTGATGGAAGGAGATTTGACTTTGGATGGTGAATACACGATGCAATATATAGATGATATATTATGAAATTGTACACTTGAAACCTATATAATTTTATTAACCATCACCAAAACAATTGAATAAAATTTCTAAAAAAGTTATGCTCAATGATAAAGTAGATATTTAGTCAAGAAAACATTCACCGTCAACCTCAATGACATCGACATCTCCATTTCCCTATATACTAGGAAATATATAAATATTTGCACTAAGAAGTTAATTACGTGGTTTAAATCAGGAGTACCCAACCCCCCTGTTAGGAACCAGACCACACATCAGGAGGTGAGCCGTGAGCAAGCGAAGCTTCATCTGTATTTACAGCCGCTCCTCAGGCCTAGCATCACTGCCTCAGCTCCACCTCAGATCATCAGGTATTAGATTCTCATGGGAGCATCGGTCTTTGTTGCCAAAAAAGTTGGGGACCACTGGTTTAAATAAGCCAAATTGTTTCTCTAAGTTCTGATAATTAGTCTTAGGGAAACTTGACTACTGTTATTGTTGTGATTATTGCTGCTTTATTAGTTTGTTTTTGCTATTTATATATTTATAGAAGATTTATTTATAGAAGATTTATATACTACAGGAATTGCTATCAGCAGTTTACTTCAGTTTGCTCATCCACAATTTGAAGATACTAATACCTGCTTTGTAGGACTCTTGTGTAGATTTAATGAAGCAACATGAAGAGAGGCATGGCTGCCCCAGGGTAGAGAGCAGCCAAATATCCATTCCCTCTTCATTCTCTGCCTTCATGCAAAAAACAACTCCTTTCCCAAGAAAAAGATTTCTCTTTTTCCTTTTCCCATTCTTTCCTACTTCCACAGTCTTTATTTTATGCTGCTGGAACGTGGAATTTTTGCAGACATTAATAAAAATATTTTATTCAGAGATATTTAAAGTCTTAATGCTTTCTTTTAACTCAATTTTCAAAATATCTAGATGATATTTGTAGAAGGAAGCAAATATGAGACATGACCTGAGAGTCACATATATAGAAATGAGAAGTAAATTAAGACTGTGAAGTCTGTTTTAATATTTATATTTTGAGTTCCAGATAAATGGGAAAGTGCTCAGGAGCTTTATAATGTTCTGCTGGTCTCGAATTAAGAACTGTTTAAGATTATTCAGAATAAAGAATCTCTACCCCAAAGACAGATATGAGACTGCTTATTCAATATTCACATGAGAAATTCATGTGGGACACCCTGACTGCAGCATCCACACAAGACAGTCATTGGGAGGTGTCTCCCTGAGGAAGATCTCCCATATGGCACAAATATTCATTGTATTAATGAACACTCTTTGCTTTAGAACCAAAGAGAAACCCCAGCCTGGAATTTTGTTATGAAAGAGGATGGCTACTGGGTGTTTCCTCTGTACCTGCATGGATATGACATATTTTAAGGAAACCTTTCCCTTAAAAATTCCATCTATACTTTGTGCAAGGATTTACTACTGTATTTCTCTTAAAGCAAGCTCCCTTGGGCATCTAAAAATGCTAATTCATCCACAAAAATCACTTTGCTTGTCCTATTCACTTTATTTACTAGAATCAACCTAAACAGAATCAGTTGTACATTGCAGGGTCCATGCAAACCTGTGATATAAGTTTCTCTTTATTTGAAGGTTTAAAAAATGAGAGAGAAAAAGAGAGACAGGTTTTGTCCAACATTGGATACATAGTCTCACTATGTCTAGGAACATGTCAACACAGAGCTTGCCTCTATTTTTTCCTTTCTACCCTAAACTAGTTGGTCTTCTACTGCCCCCATGAAAATGCAGGAGGCATGAGGAAAAGAGGCTGTGGCTGCTTAGCATCCATTTTCTTACCTTTAAAAGTGACACTAAGATGATTCCACTTCTCTCTCTGCTTAAAAATCTCCTCCAAAAACAAGCAAACAAACTTTATTTTCATTAATACTTGAAATAGAATGTGTAGAGAGTGAGAAAGCAGATGGATAAGTAAAATAAAATACTTAGAGGAATGGAAAGATAAATCTAATTACTTACAAAGGGTAATCAGTGAGAAGGAAGCCAATGCAACCACAGAACCCCAGAAAGTCTCAGTAAGTATCATGTACTTCAGAAGACAGAGTCTATGGGGACCCGAAAGCAGAGAGATTGTTTAGTCTGTATAAGAAGCAGTTAGACTCTCCAAGCTCAGATCACTTCATAGCAGAGTCAAGTGATCAATTCATCCAATATCCAATACCTTAGGGTACTAGAAGTATATTCTCCAGAAAAGTTGAACAACAGAGTTACAAATTTTGGTCAGCTAGAATGACCAAGGTATAGGGTGAGATGCCAAACTGAACATGGGAAGGGATTATTAAAGGAAAACCACTGAATAGAGAGCCCCTGCCCAATGTTCTTTCCCACACAGTTCCAGAATGCTGTCAGCCAGGCTCATACATGCAGGCAGAAGACTGGAGGATTCTTCATTGGAGAAAGTAAACTACCCTAGAGGCAAGGCCTCACACACATACATGGAACTTTCAATACATTCTTTGAAACATCACTGTTAAATAGAAATGGATATCAACATAATAACATGAAAGCATGGACCAAAAACAGAGAAACGAAAGACAACTGAAGGAAACAGACAATGCTAGGAACAGAAGAAAACTCTTGAGGAACCATAATGTCCTTAAAGAGAAAATATTAAATCCATAAAATAAGGCTAACATATTTCAGAAAAGAATAATCAGAGAAGGAAAGAGCTCTTAGAAATTACCCATATGATTAGCCAAAATTTAAAAAGTTAATAAAATGGTCAAATGTAGAATGAAAAAGATGAAGGAAAATGGATGTGAAAAGATAAGAAAATTAGAAAATTAATTCTGGAGGTTCAACATACAACTAAAAAAATGTCAGGAAGAGAGAATAGTCAACACGGTGAAAAGTAAATTATTATTACTTTTTTAATAACATAAAGTATTCATAAACTAAGGACACGCGTTTTTAGATTGAAAAAGCCCATTCATCACTTGCCCAATGAACAAAATAAGACACATGCCAGGGCACATTATCATAAAACTTAAGAATATAAAGAGAAGACCCAAAGAATTTACAAAAAGAAAAAGCAGATTACTTACGAAGAATTAAACAAAAGAATTCATGGGCCTTATTAACAGCAATTGAGTAAAATATGGTTTCAAACATAGAATTCTATACCCAGCCAAAGTGTCAATCAAGAGTGAAGATAAAATAAGTGTATTTAAATGCCTGCAAAGTATTAAATTTTTATCTTTCAGAACACTTTCTCTGGTGGATAAATCCTGACAATATTAAGGAAAGATATGAGATCCTGGGAATATGCTTTCTAACATAAGAGCATGAATATCCATGATGATAGCATAGAAATTTTCAGAATGTACAATAGAAATATAGAGAAAGCAGTCCAGGGTGAGTTGGAATACAGAGGGTTTCAGAGCAAAGAGACGATCTAAGCAATTTTACCATATGGAGAGTTGTACTGAGAGGTGGTTTATTGAACAGTTGAAGAGAGTTGGAAAAACATAACCATAGAGTCAAAGAAAATTACATGAATTTAAAAATATGACAATAATTAATTCCAAACTAGAAGTCATACAAGAAAGAAAAGGCATATACTATATACTATAATGTATTGTCACACTATAATATATGATATAATGCAATACCCTGCCATCCAAAGTAAGGAAGAGTATTTTCAGTTATAATTATGAAAACACTAAATAGATATTTAACTGAAAACTATGGTACATATACTTAAGGAAGAAAATGAGTGGGCAATGGAAATAGTTGAGAGTGCTAGAATCTTTATCTACTGTAATATAAACTCAATATGTAATAAGATGAAACAAGGAACATCTGTAGATATAGGATTAAATACCATAAAAAGAAGCTAGAAATTTTAAAGTGGTTCCTTCTTCACAGGATAGAGGAGGAAGGTGGAAGAGAGGGGCAGGTGACAGCTATTTTTTGTTATAAGACTTTTAGCACTATTTCATGTAATAACTGATAAACATAAAAGTTAAGTTTGGGTGACATAACTTTTTTTACTCTTTTCTTATATTGACTTTTTCAGATTACAAAAAAAAAATGCAAGCTCAATGAAAATGATTTGGAAAATACATAATAATTTAGAAAAGGAAATTTAAAAGTATCCATCCTGTGTCATCTATTGCTAGCCATTTTTTATTCCTATATATATCATTTTACTCAACAGAAACCATTCTCTGAATATAATTTATACTTTTTAAGCTTGATATTATAAATCAGAGGTTTTAGTACCTTTAAACATTTTTCATAAACATTTTATTAGCTGCATAATAGTCCATCTAATGATATGACATAATTAAACTCTTGCCATATTTTCAGATCTTTCTTTAAGATTTCCCAGTAATAAATAATGTTGTTTTAAGCATATTTGTTCATTAATTTTTCCCAGTGCTTTATAATCTTTCTCTAGGAAGAATTCCTGGAAATAAAATTGCCAGGCCAAACAGTGAAAATGTTTTTGAAGCATTTGGCACATATTATTAAATTGCTCTCCAGAAAGATTCTTCCAATTCATCCCACGGGCAATATGAGAATATCTCATTTCAGCACCACCCTGCTGGGCACTGGATTTTCTCATTATAAAAAAAATAATTTAAAACTAAACCTAAAGTACAATGGAGCAATTTTTCCCAATATCTTGGATTTTTTCAAATTTTTTAAAATTGGTGGCTGAAAAATGAGCCCCTAAGAAAAGTCCCATAGAAGCTAGAAGATGCAGGCCCTTTCCCCAGTGTTCATACTCTTTTGGCTATCTGGGTAGAACCAACGTCTGATGAGATAATTTGGAGGAAGGAAACAGAAACTAGAACTGTATCAAGCTATTGGCTATAATATAAGAAAATTTTGTGCTGATAGAGGTGTTAGCTAATTCTATAGTGGTAATCATTTTGCAATATATGTGTATCAAATCAACATGTTGCACACCTTAAATTTATACAATGTTCTATGTCAATTACATCTCAAGAAAGCTGATAGGGGAGAAAATTTTGTGCTGTAAAAACTGTTTTAATCATGATATTAAGTGACACATGCATTTGTAGAAACCAAGATTCCCTGTGATAATTTACCTAGAACTGTCCACTTGGGCTAACAGGATCTTGTGAATACTACAGGAATGCCTTACTTCTGTGGAATTAGGGGCCAATAAAATAAATAATTTTGACTAACATTTACTGAAGGCTTCCTAGACACCAGACACTTTGCTTGCAGTATCTCATTTGCAAAGCAACCCTGTTAGCTAAGAATTATCCTTATTTTACAGATGAGGAAATTGATAATCCAAGGAGCTAACTTGCCCAAAGCCACAGAGCCTGTATGATTTGAAGGCTAGCATTCTTCACAATAGCACTGCCAGCTCAGACTGCTGGGTCCTCACCTTTGCAAACAACCATAAGTCAGAAGGTAAGTTGAAAAGCCTTTGTGCTTCTAAGCTACATGTTGACAAGGTTTGAGCATACCTATAGCCTTATGAATTCAAAGATGGATCTGCAAGTTAGAGACTTTTTTTTTTTTTTAACTTTGTTCTAGGTAATAAGAGATTCACAATTAAGTAGAGGACATTCAGACTTGAGAGAAATAATCTAGGGAGACCAAATGATGGCAAAGAAAGATTTATTCTGTGCTGCTTATGAAGACAGAATCTAGACTGATTAGTGAATTTGCAGGAAAATCAGTGAATTGAAGAAAAATTCAATTCAACATACATTTTAAACTTTAAAGAACTGAACAATTAAAAAGTTATTATTATTAACAAGAGCTTCTCAACAATGAGGCAGCCTCTCTCCTGAGGTAATAAATAAAAAATAATTTCTGATAATTCTTTTGAGAAAGATCTGCCTTCACACACTTGAGCTACATGTGTCTTAAAGGCAATGCCAATCTTGGAGAGTAACCATCATCTAATTCTTGTCATTGTCCAGCCTCCATCAACAGGTGCCAAACCACCATATCCAATAACTGCTTCTTCCCACATCCTACCAACAGTGACTCCCATACAAATGGGCATCAACCCTGGTAGACTGATCCCAGGAGAAACCATATCCCATTCCCATACACCCCAGATACTTCTTAGGATGTGTGTGTGCATGTGTGTGTGTGTGTGCATGTGTGTCAGTGTGTTACAAGTTACTTTATACATGCAGGAAAATATAACAAACCCTCTTAGAACCTCTATCAAGTTTTGTTAATCTATTTTGCTATATTTTAAAAGATATAACATGTACGGATACAGTTAAAGCTTTCTATGAACTTCTCCTTGTTCTCCTCCTTCCCTCCCTAGAGTTGACACCATCCTGAATTTGGTACTAACCATCCCCTTGCTTGTGTGACCATATATACATTTTTCATATTATATTCTTAGAATATATCTGTATTAGCTTCTGAATGCTGTAACAAAGTATTATAAACTTGGTGGCTTAAAATAACAAATTTATTTCCTCACAGTTCTGGAGGCTTGAAGTCCAAAATCAAGGTGTTGGCAGGGCCATGCTTCCTCCAAACCCTCTAGAAGAGGATCCTTCCTTGGCTCTTCCAGCTTCTGGTAGCCAAGTTGTTCCTTGGCTTGTGGCAGCTTAACTTCAGTATCTGCCTCCATCCTAACCGGTTACAGGTTTTAGAACTACTACTCAATATGTGACTCCCTTTGTGTCTCTGTCTTCTCTTACAAAGACAGCAGTCATATTGGATTAGGACCCACCCTAAAGACCTTATCTTAACTAATTATATCTGCAACAGTCTTATTTCCAAATAAGGTTGCAATCTAAGTATTGGAGGTTAAGACTTCAACAAATCCTGGTAGGCACAATTGAACCCATAACAATATCTATAACCAATACCTAGAATTAATTGAACGCTTTACAACTTATCTAAATAACATTTTGCAACTGTCTTTCTTTCTTTCACTTATAATTTTGAGATTAATCTGTCTCAGTGCTTGTAACTGTAGTTTGTTCATTTTAACAAAGTATAGTATAGTATTCCATTGTATGGACATATACACATTACTTATCCATTCTCCTTTTATTGGCATTTTTGTTGCTTCTGTTATTTCATTATCATAAAAAGTAGTGCAATAAGCTTTTTTTATACATGTTGTTTGTGCACCTTTGTGCATGTTTATTTAAGGTATAAATATAGGAATGTGGGGATTGGGTTTGCAAGATTTGCACATCTTCAATCTTTAGACAATATCACCAAATTGTTCTCCAAACGTAGTAGTAACAAATTAAACACCACCAGCTCTGTCCTAGAGTTCATACTACTCAGTATTCTTGCTAGCATTTGGTATCATCGGATTTTGAAATTTTTTGCATATATAGTTGGTGTGAAATTGTTGCTTTAATTTGCATTTTCCTCATTTCTAATAAGTTGAATAATGATGTGTATTTAGTAGCTATTAAGCTTTCCACTTCTGTGAATTGCCTGTTTATATCCTTAAGCTTGTTTGCATTCTCTTGCTGCTTTATTGGGATTTTTAACTATATTTTGGATCCTAACTGGTTACAAGTTTTGGAACTACTACTCAATATGTGACTTGTTTTTGTACATTGTTTACAGTCTTTTCTTACACAGATGACTTTTTGAAATTTTTAATATAGTCAAATTTATGAATCTTCCTTTTCATGATTTATGTATTTGATATGTGGATTTAAGTACAATATTCTCCTATATTTACTTTGTTTAACTTTTCATTTTAAAATAATTTGAACACAGGGAAGTTACAAGTCCTGAATACTCAAAGTAGATCCACCAATTCTCAACATTTTGTCACATTTGTTTACTATTCTCTCCCTCTCTATATATGATTCCTCTATTGTATATTAATATAATCATGTTACATATTATATAATATATGTAATAGAAAATAATATAATTATATACATGTCCCCAAAATAAAGGAATTTATTTATAAAACCACAGTATAATTATCAAAAGCAGGATTTTTTAACATTGATACAAAACTATGATCTTTAGGTCATATTCAGATTTTGTCAATTTTTCTAATAATGTAATTTCTAGAAATTCTTTTTGCCAGTATAGGATCCAATTCAGGATTATACATTACATTTAATTTGAGGTGTATTTAAATTTAATTTCCTTTAATCTGGGATGCTTCTTCAGCCTTTATTTGTCTTTACTGACATTGGCCTTTTTAAAAAAATGTATAGGCCATTTATTTTGTAAAATGTCTCTCAATTAGATGTTTTCTCATCATTAGATTCTAACAATTAGATTACTCATAATTAGGTTATATCAAAATGATATATAATCATATCTACATTTTTAATATTTTGCTTTTCTCATTTAGTTTTATAATCAACATCTTTTTTATATATGGTGTGAGGTAGGAATATATTATTTTTCCATGTGGATAACCATTATCATAAATTAAGTAGTGAGTTATTTTTCATGAGATTTGTAATTATACTACTTCTGCCACATATCGATTTTCCAAATATACATAGTACCATTTCTGGGATTTCTATTCTATTTCATCGGTTTATTTGTTTATTACTGTGCCAGTTTTGCCTTATCTTAATTACTGAGGCTTTATAATGGGCAAGACAACCTATTCTATTCTTTTTTTACTTCAAAATTGTCTACGATTGACCCTTTGTAGGGTTTCTCTCTCTCTTTCTCTCTCTCTCTCTCTCTCTCTCACCCACACACACACACACACACACACACACACATCTGATGAAGGATTTAATTGAACTAATAGATTGATTTGGATTGAATTAATAGATTAATTTCAGGATAACTGTCATCTTTATAAGAACTAAATCTTTCCATTAATGAACATGATTTATCACTTTTGTTTAGACTTCTCTACGTCTTTTGGGTAAATCTGATATTGTTACACATCCAGGCCCTACACATTATTTGTTGCATAAATTCTGAATTATTTTATAGATTTTTTTGTTTTGTTACTTTTTAAATGTTACATTTAAAAATACATTTAAATGCTATATTAAAAAAAAATACATTTTGCATTTTCGTTGCCAACAGATAACAGAAATGATTAAGTCCAACAGTTTGTAAGTTTGTAGATTTTTTAATATAAACATATGGTCTGCAAACAAAGGCTTCTGTTATACTCTATAATAGGAGCACCTTTGTTTAAGAAAAATATGACAAACTTCACCATTAGGAATGTGTTTTGCTTTGAATTTCTTTGGCATTCTTGCTTTAATGTTTTAAGATTTTAATCTATTTTTTTATTGTAAGTGGCCTCAAAATCCCTATCAACATACAAACATGCTGCATTATGTTCCTTAGCTCCAACATTCTGCTTCACCTATGCCCCACTTCTCACCTGTCTTTACAGTAAATTCTTCAAAAAGTTGTCTGAATTCACTGTCTCCATTAGTTCTTTGCATAGTTTCTCTTGAACTCATTTCAGTTAGGCTTTTATTTCACAATTCTCCTGAAATTGCTCCTATCAATATCACCAGTAATCTCTACCTGGCCAAATAAAGTTCAAGTTTCAGACTCTCAGCAGCATTTGACACTTGACGCTTGGCTTCTGAGACACCACATTCTTTCTATTTCTTTTCTCGCTGACCCTTCCTTCTTATTCTCCTTTGCTATATCCTTTCCTTTTTACTCAAAATTATGGGATGTTGCACAGTTCAGTCCTCATCAGTATCTATTATCACAGCCTTCATGGTTAATGTGCAACCTGTCTCCTGGCTCTAACAATCAGATTTATACCAATGACACCCAAATGTGTATCTCCAGCGATTTGATTTGCTCTCCTGAACTCCAGACTTACATATCTACCAGCCTACTTGACATCTTTTCTCAGATGTCTAAAAGAAAACATATACATAATTAAAAAAAAAAAAAAAAAAGCTTTTGCGTTCTTGCCATTCCCTACCAGCAATGTTCTCAATCTCAGGAAATAATATTATTACTCCTTGATTGGAGCTCTCCTTGATTCCTCTCTTTTTTTCACAACCCGCATACTATCTGACAGAAAATCCTGTTGGTTCTACTTCAAAGCGTATTTGTGGTACAAATAATGAGTAAAATTTCTGCCCCAAGATGCTCCATGTTTAATTTAAGCTCTCATGAACTCACGACCTAAGGGGCACTCCTATTTCAGGACATGGCTTTAAAGTAATCTTGCATAAAGAGCAATTAAAATATAGAAATTCCAAAATAATTAAGACATATAATCACTTGTGTTTTCGAGCACCAAATGACAGCACACCAAAATTATACCTTCATAGGCTACCTTAAAAAAAAAAAAACAAAAAACTATTGGTCCTACTTTCTATATTTCCCAACTTTGCTGTTATAAGTATAGCCATCATATCTGCCACAACTCAATTGAGTATTATCTAGGAAGAAAGCATTTAGAAATCAATTTGTTTCCTTCTAAATTTTTTTTACACAATTAGAAATTTAGTAACAGGTGGGCATAGTACCTTTTCAGTAGGCCATTGTTCTCATAAGGGTGGCAAACTGACTTTAAAAAAAGAGCATGCTTTTCTTCTCAACTGTGTATTTCTTATAGAAATAGAACCAATAGGACATTAAGCATAGTTTTCAATTACTACAGCATTACATAAATCACAGAAAATATACAACCGAAAAACTGAGATCTAATCAATGATTTCAGTAAAGTTGCAAAATATAAATTAACATACAAAAATCAGTAGCATTTCTACATATTACCAATAAATTTTCTGAAAAATAAATAAATAGATCCCATCTATAATAGTATAGCATCAAAAAAATGAAATAAAATCCTTAGCAATAAATTTAACCTAGGAGGTGAAAATCTCTACTCTGAAAGCTATAATACATTGATGAAAGAAATCAAAAAAGACATTGATGAAAGAAATCAAAGAAGACACTAATAAATGGAAAGATATTCAGTGTTCATGAATTAGAAATAATATTGTTAAAGTGTCAGTTTTAACAAAAGCTATGCATAGATTTAATGCAATCCCTATCAAGATTCTAATGGCATTTTTTACAGAAGTAGAAAAGAAACTCTCCTAAAATTTCTATGGAACTACAAAAGACTCCAAATAGCCAAAGAAATCCTGAGAAAGAACAAAGCAAGAGGTATCACACTTCCTGATTTCAAGCTATACTATAAAAGTAGAGTAATCAAAACAGTAGAATACTGGCATAAAAACACACAAATATGGGTCTTGGCAATTATTTTTTTTATACGACATCTAAAGTATAAGCACCAAATTAAAAAAATGAACAAGAAAGATTATGTAATTAGAATGGCCATCATTACAAAGATAAGAAATAACAAATGTTGGCATGGATGTGCCGGAAAGGGAATCTCGGTACCCGGTTGGTGAGATTATAAATTAGTACAGCCACTATGGAAAACAGTATGGAAGAGCCTCAAAATGTTAAAAATAGAACTATCATATGATCTAGCAATTCTACTTCTGGGAATCTATCCAAAGGAAATGAATACACTAACTCAAAACGATATCTGCACCTGCATGTTCATAACAACATTATTTACAATACCCAAGACATGGAAACTGCCTAAATGCCCACTGATGGATGAATGGATAAAGAAGCTGTGAGATACACACACATACACACATACACAATGGAATATTATTTAGCCATAAAAAATGAGGAAATCCTACCATTTGTGACAAATAGATGAACCTTACAGGCATGCTAAGTGAAATAAGTCAGACAGAGAAAGACAAATACAGTATGATCTCACTTATATGTGGAATCTAAAAAAAAAAAAAACCACATAGAAAAAAAAGGATCCAACTTGTGGTTATCAGAAGTGGAGGGTAGGGGGAGAGGGAACTGAAGGAAGGTGGTTAAAAGCTATACATTTCCAGATGTAAAATAAATAAGTACTAGGTATGTAACGTACAACATGATGACTATAATTACTGTTGTATTATATATAAGAAGGTTGTTAAGAGTAAATCCTAAGAGCTTTCATCACAAGGAAAATTATTTTTCTTTTTTTTTCTTTATTTTCTTTTTATTCTATCTATATGAGATATTGGATGTTAGCTGAACCTATTATGATAGTTATTTCGCAATACATATAATCAAATCATCATGCTATACTCCTTAAACGTATACAGTGATGTATGTCATTTCTCAATAAAACTGAAAAAAATAAAAACAGAGCATCATCAGTGTATTTACTCTCCCATGTTCTCATCTCCTGCCTCCCAACCAGAAGTAAATGCAATCGTAAATTTTGTCTTAAATGTGACCTTGTTTTTGACATTCTATTTTTTACATATATGAATGTATCCTTAAACAATAGTTTTACTTTTTGAACCTAATAAAAGTGGCATCATACTGACATATTGATAGAGAGAGAGAGATAGACATAAGACTAGGCTGCTATTGTTAGACTTCCTAATTTTCACTTTTCATTGAGGGTAAAATGATACTTCATTAGCTTAATATGCATTTCTATATTTTTGAATGAGGCTGAGTATCTTTCAATATATTTATCATTTGTGTCTCCTTATTCCATAAAATCCTGTTTATATGATTTGCTCATTTTTCTGTTGAGTTTTGGCTTATCTTATTGATTTGTAAGAGTTCTTTATATATTCTAGAAAATGACACTTTGTCAATAATATGCAATGTGAGTATCTTTTCCAAGTTTGGAGCTAATCTTTTCACTTTATTGATAGTGTGTTTTGATGAACAGAGGCTCTCAAAAATAATAATAATAAACTTTATCAATTTTTTAAATTGGCATTTTTTCCATCTTGAGATAAAAAGTATCTCCTGCATTTCTAATAAAAGTTTTAAAGTTTTGCCATCACATTTAAGTCTAATCTATCAGAAACTTAATACACACACACACACACACACACACACACACACACATATATATGTAGTATAATTTAGAGATCTAATTGCTTTTTCCATAATCTTATTATATATCTCAACATCATTTATTAAATAGCTCTCCCCTCTCAGTTGATTTGCAATATGAGCATATTAGATTTTTAAGGTGCTGTAACAAATTACCACAAACTTGGTAGCTAAAAACAACAGAAATGTATTGTCTCACAGTTCTGGAAGATAGACGTTTGAAATCAAGATATTGACAGAGTTGGTTCCTTCTGGAAGCTCTAAGGGAGAAATCATCCTTTGCCTCTCTCCTAGCTTCTGATGGTTGCCCACAATTCTCTGTGTTCTTGGCTTGTACATGCATCGCTCCAATTACTGCCTACCTTCAGTTTCACTCTTCTTTGTAGCTGTATCTTCTCCTTTTCTTGTTGGAACACCAGTATTGAATTTAGGGTCCATACAAATTCCAGGATGATTTCATCTCTAGATTCTGAAAAAACTCTACTTCCAAATAAGATCACATTCTGAGATCCCAGGTTGACATGAATTTCGGAGAGGACACTAGTGAACCTACTACAATGGGTCAATATCGAGTTTCCATATAATGAAGTGTCTAGTTCCAGATCCCTTTGTTCTGTTCCATTCGCCTGTTTTTCTATCCTTGAATCAATATCACACTTAACTGGAGATCGTTTAATACTTTTGTAATAATTATTGACATCTGAAAAGCAAGACTCCATTTTCTTCTTCTTAGAGTGTTGGCTATTCTTGGGGCTTCGCTCACCTATACAAATTTAAGCATCAACTTTTCAAATTCCTTTTTAAAATTCCGTTGAGATTTTTATTGAAATTTTACTGAATTTATAAAAACTTTAGATGAAAACTGACATCTTTACATTATTAAGTCCCCTAATTCACGAATATGATACATCTCTCCTTTTGTTTCAGTTTCCTTTAATGTCTTTCAGTAAAGTATTATTTTTTTTTTTAGTAGAGTTCTTTTGTATTTTTTTTCAGTAAGCTTTTTAGTTTGGAATAATTTTAGGTTCACAAGAGAGTAACAAGGATAATACGAAGGATCTGAGTTTGCCCCTCACACAGTTTCCCCTAATGTTAATATTTTATATACATCTTTTGTTAGATTTATTCCTGGTAATTTACATATTTCATTGCTGTTATAAGTGGTGAAACATAAAACATTACTCCAGGTGATTCAGCAACCAAATATTAGGGGTCCCCAAAAATGGAAACAGAAAACAGAGGGGAAGATATTATCAAAGAATAAATTTTTTAAAGCTGAAGAGACAACAATATTTAAATTGAAAGAGTGCACTCATTGCTAAGAAAGATGAAAAGTAGAATCTCACCTAGACCCTTCCTTGTGAAATTTCAGAATGCCAGGGGAAAGATCTTAAAAGCTATGTACAATTGTTTGCTGTAAAATGTGTTATCCTAAAGAGCAGCTTCTTCGTATAACTCTCTATGTTGAGTTATTCCTTCTAAAAATATGATCTCTTTTTATGCCCTCAGTAGTTTTGAAGTGTTCTCATGTAGGTCTTGCATATTTCCTGCTAGTTTATTCCTAGGTGGTTTATATTTGTGTTGCTATTATAAATTGAATTATTTTTACTCAGATTTTCTAGTGTAGGAAAGCTATTGACTTTTATTTTCATTAATCCGTATACTGGTCACTTACTAAACTCATATTATTTTAAAAGATTTTTAGTTGAATCTAGTGTTTTCCTGTTAGATAATTACATAATCTGCAACCAATAATAATTTCATATTTCTTATCTCTCATTTTTTCTGTTCTTATTACTCTGGCTGGGACATTTAAAATTTTTAAATAATAGCAATGATAGTGAGTCATTATTCTTTGCCTATAACATCGAACTGATTTATTTATTTATTTACTTATTTATTTTTTGTTTGTTTATTTATTTGTTTTACATATTTGACCCTTACATTGAACTCTTTAGATCAAATGTTTTTGGTTTCAGAAAGTCTCTATCATCTTATAGAAGAAATGGATGTTGAAGTTTAACATGTTTTTTGCATTAATTGAGATGATCTATTTTAACCTTTTAATTTAATGAATTTAATAAAAATATTCTAACTATTGAATCAACTTTACCTTCCTAGTATAAATCCTACTTAGTTAAGGTGTGCAATGGACTGAATTATGCTCTCCTCAAATTCATGTGTTGAAGCCCTAACATCCAATGTGATGGTATTTGGATATGGGGCCTTTGGGAGCTGATTAGATTTAGATGAGATCATGAGGGTGGGTTTTCATGATGGAATTAGTGCCCTTAATAAGCTTGTTCTCTTTGTGTCCTTGCCATGTGAGAACACAGCAAGAAGGTAGCCATCTATGACAGGAAGAGAGCTCTCACTAGAAACAGACCATGACGGCACCTTGATCTTTAACTTTGAGACTCTAAACTCATAAAATAAATTTCTGCTCTTTAAGACACCCCGTCCATGATGTTTTGTATGGCAGCCTGACCTAAGATAGAGCTCCTTCTACCTGACTGCCTTGAGCTGGAACATTAGTCTCTTCTTGCCATTGGACTCTAATTGAAACACTGGCTTTTCTTGGGTCTCAAGCCTGCTGGCCTTCAGACTGGGACAGATACCATTGGCTTTCCCGGTTCCCAGGCTTTGGCCTCAACCTAGAACTAAATCATCAGCTTTCCTGGGTCTCCAACTTCCAGATTGCAGTTCTTGGAATTTGTCAGCCTCCCTGATTACATGAGCCAATCTTTTATGATAAATCTCTTTGTGTGTGTGTGTGTCCTATTAGCTCTGTTTCTTTGGAGAACTCAGACTAATACAAGATGTATTGCCCTTTTAATACATTCCTGAATTTATTTGCCAGTAGTTTATTTATACATTATTAACTGATATTGTTCTGTAGTCTTTGTATATACATATACCACTTTAGCATTAAGTTTTAGCATTGGGTTCATCTTGATCTAATAAAATTAACTGGAAATTTAACTCTTTTTTTTCTTTGCTTGGGGAAGTTTAGATAGTAAAGAAAGTAGTACATATGTTTCTTGAAAATGAGCTGAAATTTTCTTTAAAAATCATCTGGGCCTACCATGCTCATTGTGAATAATTCAGTTTTTTAAATTATTATTATTATTATTTCTTCTATAGTTATTTTTCCACTCAGGTATTCATCTTTTTGAGTCAATTTTGTTAATTGTTCAAAATTTCCCCAGGAAATCATCCATCTTACCCAGAATGTTTTTTAGGGTCAAGTTGTTCATGGCACTTTCATTTAAAAAATTTTAATCTCATCTTTTTACATGGTAATATTCCTTAACATTGTGGTTGTGTGAACTCTATTTTCTCTCTACCACACTATCACAGATTTGTATATCTGGTTGAATTTGTATAACTGGTTGAGTTTATATAAGCTAGTATTTTGAATAGAACTAATTTCTGCAGGGTTTTTGTGGGTTTTTTTTTTCTATTTTTAATGGTTGAAGTTTTTAAATTTCTCCTTTTCTTTTGCCCTCATTTTTCTTTTCCTTATTTCTTCCAATTTATTTTTCAGCCCTTTTCTAATTTCTAAAATTCAAAACTAATAGTATTTTAAAGTTCTCTCAGGGAGAGCAATTCTGGTTCTATTTAGGCTTGTGGATTTGCCTTCGGTTCAGATTCGGCCATGTCCCATAGATTTTAATTTGTAATATTCTCATTGTTCCTAATTCTTAAATACGCTGCACAAAAATAAATTTAGAAAAGTTAGGAAGTGCTTGAAAAATCCTAAGGCAAGAAAATTAAAATATTATGGATAACTGTTTGGAAGAGAAATGGGGTCAGGAGTTAGGAGATAGGGCAGGGAGAAAGGGAGAAAAGAATATAAATCACTATCTCAATTTTGCTACCAGTAAATGTTTGGTAAATGGGTGACTGTTTTGCCCATACTTGAGATCGTGATTTTGAATCACTTCTTATTCCATAGCAACACTTCTTTTCAGGCTATATAGTGTCTGGTTTGAGAATCTTTACGAATTGGTCTAAGAATCCTTTCCTGTTGCCTTCTTCTTTGAACGGTATAGAAAACCCTTCGGTCACAAACTCTCTCAAAACTTTTTAGATACTCCTTTATCACTTGCTGGCATTTAGTATTTCAGATGAAAGCCCAACAATAATAAGATTTTATTTTCCTTCTGTGTGTTATTTTTCTGACTCTATATTAGAGGGAGGGAATTTTTATTTTTCATATTTTAAAAATTTCACCAGAACTTTTGAATTTCAATAAGGAGAAAGACATCAAATTGTTATCTTTTTATAAACATAATGCTTTCATTGGGTTATAATCAAGGTATCAGCAGGGTTGCATCCTTTCTGGAGATTTTAGGAGAGAGTTCATTTCCTTAACTATTCCAGTCTCCAGAAGCCACCTTGGCTTGTGGCCTCTTCCACCGTCATTAAAGCCAGCATCTGTAGCATCTTCAAATCTGTCTCCCACACTAACAATCTTATCTCCCTCTTTCCTTTATAAGGACCTTTGTGATTGCATTGGGTCCATCCAGATAATAAAGGATCATCTCCCCATCTCAAGGTCAGCCAATAAGCAACCTTAATTTCATTTACAACTTAAAATTCTCTCTTGCCAATTACAAGTTCTGGGAAATAGGATATGGACATATTTGGAGGACCATTATTCTACCTACCACATTACTGATGAAATTATTTCAAGAAATATGCTCCACGGTTACATAATATTATTCTCAAGACCTCTCCCAAATCTGCATTTTTCTTCAGGTGCCTTGGGAGCTTATGATTCTTGTGCTTTCCTCAACCACATGCCGCGCCCCCCAGCACTCAAGCAGTGGTGCTTAAAGTGTGATATCCAAACTAGCATTAGCATCACCTGGGAACTTGATATCCACTCAAAATATTAGCCCAGCCCCAGGCTTACCAATTCAGAAACTCTGGGGGTGAGGCCCAGCAATCTGTGTTTTAACAAGCCCTCTTGGTGATTTTGATGCACACACATGTTCGAGAACCATTGGGCGAGGGACTATTATGTCTAGAGGCTTCTTACACTAAAATATAACTCTAAAATATATTGTTTTCAAACTAGAATTGTTTTTACTATGTATCGTGCAAACAAATTCTGACACTGTGGAAACTCCATTCTAATATGCAGGAAGAAATAGACCAAACAAAATATACACCACAAGGAAAAAGTCACCAAAATATTAACAGTTGTTTTTTTCTGGGTGGTAGAATAATTTATTGTTTTCTCCACTGGGTTTCTATGTTTCCAAATATTTTATAATAAAACATTATTTTAGAGTGATAAGAAATAGATCACAAAACGAAAGGAACAATTTGCAGTCTGAGTACAAACACGCAAAAAATTACCAAAAATCCTCTTCAGCCATTTCAATAGTCAGGCCAATTAAAAAATAATATTAATTTTGCTAATGTTTTCTCTTTTCAGCTTTGAAGCATCTCGGGTCTTTATTTGATCATTGTGTGCAGTAGCCATGGTCTTAATGGATAAGTATAGAGCAAGACAAGTCATTTTGGAAGAGTAGAAACATCTAGAGATCCTCAGGAGAGAAGCCAGACCTGCCTACTGCATCCAGTCTTAGATGGGATGTCAAGTCACCAAGCCATCACCTTTCCTCAGGACTCTCATAAGCCCAGGACCAACAAACTCCCCACAGTCCCACTCACAGTCTAATAACACGCTGCACCCCCACCCCAGATTTTTTTTCCCAAAGCAGACAATGTGGTATTGTGATTAGATATAAACGGAAAGTGTATTTTCTGCCCTTCAGTAATTACACTGCCTTATGGTAGCATTATTCAGTGTGAAGCCTTATTATGCCACAGAATGAAATTCTGTATAATTTTCTTCTCCTCCAATGCACAAATGGAAATCATATTTTGGTCTGAGTTGGGAAGAAAGGCTCAGTTATCACTTGTGAGCGTGGTGTTATTTTCCCCAGAATTAAAAAATCCATCTGGGTGTCCGACCTCGCTCACCCTGCTGCCTCTCCATTCAGCCTTTTGTATGCAGATGAACCTTATCAATTTCCACCGCCTCAAAAGCCCGCACCCAGCTTGGTGCCTCCCCCTGGTCCGCACGGCTTTAATGGAAATGCATGAGGCTTTTTTTTTTTCTTTGATGTCTGTGCAATATACGCATGTGGATAAAAACCTGTGCTTTTATTTAGGAGGAGGGGGCGGAGGGTTCAAATCAAAGTTAAAGTCTCTACCCTATCGCGCCTCGCTGGCGATTAGCGGAGGAGAGAAAGGAACAGCAAATCCAACACAGAAGCTGTGAAACTGGGGTTATTCAGATTATTAACTAACAAATAAAGGGGCATGGGATGTCACATTTGTATTCTAAGGGTTTTCATCCCGCCACAGGCCTCATCAACAACTTAGTGGAGTGCTGCTAAATCCCCTGTGTTAACACGCGGGGCTGCAGGGGCTGCGTGTGATTAATGCATTAATTGCAGCTCCCTCAGGCCGAGCGCTGGCTGTGTCAGTAATTCACTTAAGGCCAGTTGGCCCTTGAGTTATTCTGTAGTCTAGTGTAAACAACTCGCAAATAACACCACTCAGCTGTTTACCCCGATCCAATTGCTGTTTCTCAGGCTATTAGCAACTTCCAATGAGTGATTCACCCGCCGGTGACAAAGCCTGGCCCCAGAATTGTCTGAAACAGCCAGGAATACAAGGGTAGATCAAAACAGCTTGGCTTTCACCCGGGAGGAGACTCATGTGGGAAACGCAGCTTTGCCAGACCAGGCAGGTCTATACAGCACATAGTAAGCGGTTGTTTAAAAAATACCTAGAAAATTTAGGCAACAGCCCTACCTCTTCACCCAGGTAAATCATTTAGGAAGGAGAAAAAACAAGCCAACACAAATATTTTTTTTTTGGCTCTACGTATTCCACCAACTCATTACATCTGTGACAGACAAGTTTGATTCTGTTGATGGAGATTTTATATTGTGACCTAATGATGCAATTCACGGAATCCTTGAGTTTAAAGTCAAGGATGAGATCACTTTCCCTAAACTAGGGAGAACTGGGTGGGCTATGTGAACTCCAGCAAGCAGCTTAGCTGCTCCTACTCTGAAGTAGAGATATTTGTTCTGTTTGCCTAATAAGATTGTCACAAAAATTTTAAAGCAATAATAAGTAAACTTGTAAGTTTTCAAAACTTACTAATAACATATGTTCTAATGAAGTAAAGAATTAAGGCTCTTACTGATTAACATGCTAAAATAATATATCTTTGATTTCTTTAAATTTGGTTTCTTTAAATAATATTTAATAATATGTTATTAAATAATATATCTTTGGCACTTTAAATTTCACAGAGTAGTCATATATATGAGTATTTATAGAAAAGAATTTCAAGGGTACAGAACTGGCAAAACAAGGATTAACCCACTTTTTAGATTTGAATAATCAGATTTAAGAAAAGAAGCAGAAACCTCAAGGTTAAACTGTTTACCCCTTGCTGGCCTTATCTAACTTCTGCCTGAACAGGAGACAATTATTTCAACAACCAACAAGGTCCTTGAACAAGATATCTTTAGCTATCTCTAATTTGAAGAAAGTTTTCTTCACAGGGAGCTGACATCTGTCTCCTTAGAGTCTCCATTCATTCTTTGTAGCTCTGCTCCTTGGGATTCCAGAAAACAAATCTCTTTCTCCAAGTCAGGGGGACACATGACCCCACAAATGAGAGAATCAAATCTTAGACAGGGTTCTGGAAATCAGATCCTACATCAGTGATCAATCAAAACCATTGTATTTTCCACCACCGCCACCACCACCACCACCACCCAGCCATTTTTTCATTTTTTTTAAATTTAAAAGTAAACACATGGTCAAAAAAAGTTTAAACAGAACACAAGATATAAAGTGACAAGTAAATATTTCCATCTACTCAACCCAATATTCCATTTCCACTGCCCCAAAGTAACCCCTATGAACAGTTTCTTAAGTAGCCTTCTGGCAATTTGAATGCAATTTGTAAATGTACAAAGATAAACAAACACGAAGTTGGAAAACATTATGCACATTTTTCTTCAGCTTTTTTGTTGAACAATATCTTGGATATATGAACAATTTAGCACATGTAATGTACCATGGTGTTTACTGAAAAGGTATTTGTAACAGAATTTTGTTTCTACATTCATATATGAAATTGGCCAATAGTTTTCTTGCACTCTTCTTACTGGGTTGTATTACTGGGTTTGCTGGCCTCATAAAATGATTGGATAGCTTCTTTCCATCTCTCTTTTTCTCCCCTGTGTTGTGGAACAATTTTTATGATATGAAAATTGTCTGTTCTTAAGTTTGTAAAACTCATCCTTAACACTGCTTGGACCTGGTGCCCTTTTTTTATAAGTAATTTTATTACTCTCTCAACTGCTGTGATTATTGTCCTGGTCAGTTTTTCTATTTCCTAATCAAATTTTTATTTTATATTTTCCTAAGCATTTTTTATTTTGTCTATGTTTTTAATTTATTGGTATAAGGTTGTGCTTTATATTTTTATTTCCCATATATCTGTAATCACATCTCTTTTAAATTCATATTGTTTATTTATGACTTCTCTTTTTTGGGTAGAGGGAAAACTATTTTTTCTCTCTTACAGTACTTGCCAAATATTTGTATATTTTAGTAATCTCTTCAAAGAACCAGCTTCTGCTTGTATTCATCTACTCTATTTCTGATTTTGTAATTTAATAATTTCTGCTTTTATTTTTACTAATTCTTTTTTCCTTATGTATTTGGAATCATTTTTTTAGCTTCTTAAGTTGAAAGCCTAGTTAATTGATTTTTGTATTTCTTGTGTTCTAGTAAATACATGTAATGTCATACCTTCTCCTCTGTTTCTGCCTACCCCACAGACTTTGATAGGTGTGTTCTTAATTTTGTGCATTTCCAGAGTTGGTAATAATCATTTTTTTACTTCCTTTTCTGCTACAAAATTATTCATAAGCATGACTTTTAATTTCCAGGGAAAAGTTTTCCTTCGGTTGTTAATTTATACTTCTATTGTCTTGTGATCAATAAATATAAATCATATGATTTTTGGTTTCCAGAATTTATTGAGATTTCTTTTGTAACCTAAAACATGGTCAATTTTTGTGAAAGATCTGTTTGTGTTTAAAAATGTTTTCTCAGAGTAAGTCAAGATTGTTAATTATGTCATTTTATTTCTCTATAGTCTTCATTTTCTGCCATATCTAATAATTCGGTACAGTAAGTTTTTTCACTGTGATTATGAATTTGATTGATCCTTATGTTTCTGTTTATATTTGCTTTGTTGTGAGATAATTAGTCTCTTTAATGACCTATTTCCCAATTCCCAGATATATATTGGAACATGTGCTAAGTTTTCTTTCATATCTTTTTTTCTAGGAGAATTTCTCTGATTGGCCTTGTATCTTACTCACTTGCTCTTCAATTGTTTCCATTCTGCTATTCAAACTACCTATTAAATTTTTTATTCCAAAAATCAAAATTTTAATTTCCAAATCTCTAATTGATTATTATGAATGCAGTATCCCCTATTGCTCTCTAATAATTTTAATTACGCTTATTCTAATGCCTCATTCTTTTTGCTTTGAATTAGCCCGATTTCCTGGTATCAGTTCATCTGCTTGTTGAGCTTGGTGCCTCAATTTCTTAGTTTTGGTTTTCCTCAAATATTTAATGAATCTTGGTTGTGTGCTCATGTCTATATTTGTGATTCCTTTTTGACTGCAGGTGAAAGCCTGCCTCCAGGGGTTGTTGGAGAGACATGGAACGCATGCTGGACAATGTAAGACAGTGCAAGACAGTAGCTGGAACCCTGAATATCAGAGCCTCTATAGTAGCACCAATGTCCTGAGGCATGGTCCACCCCATTTGTAGCTTGTTGCCTGCCTTGACAGAGAAGAGAAGGGTAGGAGTTGAAGACATTTCTCCTGTCAGGTGAGGCTCCTACTATGGACTCCAGCAGCCCTTCTCATTCTGAGCTCTGGCCTGGAGGCTTAGTGCTCCCCAGCAGCCCCACCCTCCTTTGCACCAATGCTCTTCTGCAGACATTTCCTGATTCTGACTTCATCTGCCTTTCATTTCTCTGCAATTCCCTGTAGTTTGGGATGCATCAGTGAGTGGCACCTCTTATTTTCCACTCTAGTGGATTTTTCCCTGAAGGACTATACCCCTTGTCTATCATTTCCACAAATTTGGGAGAGAGATAGCTGAGTCTGCAGTGTGCGCTTAGCTGCCCTCTTGACCCACTCTCTGGCAGTTAATTTTGAATTGCTCATTGACTGCTGTGAAATGGGCACCTCCCCTAGACAGTACTTACATGTCCTTAAAACAATGGCAAAAGAATGGGTGTGGGGATTGACAGTGGATGAAGTATAGGGAGAATGAACTCTTATGGTTGTTGAAAATGAATTTTTAGGGAAAGTATTTGCATATGCCAGAATACTGGTGTTATAAAAAAATATTGAACAGGTGATTGGCATTCACTTCTGCTCCCTGGTGACTGCTGTAGGAGGATCCAAAGAAGGCTGGCTTCCTGGGCTATTCTAGGAAACAGCTGTGAGTATTTGAATAAGAGAGAGGGAAGGGAGGGCCCATCTATTTACAGGTCAACAGCAGCCTGTATCTGATGCCTTGTGGAACTAATTCCTAATTGGGGCAGTGTTTGTCAACACTGACAGGACCCTAATACATTGTAATCGCTCCAACCACAAGCTCTGATAGAGATCTTAATCTCCACAGTGTCCCCTTCACAGGCAGCAAGCCTACTGCCCACCCCCTCCTTCCCCATTCTTGGCTCTGTCTCTCTCTCAACCTCTTTTCCCTCCACCCTCACCCCTTTTTGTACCATTTTTGTATTTCTCTATTGTCATTGCCCTTTGTCTCTCTTTCACAGCCTGGTTCTTTTCTTTTTTCACTCTCTGTGAGGTCTCGGATCTCCCTCTCCATCCTTCTATCTCTCTTTTCCTTTGTCTCTCTCATAAACATCCATCGAATTTAAATTCTCGAGTTCCCAGAGAGTTCGAGCCACATTAATATTAATATATAAGTAGTTATTCATTTCATGTCAACAATCTCTGAAATTAAGAAAGCCAAATTACACTTTGACAAATTTTTAAAAGTAGAAACAGAGAGTTAAGATAACTATTTGTGGCAAATGGAGAGTGACTTTTTTTTCTCGGTGTCTATATTTTGCTAATTTGACAAAATAATTGTCTCACCTTAGCTGGCATCCTGGTTGGTTGTATCTGAACCAGCCTGGGGGCAAAATGTTTACAACCCAGCCAAACAAGCAGCAGGAACCAGCGCATCAGGATGAAGCCCTTCTTTTAAATACCTGTGCCAGGAGACCACATGGTAACATCCCAGTTCTAAGATCTGGAGAGACTGGGATAGAAAGCCAACTGGCCCAGTGGGTACCCCTTCATTCCATTTCTTTTGTTTTTCACTTTTGCCTCCGAAATAGCTGGTTCCCATTTGAATCACTGTTGGCCCTGAGTCTAAAAGGTCATCAGTTCCTCTCACTTATCTTTCAAACTCCTCAGAAATGATGTTTTGGGAGGTTCGTTGTTCTCACCCTTAGGATCTCAATTCAAACATTATACCTCTTCAGAGAGGTGAAACCCTGACCACTACTCTAAACAGAGGATTAGAAGCTCTCCACACATCAGTTACTCTCCATCATTTATTTTCTCCATAGTACTTACTACAAACTGTAGTTATTTCATTTATTTCCTTCCAGGAACATAAGCTTCATGAAGGCAGGGGATATCTCTTTACCTCCTATGATGTCCTCATTACAGTGTGTGGCACATAGTAGGTCTCCTATAAACATTTGTTGAATTAAATAATGGATGAATGAAGGAATAAATAAAATATGGAGCAAAGAATGGGGACACTTTCCTCTCATCTCTCTCCTTTATAACAATAGTGATCATAATTTCATTGCTTTACTTTTCTCTCCTCAAAGATTCTTGGTGACCATTGTAATCAAATCCCAACTTCCAAATTTCTCCTTTGAGGCCTCCTAAAATTTTGTCTCAATCTCTCTAGCCAGCCTTGTTGATATATTTCTTAAAATTTCCCATGGCAAACCCTCTGCTTGAACTCGTGCTCTCTCCTACATACCTTGTGCATTCTCGCCTTTGCTCAAACTATAGTTCTCATCCCAGGATGTTAGCATGCTGAGAGCAAGCCATGTTTTATCCTCCTCTGTATCTTTAAACCCACAACAGACTTTTCAAAATCTCTGTGTTCTGGTTATTGGTACCACTGCTTGTCTGATTCTTTAGAGCTGGCTCTTTACTTGCATTATCACAATCTTCAGAGAAGAATGCCCTCTGCTCACCTATGGGGACTACAGGTGTCATGGAATTGAACTTACGACTAACTCTATCTACCTCATATCCAGTTCCACAAGAAACTCCTTCTGCATCAGCGCAACCTCTAGGGTTTCTTGGGGCCAGTCTGTAGGAAAAAATGTCTCACCTGACACTACAAAAATGTCTAAAGAGTTAAGAAAAATGTGTGAGGAGGTGAGGGCTGAGACAGGGAGGAGTGAGAATCACTAAAAAGGAAGAAAAAGACATAAAGGAGATTCTAGAAGTGGAGGAAACATAAGAAGATCCTCGAAACCTGGGTCTAGTGATGGGAACTGGCAAGCTAAGGAGACAAAGGCAGCTGAGGGCTAAGAATCAATAGGGAGTAGGTGTGAGATTGGCAGGAGGGCCTGGGATTGTGGCCTCTGGTGAGTGCCTATGAGCTGACTAAGGCATGATACAGAGGTAAGCCAGGGATGAAGGGTGCTCCTCCCATTCCCCTTCCATCCCCTCTCTTTATCCTCCTCCCTCTGTCTTCCTCTATCCCCTCGTCTTTCTCTCATCCCTCTTCTTCTCCTCTCCCTCCATCTCCTCATTCTCCTCCAACTTGTTTCATGCGAAGTCTCCTTTTTCTGGTACCTTTATCCATCTATTGTGCACTTTCTTCCTCATACACTTCCTGTCCTCAAAGAGGTGAAACTGTCTCCAAATGTTGCCTAGCTGAAGGCACATCATCAAATCCCTACAGAACTCCCACCTCCTTTGAATGGACACATTCTATGCTCTGCTTCTGAGAAATCCCCACAAGGCCCCCAACAAAGTAAGTCCTAAAAGTCCAGCACTCCCCGAAGTGTCAGCTATCTCACGCTTTTTGTTTTTCCTTTTCCCAGTAGCTCCTAAAGTCTTTCTGCATCGGTCTCAGCCATGGACACACTTACCTGTGATTTATTGATGATAATCATGAAAGCCATTTGTAATCAAACGTTAAACAAAGACACCCTCTCACTGAGAGGGAGTGATAACGCACCATTTAGTAATTTTTGTGCAGTTGGTAATTTGGAGAATGAATGATAATTTCTGAGCCTTGAAAAACTACGTTGACAATGCCTGGTGTTATTCACCCAGTGAATAAAGACACCTTCCTCTCCATGTCTTGTGATAAATTTCTTTTATTAGGGCCACTTACGAGAGACTTTATCTTAATGGTCTCTCATATGGGGCAGTTGTGCTTGGGCCGTTAGGTTGTTTTTCATCATGCCTTAAACACAGGGCCCAGAGAAAATAAATAGCAGTAATGGTTCCAGGCAGCTCAGCTGCTATAAAAATTAGGCCCTGAAGCTAACCGGTTTGCCCACAGGAAATTCACAGAGAGAGTGTTTGTCCTTCTCTCTCCCCGAGGACCCCTTCCCAAGTGACTCTTACATTCCTTTCTTGTTCCCCACTCCTTGTTAAGTTCCTCTACTTGCCCTTTCCTCTGCGTTAACTCAATATTTTCTTCAGTGTGATAGGAAGTGGTGGTACATCCAGTAACTGAACGGACATTATGTTGGCCTGTACAGGTTCTCTGCAACCTGCCTTCCACCTAAGAGAAATCCTGGTAGGTGGTCAAAAGATCTGGGGAGAAAGAGCAGCCATCCACTCCACATTTCACACCAACATGTCCTATGACAGCCACAGTAATGTCCCATCAGTGATTTTGCTTCAGTTACAGGTTTTATAGCTCACTGCATTCTGAGACCCCAGGGTGACAAGACCTGGGGACCACCCTGGTAGAGGAAGGCTGTCTCCGAGTGCTATTCCTCTGAGTACTATTCATCTGAGTACTGTCCTTGGCAGAGGCAGGCTGCCTCACTGTGCCGCTCACGGACTTAGGGCCTCTCTAGAAGCACTGTGGCCACCCCTTCAGGTGTCAAAGAATGCTCATGAATCCTGTCCTTAAGTCATTTCCCCTTTCCCTCAAGTCCCCCAGCCCTTAACTGAGTCTCCAACCTCCCACCCAGTTCCCACCTACGATTGTATCACAGACTCCAGAGAGGGATGTCAGTCATTTTCTGCCCCTCCTAGTTCCTCTGCCAGGTAAGGGGAGTGTGGGAGAGAGGAACAGAGGGAGGCTATCTTAGTAAGCCAGTGCCATATCTAAAAAACCATAAGACATTTCAACTTGCTTTATTATACTAAGAGAGTAACTGTTTCCTTCTCAACCTTGAATTGAATTACAAAGAAACCCTTTTCATTCCTTTAGCCTAGGACACACACAGCTCCAGAAGATAGGGGAGATAAATATTATTAACAGCTGGCATTTAATTCACACTTACTATATGCTGGGCATTGTACCAAAAACTTTGCATTGATAACCTCGTTTAACCTTCACAAATCCTTAGGATGTAGGTACTGTTATTTTTTCTACTTTTATTGTGATTATAATCAATATATAATACTGTGTAAGATTAAGGTATACAATGTAATGATTTGATATATGTATGTATTATGAAATGATTAAGTACTAATATTATTATTTGCTTTTTACTGCTATAGAAAAGGAAGCTACGAGGACCTAAGTTACTTGCCCAGAGCCGTAAAACTGGAAAGTCCTGGAGTTGATATTGGAACTCAGGCCATCCGACCCCAGACTCCTCACTTCTTTCCTCTTTGCTCTCCTGACAATGACAATCCCATCCAGCTATACTCTTGAGTGCTCTTAAAGGGGCTAAAATGCCCTCTTCTACCACAGGTGGGTAAAGAGAGATGGCCTGTCCGAGTCCATTCCATTGCTTCCCACACACCAGGCAGCTTACAGCTGTGAAAGATCCCCTCCCCAGGGTGTCACACCATCATACATCCCTGAGACACAGGGTGGATTTCCCAGCACCCTCAGTGGGCAGCTGACACTTGTTCCTCTCCCTCAGGAAATGAACCAACCCCTGCTTAGAGATAACTATCATCTATTCCTAATAATACCCTTTTTATCAGAGAAGTACTGGCCACGTCCCATGGGCTCAAATACTACTCCCTCTGGACATAGTTCAACGGAAAGGAGTCTGCCACCCAACCAACTTAAGAGGTCTCTGTCTTCTCTACCTCAAAGAGTGGCCAGTCCCATCAGTGCCCTCTACTCTTTACCCATCTCCCTTATGTCTGGCCATGGGACTGTGATTTGGTCTTGTTTAGATATGGCCTATAAATTCTGTCTTGGACTTCAAAGGCAATGTTCTACAAGAGGGTAGATTCCTTCCACAGGTCCCTGAGTGGAAAGATTACTGTGATGTACTCCTTCACTTCTTACCCCGACATATCCCCACTCCACCCCAGTCAGTCTCTGGTGTCTGTCATATAAATTAGGATGGATCCTGGCCAGGCCATGCCCAAATGGTGTTTTTTTGTTTTTGTTTTTTAAGTGGCAAGAACCTGCAAATTCCATAGTTCACTCTGGTCTGTTGCTCCTGGTGTAGAACTACTGTATCACACAGTGTCTTTTCTCTCTTGCAGTGTTATGTAGAACTGTGGACAAAAAAAAAAAAAAATAGTAATGAAAAGTAACCTCGCAGGGTAATCCGATCATAATTCCTAACTGAGTAGGTCATGGTGGGTAGTCATGCCCCAGGCCTATAACTCCTTTAGTGAAAGGTTTTAAGCCGGCCCTGTCCATTGTTCCTGTGCATCTCGGTTAACACACCTTTAAAATAAACCATAACCATCCCTAAGAGAGCACATGATCTTAACTATACTGTAATCCCATCCCTTCTTGCTTCTTCCTACCTTCATGTAATCTTTCTTACTTCCCTCCTTAACTTCAAATGCATAAAAGAAACTGCAAACCTATTCTCTGAAGCATTTATCTCAGCCAATGCCCTGCTTGGCTCTTGCTTCCAGTTGTATCCTCTGTTTCTCAAATAAATTTTTATAAAAATTCTCTACAGGTTTGGATGTTCTTACGTCGACTGAACTACCAGAGTGCCAAGCCATCCTTTAGCTTACTAACCTATCTTTACCACTTCTGCCTCCTTGTCTGTCCCAAATCAGAGGTCAGTGGGCAGCCAAGACTCCTGATGAAACACCAAGAAAACAGGGACCACATCAGAGGTGGCATTCTTACTGCTACTATGACCATAAATATGAATCCCATGTGTCATCCCCGTAGTCTGCATTGGTCTGAATGCAGAATTTCAAGTATTATTAATAATGTTCTAATATCTTGATTTACTTGTAAATCCTTTTGGAAACGATAGGGAATTTCTTAACATGAAGTAGGAATGACCTATCATGCTCCCCCACATTCAGAGCTGCCTTCAGGATTCTCGTCTGGAAGAAACAGAAAGACAAAGATCCCCAGGCAAAAGGAGAACAGTGTCAAAGAGAAAAGCAAATCAAAAAACATGGTTGTCACACCCATTGTTAACCTCTGAATGTATTATGTCTCAGAACAAATACCCAATCAAGACTATGATAGCAGTAAATCCTTTCAGTTGGTCACAATGACTCAGAAAGAAGATATAGAATATGACTTTACCACCTAAGCCTGATAGACTCAAGATACCCACTTCAAAATTGAGAGAGAGATAGAGAAACAGAGACAGAGACAGACAGACACAGAAGAGGTGGGAGGTAGTTGAGGGAGGAGAAAACATGTTTTTTTGTGTTTTTTTTTTTAAATTGTGGGTATTGGCATACAATGCTGATTAGAGTCAAATAGATAAGAAACTGGCTAAGTTCCTGAAAGTGCTGTGTTTATTTCCCCATTCTCTCAAATGTGCCTGAACCAAAATATTGAGGGTTGCTAAAGACCTAAATCAACCACTTCCAATAATCTATGGGAAGGAAGTGGATTGACAATGCTGCTGAAATGCTAAGGACAAAAGTACATATTCCTCAATGTCCACTTCAAATGTGACCAAGAAGGATAGGGGAAAGGACCTTAGAGAACAATGGTTAGGAACTCCTCCCTGAACACAAAATCTAGAATATTCCTTACCCCAAGGAATCTGGTCTCCTGCAGCATCTACCAAGATTTCAGGATTGCTATAGACCTGTGTCTGTACTATCTCCCAATTTTCCCCCTACTGAATGACAGTTTGTTGTTTGGTTGTCCTATTTCTGCTCCATCACTGTTAATTGGGTGTAGAAGGGGACATACTGTTTTTTTAGCTCATCGGTCTCTGAATAAAGAGGCATATTTTAAAGCAATTAATAGGGCATAATAATTTATTTTTACCTTAATTATAGAAAGCTTCCTTCATCTAATAGCTCAGTGATGGCCACATTGAACTTATAGAGAAGGAAATAAAATCCTACCCCACTACGTGGCTTATCAAAGTTCAATATTTATGTAGTAATAACATGAACAATGTTTATTACTTAATGTTTTAGAGTCACTCTATGAACAAAGTACAGAAGACTTACTTGTGATTGCAGGATGAAATGTAAACATTAGCAGACTTGACGATGAAAAAGAAAAAGTGAGCTGATAGAAAGAATTGGGTAGAAAGTATGAAAGAAAGTGTAGAGTTGCCATTACCCTTATTTTAAATAAGGTTGGTAGTAGAGAGATACTGCCAAATGTTGACAGTAAAACATATGAGAGTTTATTATATTAAAGTTATAATACACGAACAGATAATAATAATAAAATTATAATTTTATTGGATAGAGTGAAGGGAGAAATTGTGTATGTGGCCCAAATCTTTTATTCATAGTGAAAAATCCATATATTTTAAGTATATAAATCAAGAAATTAAAATGTAAACAGAATATTTAGAGTCGTGGCAGGAGAATTAAAAGAAAAATTTATTTTAAAAATTAAATCTGAATTGGGAAGGAAGATGGCAGACTAGGTAAAAGCATGGTTCGTCTCCTCCCAGGTCCGTATTGAAATTACAACCAAATTATAAGATAATCAATGTGGAGAATCACCTGAAGTCCAGCTGTTTGTAACACCTACGTCTGATAATATAAAGGAGCCACATCGAAGCCGGTAGGAAGGGCAAAGTTGCGAATCCAGCTGGACCTGCACCTGTGGGTGCTGGAGGATCACTGGGAGGGAGAGTGAGGCTGCAGAGGCTCTCCTGAAGGAAAGGGGGATCCTGATCTCATTTGGGGGTTGCCCAGCCCAGGATCTCAGCCCAAGGAAGAGGAGATTCCAATAACTCTGACTGTAATAACCAGAGGGGATTCTGGCCATCTGGGTGAGATGGAAGGAGACTGAAACCATGGATACCCCTTTGAAGGACCCTCACACAGGTTTTCTGACCTGTGGACACTCACTTGGGACACCAGCAGTGGGTCAGAGGCTCATGCAGGATCCATACCAAGAAAGTCTGCATTACCTGGCACCAGAACGAGGGCTGGAAGGGCAGCTACCACTGTGCCTTAGTTCGGCCCCTCTAGCAGGCAATCTACAAACCCCGTCAGTTTGACAGTGCAGACTCTTCCCACAGAGCCATTAGGAAGCTCTAGTCAGAAGGGATCAGCCCACCCCACCTAACCTGCAGATCACCAGGGGCTTTTATTGTTAGATGGCTGCCACACCCTGTGGCGATTCAGGGCCAAGCATTCACAGCGGGCGGACAGCACTGTGAACCCCATTTCCAAGATAGAGTCAAGCAGATCACTGCTGCCAACATGAACCTGGGAAGATCTCAGGGATCTGTGGGTCAGTCCCAGAAAGCAGCTGGTCTTGCTGTGTGATCTGGAACTTCTGCGGGAATGCACGAATGGTTATAAAAGTTGCAGCAAGACTGAGGCTGTATTGATCTGACTGTCAATGTCTCTCTGAGACCTCACCCCACCCAACCCACAAATTGTCCCAGGTGGCCCATTGACAGTGAACTGCTACAGCCCTACCCCCCCCCACCCCCCTACCCCCGCCCACAATCTCCCAATCCACACGGGCAACAAACTTTGGCTAGCACTGGGTGGACATTGCATTGAAATCAGTGACAAGCAGACCTCTGCTGCTTGCAAGTTGCAATAGTATATCCGGGAAATGCAGGGGTCTGTGAGACCTCCCCAGATGTCAATTGGTTCACTGTGATCTGTGACTACAGCGGGAATACCCAGACACAGAAGTTGCAGCAAAACTGAGGATGAATTGACCTGACAGCCCTTGTCTCCCTGAGATCCCGCTTCACGCAAGCCAAAAAGTACCTGCAGCCCATTGACAGGCAGCCTCCGATGCCCTGCTTGGCTTTGGGGTTGTGCAGTCTGTGCAGGCAATAGACCTTGGCTAGCACAATGAACGCATTTCAGGGAAAACAGTTGTGGGCAGACCACTGCTGCCTGTACGAGCTGCAGTATCTCTTGAGGGGATTGCAGGGATCTGTATTGGTTTGATGGCCCTGGACTCCCTGAGCTTCTGCCCCATCCAAAACACAAAGTGTCCGCCACACATTGATAGGAAGCTGCCCCTACCCTGGGGTGGCACATTCAGGCCCAAGGTGGGCAGCCGCTGACCTTGCTACAATTGGAGACTTATACGGGAGCTACAGAGAGAGCATTGACACTACAGTGGCAGGGGGAAATTTACTCAATAGATCCAGGAAACTCCTGGGGTCCTTGCACCACCCAACACGCATATCACCCAGAGGCTCTTCCAGTTTCAGAAACTTACAGGCAACTAACAGGCAGTTTCAAACCCGGAGGACCACTGGTCCCTCTGCTAAACTGACCTAGGTCAGGGACGGGGGATAACTGACTGCTGCCTACAGCGTTGTTTCTTCCACTTACCTATAGATCCAGCACAGGCAACAATCATCTGCGGATCACTTTGTAGTTCCCACTGGGTAGCCCTGAGCAATCAAAAGCAGCAGCTGAGCTTGGCCTACGGGGGAGCCCCTCCCAAGGGGCCACAAAACCAATGCATCTGGAGGCTGGCACCAGAGCACAACAGAGCAACTCCTAACTAGTCTCATTAGTGGTACACACACAGAGTGGTTGCAACAAGTAAACAAGCCTTCTAAGGCAAATCTCACTCAGTGGAGTCAGCCCCTACACAGCAACTCTTATCCCGTGGGTGCAGCCAATTTCCACTATTAGTCAGCTTGAGCATTAATCCCATCCACTGATGTTCTAACAACAATAAAGGCTTGGCAACAACAGAAGATCACTCACAACCCACACAAAGATCACATCCAGAGCCCCCAGCATAGGGGATCAGGGAGAGTGTGCCACTGGGCCACACAGGACGCCTTCCACATTAGGCCATCTGGCCAAGGCTGAGAGATAAAACAAATATTTCTGACACATAGAAATGAACACAGAGAGGCTAATAAAATGAGAAAGCAAAGAAACATGCCACAAGTGAAACAACAGGAGAAAACTCCAGAAAATAAGCTAAATAAAATGGAGGCGAGCAACCTACCAAAGACAGAGTTCAAAATAATGGTTATAGGGATGCTCAAAGAACTTAGGGAGAGAATGGATAATCTCAATGAGAACCTCAGCAGAGAAATAGTAAGCATAAAAAAGGACACACGAACCATTAAAAAGAACCAGTCAGAAATAAAGAATATAATAACCGAAATGAAGAATACACTAAAAAGATTCAACAGTAGATCGGATGAAGCAGAAGATCGATTCAGTGAATTGGAAGACAAGGTAGCAGAATACAACCAATCAGAACAACAAAAAGAAAAAAGAATTTTAAAAAATGAGGATAGTTTAAGAGACTTCTGGGACAACATGAAGCATAAGAATATCTGGATCATAGGAGTACCTGAAGGAGAAGAGAGAGAGCAAGGAATTGAGAATCTATTTGAAGAAATAATGACAGAAAATTTCCCTAACCTGGCAAAGGAATTAGACATACAAGTTCAGGAAGCACAAAGAGTCTCAAACAAGAAGAATTCAAACAGGCCTACACCAAGACACATCATAATTAAAATGCCAAAGGTCAAAGACAGAGAGAGAATCTTAAAAGCAGAAAGAGAAAGGAAGCTGGTTACTTACAAGGGTACCCCATGAGAATGTCTGCTGACTTTTCAATGGAAACTCTGCAGGCTAGAAGGGACTGACAAGAAATATTCAAAGTTACGAAAAACAGAATCTACAACCATGAATAATCTACCCAGCAAGGCTTTCAATTAAAATGGAAGGTGAGATAAAGAGCTTCCCAGACAGGAAAAAGCTTAAGCCAGTATTACAAGCAATGTTAAAGGGACTTCTGAAAAAAGAGAAGAGGTAAAAAAGAAAATAGAAATAACAAATATGAATAATAAAATGGCAGTAACTACGTACCTATCAGTAATCACTTTAAATGTAAATGGATTAAATGCTCCAATCAAAAGACATAGGGTAGCCAAATGGATAAGAAAACAAGACTCGTGCATATGCTGTCTACAAGATACCAACTTCAGATCAAATGACACACACACACTGAAAGTAAAGGGATGGAAAAAGATATTTCATGCAAATGGAAATGAAAAAAAAGCCAGGGTAACGATACTTCTATCAGATAAAATAGACTTTAAAACAAAGGCTATAATAAGAGACAAAAAGGGCATTACATAATGATAAAAGGATTGATAAATCAAGAGGACATAACCCTAGTAAACATACATGCACCCAACATAAGAGCACCTACATACATAATGCAATTATTGACTGATATAAAAGGAGAGATCAATAGTAATATACTCATAGTAGGAGACTTTAACACCCTATTAACACCAATGGACAGATCTTCCAGGCAAAGAGTCAATAAGGAAACAATGTGCCTAAAAGATACACTAGAACAGATGGACTTAATAGATATTTTCAGAGCATTTTACCTCAAAGCAGCAAAATGTACATTTTTCTCAAGTGCACATGGAACATTTTCTAGGATAGACCACACAAAACAAGTCTCAATAAATTTAAGAAGACTGAAATCACATCAACCGTCTTCTATGATCACAATGGTATGAAACTAGATATGAACTACAAGAAAAAACTGGAAAATATACAAACACTTGGAGGCTAAATAACATGCTACTAAACAATGAATGGGTTATTACTGAGATCAAGGAAGAAATCAAAAGATACCTAGAGACAAATGAAAATGAAAACACGACTCAAAATCTATGGGACACAGTGAAAGCAGTCCTAAGAGGGAAATTCATAGCAATATGGGCCTACCTCAAGAAACAAGAAAAAGCTCAAATAAATAATCTAACCTTACACTTAAAAGAACTAGAAAAAGAACAGCAAACAAAGACCAAAGTGAAGAGAAGGAAGGAAATAATAAAAATCAGAGTGGAAATAAATGAAAGAGTCTATAGAAAAACAATAGAAAAAGATTAATGAAACCAAGAGCTGGTCCTTTGAAAGGATAAACAAAATTGACAGGCCGTTAGCAAGACTCATCAAGGAAAAAAGAGAGGACTCAAAAAAATAAAATCAGAAATGAAAGAGGAGAAATAACTATGGACTCCACAGAAATACAAAGGATCAGAAGAAAATATTATGAGCAATTATATACTGACAAATTGGACAATCTGAAAAAAATGGACACATTCCTAGAAACATACAATCTCCCAAGACTGAGTTAAGAAGAAACAGAAAATCTGAACTGACCGATTACCACCAATGAAATAGAATCAGTAATAAAAAACCTCCCCAAAAACAAAAGTCCTGGACCAGATGGTTTTATAGGCGAATTTTATCAAAAATTCAAAGAATTATCACCTATTTTTTTCAAACCATTCCAAAAAATTCAAAAAGAGGGAAGGCTCCCTAACTCCATTTGATGAGGCCACCATTACTTTGATTCTAAAACCAAACAAAGACATTATGAAAAAAGAAAACTATAGGCCGATATCTCATGAACATTGATGCAAAAATCCTCAACAAAATATTAGCAAACCGAACTCGGCAATATATTAAAAATATCATACACCACGATCAAGTTGGATTTATTCCTAGGATGCAAGGTTGGTACAATATCTGCAAATCAATTAATGTGATACACCACATTAATAAATCGAAAGATAAAAATCATATGATCATATCAATAGATGCAGAAAAAGCATTCGACAAAATCCAGCATCCATTTATGATAAAAACTCTCAGCAAAGTGGGAATAGAGAGAACATACCTTAACATAATAAAGGCCATATATGACAAACCTACAGCTAACATCATACTCGGTGGGGAAAGGCTGAAAGCATTTTTCTTAAGATCGGGAACAAGACAAGGATGCCCACTTTCACCACTCCTCTTCAACATTGTATTGGAAGTCTTAGCCACAGCAATAAGACAAGAAAGAGAAATAAAAGGTATCCAAATTGGAAAAGAAGAAGTAAAACTCTATTTGCTGATGACATGATATTATTTATAGAGAACCCTAAAGAGTCCACCAAAAAAAAAAAAAAACTGTTAGAACTGATCAATAAATTCAGTAAAGTAGCAGGTTACAGAATAAATATTCAGAAGTCAGTGGCATTTTTATACACCAATGATGAACTTTCAGAAAGAGAAATTAAGAAAACAATCCCATTTACAATTGTGTGGAAAACTATAAAATACCTGGAATCAAATTAACCAAGAAGGTAAAAGACCTGTTCTCAGAAAATTATAAGTCATTGAAAAAATAAATTGAAGAAGATAGAAATAAATGGAAGCATATGCCGTGCTCTTGGGTAGGAAGAATCAACATAATTAAAATGGCCATACTACTCAAAGCAATCTACAGATTCAGTGCAATCCCTATCAAAATATCAATGGCGTTTTTCAGAGAGCTAGAACAAATAATCCTAAAATTTATATGGAACCATAAAAGACCCCGAATAGCTATGGCAATCTTGTGAAAGAAGAACAAAGTTGGAGGTATCACACTACCTGATATTAAACTATACTACAACACTACAGTAATCAAAACAGCACGATACTGGCATAAAAACAGGTACTTTGATAAGTGGAACAGAATCGAGAGCCCAGAAATAAATCTATGCCTATATGCTCACTTAATATATGACAAAGGAGGTAAGAATATACCATAGAATAAAGACAGTCTCTTCAATAAATGGTGTTAGGAAAACTGGACAGATACATGCAAGAAAAAGAAACTGGACTACCTTCTTACATGTATAAAAGAATAGACTTAAAATGGATTAAAGACTTAAATGTAAAACCCAAAACCATAAAACTTCTATAAGAAAGCATAGGCAGTAATTTCTCTGATATTACTAACAGGAATTTCATTTTGAATATATCTCCCTGGGCAAGGGAAACAAGAGAAAAAATAAACAAATGGGACTACATCAAACTAAAAAGGTTTTATACAGCAAAAGAAACCATCAACAAAATAAAAAGACAATCAACTGATAGGGAGAAGATATTAGCTAATGATACATCTCATAAGAGGTTAATATCCAAAATATATAAAAATCTCATACAACTCAACAACAAAAAAACAAACAATCCAATTAAAAAATGGGCGGAAGACCTAAACAGATACTTCTCCAAAGAGGAAATACAGATGGCCAATAGACATATGAAAAGATGCTCAAGGTATAGTCATCAGAGAAATGCAAATTAAAACCACAATGAGATATCACCTCACACCTGTCAGAATGGCTATCATCAATTAATCAAAGAACAACAAGTGTTGGCGAAGATGTGGAGAAAAGGGAACCCTCTTACATTGTTGGTGGGATTGCAAATTGGTACAGCCGCTATGGAAAATAGTCTGGAGGTTTCTCAAAGAATTAAAAATGGATATACCTTTTGACCCAGCAATTGCACTTCTGGGTATTTATCCAAAGAAAACCAAAACAATAATTTGCAAAGATCTATGCACCTCAATATTAATGGCAGCACAATTTATAATAGCCAAGATATGGAAGCAAACTAAATGCCCATCAACAGATAATTGGATAAAGAAGTTATGGTTCATATATACAATGGAATATTACTCAGCCATTAAAAAGTGAAATCCTACCATTTGCAACAACATTGATGGACCTAGAAGTTATTATGCCGAGCGAAATAAGTCAGAGAAAGATAAATACCATATTATTTCACTTACATGTGGAATCTAAGGAACAAAAATAACAAACTAATCAAAAACAGACTCACAGATATAGTGGACATTCTGTTGATGGACAGAGGGGAGGAGTGTTGGGGGGCTGGGAGAATGGGTGAAGGGTTAAAGAAGTACAAATTAATAGTTCGTAGATGGTCACAGGGATGGGGAGCACAGCATAGGGAATGTAGTTAGCATTAATATATTGGCTAGGTGGAAAACCAGAGGAGAGAAGGAGCAATTAGAGGGATCATTTTATAAACTATATAAATGTCTAATCAATGTACTATATACCTGAAACTAATTAAAATAAATTAAAAAATTAAATCTGGTGATTAGTACCAGAAATAAGGAGAGTTAAAACAAGAGGCTGTCAATTTTCATTATAAGTTTTTCTGTCCTATTTTAATTATTACCATGTGGATATATTTATTTAATGAAAACCAAATGAATAGGACATTTGCCATTTTTGTGAGTAAACTTTTAAAAAATTTTTATTGAAATATAACAAACATACTACAAAGTGCACAAATCTCAGGTGCATAGATCAAGACCAAGATATAAGAACATTTCCAGCATCCTAGAAAGTTCCTTTGGCCTCTCCCTAATACCGAAAAGATAACCACTATTCTGACCTCTCTCACTGTAGATCAGTTTTGTTTTTGAAAATCATTATTATTAATATCATACAGTATTTACACTTATTTCTGGCTTTTCTTTTTTTTTACTCAATATTATGTCTGTAATATTAACTCATATGTGTAGCTGTTGCCAGGTAGTAACTCCATTGTATAAGTATACCAAATTTTATTTTTATGTTTTGTTGATGAACATTAGGTTGTTTCCAGTTTGGGGCTATTATGAATAAAGATCATTCATATACCCATTTTTTGATGGACATTTGCACACATTGGCTATTTACCAAGAGTGAAATTGCTGAGTTATAAGGTATGTTATATTCTGCCAAACTGTTTTCAACATGGTTTTATCAAGCCGATCAGCCATATATGAGTGTTCCAGTTGTTTAACATCCTCATCAACACTTACTACTGCCAGCCTTTTTTATTTTAGCCATTTCGATTTACATTGTGGTATCTCATTATGGCTTAAACAGACATTTCTCTGACAACTAATGAGGTTGAGCCTCTTTTTATATGTTACTGGCCATTTAGATAGTCTCTTTTGTGAAGTACCTGTTCAAGTCTTTGACCATTTAAAAAACAAATTGGTTTATCTCTTGTTACTTGTTCTTTATAAATGTTGAACCTATATGTAAAAATATATTTTCTATCTATCTATCTATCTATCTATCTATCTATCTATCTATCTATCTACCTATCTATCTATCTATCTATAATCTATCTTCCATCTATATCCTACTTTGTGGCTTATCTTTTCAGTCTCATAATGTCTTTTGGTGAACAGAAGTTCTTAATTTTATTGAAACCCAACTTATCAATCTATTTGTATGGTTACCACTTTTTATGTCCTATTTTGGAAACTTTATCAACTGCAAGGATATGAGGATATTTTTACAAATATTCTTCTGGAAGTTTTATTGCCTTACCTTTCATATTTAGGTTTATAATGCATCGAATTGTCTCTTTTTCAATTTTTTTCTTTTTATTGCATCCAAACAAGTCTTTTTGGGGGAGAAATCCCAAGACAGGTGGAAGACAGACCCTAAAGGAAAAAAGATGTTTCCTCTACCAGCTTGTCTACAGCTATTGCACGGACAACCCAGGCTCAGCTAATCAGATGATCCTGCCTGAACAGTTGACAGTGAGTGCCACAAAGGCACAGAGAGAATCAGAGAGAGTTCATTGAGGCCCTGAAGGAGCCCAGGGTCCAGAATTGCAGGGGCGAGTTTCTGGAGGAGGGCAGTCCAATGGCCAGGGCTAGCTACCTGTTAGCAGTGGTGCCAGAATGATGTCCTTAGCACTCGCTAGTGTGGCCTTGGTTGCCAAGTTTTCAAATGTAGTTCTCTAGCCCTCCTGTAGATGTTGTGATCTACCCAATGTCCTTCCATAATCACTTTCCACACCACTTTATAGAAGAAGAAAATAACAAAACACAGAGTCTTCCCCTAAGGTCCCCAGGAGCAGGCTGTAAGAAGGGAAAGTAAATGAAAGAGGATCTTCCTGTAGAATAAAGCATCACGGTGATTCATGTATAAACGGTCGGTTCTCAGGGGAGGCGACACCTTGCATGATGAAGAAGCTGAGGGAGAGTCCCCGGGCCAGCCTCCGAGTGCTCTGCGAGCTTAAGCTATCTTTTTTGCTTAAGTTAGCTCAGGCTTTATTTGAGATCAAGAACTCTGATAAAAGCAACAAATTCTAAATTCCACAAAATGTCATAGTCAAGAAAACCACATGTCCACTGGAAGCCTAAGAATTATACATATTCTCATTAACTGGGATTAAAGCATTTCTCACATTTCCCTAAGCTTCTCTGTAGCTGGAGACAGCTAATGGAAAGCCCATCAGAGGGGATGGTGGGTGTGGAGGGCTATCTGGCAGTGCTAACAAATGGCCTCTGCAGCACCAGTTCTTAGGGTTCTACCCACGTGTGAGATAGTAGCTAACTTGAAACACAAAACTCCATTTGTGACTCCATCGTCCAACCATCGCCAGGAAGTGTTACAGACATTTTGCTGTACCTATTCTCTCTGAAGAGGAAATCAGTAAAATAAAATTCCTTAAATGATAAACTACATTAAAAATTTTAAAGAAAATTCCAAATGGTGTGGAAAGTACGTCTTAATTGGAAGGCCATTTTTAAACTTCTCTGTATAAGACTTCGGGGCATTAATATCGAATAGGAGAAGGTGTAGAGCCTTGTGAGAGAAGGAAATGCCCCTAGAATTATATTTTTCTTTCTTTTGCTAAGGGATTTCCTGCAGCCTGGGATGTAATACAGGTAAAACCCCAATCCTTGTAAATGCCCAAATTGTTTCCCCCTTCCCTAAACCATTACTCTAAATATACTGATGTCATAAGGCCAGTGTTTTCCTGGAGCCTCTTCTTAAAGCCTTCTGTCCCCTCCCCAGATCTATTTGTACCCTTCTGGCTCCTCACACACACCCTCAGGCAGTCTCTCTCTGTCTCTCTCTCACCCTCTCTTCCTCCTTTGCATTCCTGTGGCATCCTGGGTTAACTCCTGTACAGCACTGATCACGTTATTGTATAATCATTGTTTGTTATATGTTCCATCCATCAGACCGTGAATTTCTTGAGTGGGGATCACATGTCGTTTGGTTCTCTGGCCCCAGAGGAAAAGTTCAAGATTTATTAAAAAAACAAATGGAATCAGGGGGATCACTTCATAAATTATGTAAATGTTTAACCATTGTACTGTATACTTGAAACTAATATAAAATAATAATAATAAATTTTAAAAAACAAATGAATAAACAAATAAATGAAGTAATTCAACCAGCCGTCTATGCTCAAACATGAGCCTTAACTAAGGTGACCAAATAATTTATTCTCCTAAATGTGACACTGTTGAGTGAAAGGAGTCATTCATTGGACAGGACACTGGGATAACATGCATTATTCGGGATTGGTCTGAGCAATTGTGGACATCTTATCCAGCCTGGTTTTCCCTCCTCTGCCGTTGTACAATGGGAGTGAACCACTAACACTATCCAAGGTTGTTTCTGAAAAATTAAGGTTGTACCCTTATCTTTGATGCTGTGCACTCTGGGTAGTAAGGTGGGACTGACATTGGGTTAGAAGTTAGAATTAGTGATGATGATTGGAAAGTCATTCATATTCATGTAGAGGGGGAAAACGAAGCCACAGAAAAGGATGAGATCCAAAAGACAGGGTACTGGCTGAGATGACATAGGCTCAGATTCAGGAACCTGGACACAGCTCACACTTGGAAGGAAGAAAAAGGGGTCGAGGAGGGCTCATTACATTGTTTCATATATGTTATGTTTAATCCTTGCCCGATGAGACCTTGATAGATAGGGAATAATGTTATTTCTACTTTATGGATGGCAAATAGAAGCACAGAGCTGAAGTGACTGCTCATAAAGTCAGAAAGTGGCAGAGCAAACTCAAAGTGAGTTTGGCCTAACACTAAAGCCCATGATCTTAAACAGGATAGAACTGCAAGAAAGGGAGAAGAAGGGTTAAGAAGGGAGTGCTCATCACTGCCAAATGCTCTGAGAACATTTTGGAGAACATGTCTTCTGAATAATTCAAGGACAATAGAGAACTGGAAAAGGTCATTGCATTTGACAACTAGGAGATTAGCCATGACCTTTCAGTGGTTATATCACAGGAGATTAATAGAATGAATTAATGGGGAGCAAGTAGAGACAATAATTCAATAAAAGATAATTACAGGGTTATAACTTCATCAAGCATATTTATAAATATATTTATATATTATAAATATCTGTATGTGTATCTATATAAAATACTTAGTTATATTATCTAGCCTGATGGTAGGGTTTTGTCAGACAATTCTTGGATGATTTTTTCTGTCATACATGAACAAACTGAAAAATGTAATGTAAAGGAGCAAACTGTGAGCTCTGTGAGGGCAGGAGCCATGTCTTCTTACTACTATATTCTGAACTTAGCACTATACTCAGATGCCCAATATATGATGAATTAATAACTGAAAAATTAATGAGAAATAAATAATGGAGTGAGCCCAAGTCAAGAGTAATGGTTCATGTTCACTTCTTGTTTGTTCTTTAAAAATAGTGCAGGTCTATCATTGTTATCAATTTGCCAAGGCACAGAGAACCCTTTCTGTGTTTTTGCTTCGGGTCCTATAATTAACTCATACCAATGAATACAGTATTTCATCTTTTACATTTTTTTCTCAAATTATTTTTTTGCCTACCGTTCATTTTTCCCCTCTTCAGTTACTTTAATTTCTTCCATACCCTTGATTTCCAGGCCTCTACAAAGGGATAGAGTTATGTACTTCTGTCAGGAAACATTTTAAAGACTGAATTATAATATGAAATCAAGGGTTCTTGGAAGATGCAGTAATGAACAGTGGTGACTTACCTGCCTTTTGAGATAGAGAACATTTACCTTTCTGTTAGGCACTTAGCAACAGAGAAGTCAAAGAAAGGATAATTATTCCATGAATTTAGTAGTGGGTCCCAAACAAGCCCACAGAAATGAAAGACCTTAAATATGGTCCCAGTAAAAATGAGTGACAGAAAATTGATAGACAGCAACTCTTACTAAGATAACGCATGCTCAGAATCAATAAAAGAGCAGCAAGAATTAAACAACTAAGCTGATAAAGGACAGATCACCAAGGAGTTTGTGTTTTAAAAGAATCTCTAGGGAATGTAGCATATTAAAAGGCACTCAATGGATCTGTTTTTCTTAAAAATTAATAATTTACCATATTTAGTATACAACTCTTTATAAACTCACATCTGCTACCCACTATCGCACCAGGCCTCAGCTAACAAGATCCTTTTAATATAGTATTGATCAATTTGTTATTTTTGTAATGTTTTTACATAAAACATTGTAGTCAGGTCCTGCCCAAGAATGTTAGTAATTTAGAAAAGATATCAAAGGGAGGAAGAAAGGGAAGGAAGAAAAATGGGCAAGAGGTAAACTTCTCTAACTTTCTTACTTCATTATTTAGCCAAAGGGTATATCTGGTGGATATGACTTGCCTTGGGTTTTATTAGGGCTACCAGTATAATTTTATCTGAAACTTTATAAAAATCCTTATATAAATAGCTAGCATTTGTGAATACCTACTAAACCCAGGCACATTAACAATGACAAGAGCTGCCACAATACTACCAATAATAATAGCAACACATATAGTACTGACTATGTGCTGGGCTCTGTCCTAACTGTTTTATGTTATATCAATTCACTCTATCCTTCCAGTAACCCCATAATTGTCTTCATCTCACAGATGAAACTGAAACACAGAGAGGTTAAATTACTTGCCAAAGATCACACAGATGGTAAACAATGGAGTTTGGAAATTAAAAACAAGCATTCTTGCGGTAGATTCTTTGCTTTGTATTATGATTAAGGTGTGGTCCACAAACGACTTTCTTCTTTTTATACCACTTCCTTCAAACACTGTATATTAAATTTCCTTCTCAGCCTCTGGGTCACATCACAAGCAGATTCTACAGTTTGCTATTCACTTTCATCTACTAAAAGTCTTATTTTTCAATATTGAAAAGTCCAGAACAAACTAAATGTTACGTGTCTCCCGACAGAATTATACAACATGGGTAGTGCTGGGAAAACCAAACTTCTTGGGGAAAATCAAACCCGAATCAGATCAAGCCTCTGGATCTAATTGTCAGTTTATAAAGAAATGTGCTAAATGGCACTATGGGAATGCATAGAAAAATTCAGAATGTGAGAAGCTCCATGACTCAGTTTCTCGAACAGAAAAATTTCAAGAGGGGCCAAAGAAAGGATGGGAAATCAATAGATGAAAACATCTTAGAAGACTATAATGGGTTGAATTGTGTCTCCCAGAAAAAGATATGTTGAAATCCGAACATCTGAAACCTGTGAATGTGAGCTTATTTGGAAATACGGTCTTTTCAATGTAATTAAATTAAGATGAGGTCATTAGGAAGGGCCGCTAATCCAATATGACTGTGTCTTTACAAGAGAATTGATAAGACGGAGACATGCAGAGGGAAGACAGCCATACGAAGGTGGAGGTAAAGACTGAATTTAAGTTGCCACAGCCAAGGAACACCTGGGGCTACCAGAAGCTGTAAGAGGCAAGGAAGGATCCTCCTCTAAGCATTTCAGAGGGGCAAGGCCCTGACAACATCTTGAATGCGTACTTCTAGCTTCCAGAATTGTGAGAAAATAAATTTCTGTTGTTTAAGTTACCCAGTTTGTAGTACTTTGTTACAGAAGACGTAAGAAACTACAAAGACCAATAAATCAAATGCAAACAGTAATGCTTACATAGAGTTCTTATATTTTAGACTACTTGAAAACTTTATAAGATAAAATATGATGTCTAGGATTTGCTTCAAAATAACACAGGAGACAGGGAGTGGTTAGGATTGTAACAAAACTGACCACAAATTGATAATTATTGAAGCCGGATGATAGATAATTGAGAGTTTATTATACTCTTTGCTCTACTTTTGTATATGTTTGAAATTTTCCACAATTAAAAGTAAAGCGTCAAGTCCATATTAAATAAAATTTTTAGTTCAATTTAAATGTTATTTCATTTACAGTTTTTCTTCTACCTCCCTGCCCCTCAACCGTAAGTGAAGGTCTAAGCTCTGTATGTTTTTTTTTTTCTTAATTTTTCTGTGATCCAACCCCTTCTAACTTCTAACTTCTCTGGAGTCAGATCAGAAATTAGAGAAAAAGTAGGCAAATACCTTTCTAACTTCGGTAAGACTGTTGGTAAATCTCCTTTGGTCGTTAAATGTCCTTGTCAATTCAGCAGCCCAAATCCTGTCCCTCTCTTTCACGGTGACCAACACACAGGTGAGGACATGTGCCACTGTCTCATTTTCTGATGAAGATGATGTTCTCTTTAGCTGACTTCTTACAAACACATTAAGCTCTCGTTCAACTATAAAGCTCTCAGGTGTTTAATGAACAACCTGTTCAGAAAATAGCTCTCTTGCAGTGGGCTTTTCAAGAGGACTCTTAGCTGGCCACCTCGTAGCTCATAAGGAAGTTTACTAACCTTTGGCCACCGAGTACAGTGAAAGTCACTCCCTCAGCTGCCCTCTGTCCAGCCAGTCTTCCCTCTCGTTTCTCTAGGCAGCAGTTTCCAGGCCCCTTGAACTTCAGGTGACATGTGAGAGCCTCCCAAGAACTCTCTCAAGCCATACTCTGCAGCAGCACAGGGAGTGAAATGAGGGTTTCCCCTCCTCTTTAGCACCCTCCAATCTCTCTAAGTCATTCTTTTGAGTTGCTCCTCACTTGGCTGAGGTAGGAGAAAAGCACTCCTGACTCTCCTCTCTACATCCTCTCTGTCTAAGAATTTCAGTTCAAGATTCTTCCTTAAGGCTCCCTCTAAGCTTCTATTTTATAGGCTGTTGGAAGAGATGGTTATGATATCAGTTTGACTACCCCTTAGCAAACGCTTCTTCTCAGATCTCTTAAAATACATCAGCCATTTTTGCCAGCTTTGTCAACCATTCAACATCCTGTCACTCTCACTTCCAATCCTCACCACACCCTGTAAGGTGCATATTTTTCACAGGTGAGGTAACATGCTCAGACACTTGTCCAATATCACTTCGCTTGCAAATGGTGGAATTTGGATTTGAACCTGAGATGCCTGGCTTCAAAGCCGGTACCTTTAACATTATGCCTCAAATGTTCTGGCTCACAAATTAAATCAATCAAAAGGCTTTTTTTTTTTTTCATTCTCAAGATAAAATATTGGACACACCTCCAATGAGCTGCATAGGACTGCTTCGAGTTCTGTTGCCAGAGATATAGTATCCACAGTCAAACTGTCAAATTGCTGGAACAAAAACAAACAAACAAAATATTATCTGCCAAGGAATACAGCAGCAGATTAAGGACAGTCATTTCTGTTCTTTTTACAGCATCTGTATGAGCAAGATACTGAGAATATTAACCTTCATTCTGTAAACCTCCATCTGGAAAGTAGCCTTGTTTTTGTCCTAGCTGTCTTGCTCTGCCTCCATGAACATGTCTGGTTACATGTCAGTGAGGTCTTCAAAACTACAGGAAGCAATCCCAGGAGACAAGGGGGTTATGATCCCATGTTTCATTACAACAGCTCAGGGGACCCATGTTCTCTTGGCTCACAAAAAATTTACAGATCTTACCCTCCTAAATTCCCCCTGCTGCCATCACGCAGCCATCCCAGACCACTCCTGTCAGCCTCCCATTTTTAGACTTCCAAACCAAAACCAATATCATTCATCCCAAATTCCCATTATGCCATTTCTAAGTAAATAACATACAAAACTGGCTACAAAATTTGTAGGGCCTGGTACAAAATGAAAATGTAAGGCCCTTATTCAAAAACTCTCAGAAACTTCAAAGCAGCAGTAGCAAAACATTAAACCAAGTGTGGGGCCCTGTGTGACTTTAATTAAGACCTTCACCTGCTCTGTTATTGGAGTTTATTGTCCTCTCATCAGTCACCCCACTCCACTGTGAGTAACTTGAAGGCACAGAATGCGCTCAATAGGCTTTCAATAAGGATTGAACGAATGAATAAAAGAGCGAGAGTGTCACATGTCTTCTAGAACTCTGACACCTCAAGCTCACTCTGCCCTTAGAGAATGCAAGGAGCAGAGCAGCTCATCTGGAAGTTTTCTAGGATAGGGGCCCAGTGGGGTACATGAAATATGCTCATGAACTTGACCCTAGGCATCACCATAGACCAGTCAGTCAAGCCAGAAACCAAGACTTCTCAACTCTTCCCTTCCTTTTCCCACACTCCTACTCTCACACATATAATAAACTAACATATTCTGTGTCAATTCTAGCTCCTTAAAAGTACTTAAATCTGGTTCCTCCTTTATGTCCTCACTGCCACCACCTCACTTCAGACCTGATCATTTTTTATTTGGTGTATTAGTTAGGGTAAGAGGCTGAGCTGCTGTATTAGACAGGCTTGACAATGCTGTGGTCAGAATAAAACCAAATTTGTCTCACTCCAAAGCACAGGTCCTTTACCTATACCAGTATTTTCTAAGATGTTGAAGAAACTCTTAGAAGTAGGAATAAGAGAGTTTATTATTCAAGGCTCTATTGGATGCAAGTGATAAAAACTCAACTTAAACTAAAAAATGGAGAGGGAGAGATTTATCAGTTCCCATAACTGAGGAGTCCAAAGGGTAGCTATTTCTAGGCACAATCGGGTCCAGAAACGGTGTTATCAGGGAGCCAGTTCTTGACTCAGCTTTTCTTTGTTTGTTGGCCTCATTCTTTCCTGTTGCTAATGGCTTTCTTCGGGCAGCAACAAGCAGCTCCGGCTCACATGATCCTTTTGGCTCCAGAACTTGGTCTCCAGCCTTGCAGACTTAGATGTTTGGTCTGACCAGGGACAGGAGTTGGTGGGCTTCGGGGAAGACAATTATGCCAATGACATGACCCTTACAGAATCACTACAATGTTGGTATACATTAATTTACAGTGGACATTTCAGAGCAAGACTCCCAATCTGGAGACACATGCCTTGCAGCAAGTTATAGACCACACCCACTTCTCCGACTAAGCAGTGGTCCTGGAAGCTTTATAGTAAGGCTGTGCATGCTTTCCCAATTGACCTCCCACCCCATCCCTGGTAGACTTTCAGGCAGGCTGCTTTGCTACTTCCATTCTCTGAAGGGAACGTGAGCTTACAGTGTCAGAGATGTGTGGAACTCCCTCTCATGTATTCATTCATTAAACTCTTATGGAAAGCCTACTGTATAAGGCATATTCTCCGCCCTTGACTCACTCATGGTGCAGTGGCAGAAACCAATGAGAAAACAATAAACTCCAATACAGAGCATTTGAAAGTCTCGTTAAAGTTAAGTACAAGATACAGTGGGGAATGCTCAACATGATGGGGTTCTGAACTGTTCTAACATTTACCACACTGAGTTGTATATCACCATATTTTCATCTATCTGTTCCCTTATGAAAATGTGAGCCCATATCTTATTTCTCTCTATATATCCCTAGCACCTATTATTCAGTATGAACACAGTAAATGCTAGATTCAAATAAATGGGAGTAAGGCTATAAAATGGAAGGATTATTTTCAACAGTTCTTAAACACCCAGTGAGTTCAATGGTCTGAGATGGATGAGGGGGAAACACAAGGGTGATTAACTTCCTGTTCTTACAGGGATTGGATCCAAGGGAGCGAATTCTTGGGAAGCCAGCTGAGACTTCTTAAGTACTGGATCTTTGTGTCTAAAGACCAAAAGTTGCCTCCTACTGACTTCTAGAAGAATGGAGCCTGAGTCAGTAAACTCATTACCCTTTACTGCCCTGCAACTGAATAGACAAATAACTCTTTAGTTAGTCATTATGCCCTAATCAGAGTAATTTCCATTCAAGAGAGAGGATTGAGTTTGTTCTTCAATTGTAACATTTGTGAAATTCAACTACAATTCCACTTATTAATAGTCATTAATGGTCTGTAAATAAAGCACAGTCCTTTAGATACAGAAACCAAGCTATGAGCTTGTTTGAAATGTAAACAAGATATTCATGAATTTGCTAATTGCAATCCCCTGCTTGGCCTTTGGCCAACCTTTGTTCTCTAGAAATGACCAACTGATTAAAATGTTATTTGTTGTCTTATGATGAGTCCTAGAGGCTCAGAATCTAAGATTTGTGAGTTTATAATTCAGGTGCCTTCTTTCACTCATTTACTCAAACATTTACTGAGTCCTTGTGGTGTTCGGGTCTGTGGGTTATCCAAATATGGATACAGCACAGGTCAAGCCAGGTAAGCATGTAAATTCTTCTGTTATATGTGGACCCAGATATTAGCAATGCCCAGTGTGACCACAGGAATGGCCCATGGAGCTCTACAGGATGAGGGATAGAGGGTAAAAAGGAAGACTTTCTGAAGGGGGTGACATCTGAGATGGATGAATTGAAAGATAAGAAAGGAAAAGTTGAGATCAACAGTTTAGAGCATAAAAATTGAACACCATAAAAGATTCCAATTTAAAACTGGGCAGATTTTTATATAAATGTCCATGTTTCTAACTTCTCTTGTAAAGTCAGAAGATTCAACACCACTAAGCCCACCCCCATTCCTTCTGGCAACAATCAGCTGAGTCTAAGTTTCAGAATTCACCATAGATATTAATCTTTGAGATTTGGGAACGAGAGAAATTAGAATTACTAGAAATTCTCAGAAATCCCCCTAAATCATAAATTACTCTTAAAATATCTTTGAGAGTCTTCATGCCTGATCTCATCTGATCTTGGAAGCTAAGCAGGGTCAGGCCTGGTTAGTACTTGGATGGGAGACTACCTAGGAAGACCAGGTGCTGTAGGCATTTAAAAAAAAAAGAAAAGAAAAAAAAGAAAGTTTTTTAGTCGCCTTGTCTAGATTATAAAACTTCAACCAGTACGTTGCCCTCGAGACCACATCACCCAGGCCCACAGCACACTGCTACCTGCCAGGCTGCCCCCCATCAATCATACCCTCTCTGAGCCTTTCCTCACCCTCCCCAGCCCTGAGTAATTCAAGTTCTCCCCACAGCCCAAGCTGCAGCTGCCCATTACCTGGGAGAGTTAATAAGAAATTCACCTTCCCTCCCTGGCACAAATGAATTCCAGTCAGTTCATTCTCACAGGAAATAAATTTTAAAATGGAAATTAAACAAAACAATTGCTGGGAAAGGTAATAACGTGTTGCTCCTGAATTCTGCCTCTGAGAAGAATTTATTACCATTCCCAAGATCACAGCAGGCTCAAAAAGCCCCCATGGACACCAGAGCTTTGCAGTGTTGGTATGGGCAGGCTCTCGTGTCCATTTGCTAGTAGCCCGTCAGACTGTTAAATGGGTCTCAGAAACACGTATCTACTCCTCAAAATGCATAGGCTCCATGTAGGTAAGAGCCTCTGCACTCACTTCAGAATTCTCTGTGGCCTAGAATCACCACGCTTTTGTTCTCAGGACTGTTTCCACACCAATCAAGACACTGTGCACTCTAACCCAGTGATTAAGAGACAGGCTTACGGGGGATACAGGCTCTTCCATTTAGTACCTGTATGACCTTGGGCAAATTACTTTAACTCTCTAAGCTTTGGTTCCTTATCTGTTAAATAGGATTAAAAAAAAAAGAAAGAAAAAGAAAAAGAAAGAAAGAAAGAAAGAAAAAACCCTGCCTCTTAAGATTACTGTGAAAGCAAATAAATTAATGCTTGCAAAGACCATGCCTCACAGATCATAAGTGCTCAATAAATGTCAGCTTTTATTATTACCCTATTTTTTAAAGGTCTTCAGGGGTGAGATAGATATTCTACAGTCTAAAGCAGGTCCCATGTGATTTATTGTTTAGAGGCATATATTCTGTTTAAATGTTTAATGTGTTTCTTTTAAAGGCATTTTATCTTTAATCGAGACTTACAGAGTTAGAAATCTAAGTCAGGAATAGAGCTGTTTGTTGAATAGTTTAGATCCCACTGACCAGAAAAATCACAGAATTCTGAATAGAAAAGTTACTAAAGGTGGTTCCAGGCTACATGCATGTAAATGTGCAGGCAGGATGCTTCTTTTTTGCTGGAGGGGAAAACCAGGGATGGTACTGTGGACCTTGAGAAAGAAGATATCCACAAAGAAGGATTCCTGGTGGCTAACTGGGCTCAAACTAAAGAACAAAGAAAAAAACACTGAGCCTAACAGCCATTTCTTTACAGGGCCTCTCACACAAACAGCATTTCAGGAAGAAGCCTATACTAAGGTGCCTGCCTTCCTGCACAGAGTTGCCTGCCTGCACTGTGTTCTGCTATCTGAGCCAGCCTCTACAAAGGAGTTTGTGGAATTGTATTTCAACCAATAGGACTGAGGCTTTCCCTGTCCAGTCAGAGCTGTGCAACTATATCCCTATCAACATCTTCATTGACCAATAAGAGCAGCTTCATTCTGACCAATCAGGACAGTGCCTTTTGGACCAATCAAACTGTGAGGATTTTGAGTCCTCATTTGCATGAGGATGGACCAATCAGAGACCAGGAGTGGGGGCTTCTGTATATATAAGTCAGCACCCCTCTGACTAGGAGAATGTACTTCTCGTATCCACAAAAGACTGAAGACTGTATTTCTCCAGGCTAGAAATGAAACACCAAAGATGAAACACAAAAGATGTCTCACTGGAGCAGACAGGAACAGCGAACAGAGCAGAGCAGAGCAGACCAGAGTAAAGCAGAGATGTCTAGTTGGAGAGGAGCCTGGCCCTAGGACCACCTTGCCTGAAGGCCACTTTGCATCCATGCTGCTTCATAATGGAACTGTAATGCTGTTGAGCTGTTCCATAGCTGTGCTGTATCACAATTGAGCTGTCTGCATGCAATAAAGTTTCCTTCTTCACTGGCACCCCAAATTGGGGATTCCTGTTGGCTTTGAAGTGGTGTCAATGAACATCTGTTGACACTCCTTATTTAAAAAAATTTAAAAAAAAAGACTGTAGTAAAATAACTAGCTGGAAGTACTAAGAAGGCAATCTGATTCCTACTCATATAAGCAGGTAACTAAAGAATATTGAAATGATAAAAAGACTCAAGGAATTTGGATGTCAAATTTCCCTTATGTTCCATAGTGCCAGCTCTGTGAATGTTTTGATTCTCTCATGAAGTTTCAGCATGAATCAAGGTTGCTTTTCACTTAACCTTGGGTAAAAGATCAAGAGTTTGTTTTAGAAGAAAGATTTATATCAAAGCTAGATGAAAACCTTGAAGTTTGACATTTGTACAATTCCATTTTGTGAAGGAATACTATGTAGCCTCTAAAAATGATGGCAGACCTATTGGTAGAGATGTACATACAACTTATCTGGAGGGCAATTCAACAACATATATTAAAAATTCTTATGGACATTTTTTGATAAAATAGTTCCATTCTCATTACCTAGTTTTAAGAAAACAATCTTAATAGCGTATAAAGGCAGAAATACAATGATATTGAGATATTTATCAGTGTGTTGTTTATAGTAGTTAAAATTGTCTCCCAGTTAGATAATGAACATTAAAATATGAACTGTTTAGTTCTTTATAGATGTGTTTTTATTGCTGTTATTTACTAAATTTTCTCCAGTCATGCACTACCTTTGGCACAGTTCTACCAAGTGCCAAACAAGGAGGCATGTCAACATTGTTTAAGAGCTCAAGCTCTGGGGTCAGATGGCTGTGGGTTTGCTTTTTATGCTAAATTGTCTGGTGCATGTTCCTTAATTTTTCAATTTCTTCACTTGCAAAATGGGAATGATGATAATACTTACCTAATAAGGTTATGAAGAAGATTAAGTGAGTTAATCAAATATCAATTACATGAATTAGTGCCTAATATTTAGTATGCTCTCAATAAATATTAACTATCATCAATATAGCCCATATTTCTGGCATCATACCATGCACATTGGGATTCTAAGTCCCATGAGCCTTCAAATTACAGTCAAACCACTTGTGAAATCATCAGGAACATGGGCACAGATGGACCTGTCATCCTTAACTACAACCCTGATAATTTTTTAGTGCTTAAACTAATGATTTAGAATTGATGACACTTGACAGGGAATCAAATGTCCCCCCCGCCTCCCTCATTATAGAGTTCAACCTTCAAAACAACCTCAGGTATTCTTCAGACCAAAAGAACCAAGCCTGGAGTTTGCGAAGCATGGACAGCCAAGGAACAGAGTGCTCAGCTTGTCCCTCTAGGAACCATCTGCTGAACCAAATTCTGGAAATTAGTAATCCTTTAAAGCAGGAACCCAAAAGTTGCAGACCCAACTAGAATCCACCCTGCACATTTAGCCCATGCTGTTTAAAACTTTTCTAAACTGATTGTCAACAATTAGTTGGTAGGTTCTAAATTAAAACTGCAGGCTTCTCTTAAAATATCGGAAGAACTGCCCACACTGGACCTATACTCCCAAAAAGGCATCCATGCCTAGAAGCTGGATGACAGGAGCCCCCTTCAGGCAGGGCATGGGATCTCCGGTTTGCCACAGTCTTCATCCGACCCACTTCACTCATCTCTATTTCCTGCCTGGAGCTGAAGGTCCTTGGGTTTCTGACTATGCTCCACTGCTCCATAGTATGCTTGTGTGTGCCTGTATTGGGGGAAGGCATGGGCTGGCGGATATTTGCTATGAATCTCTTGGGACTCAGGAATGTTTTAAAAGATGGAGGCGGGCTTTAGGAGCACCAATGGAAGAGCTCTTAGGTAAGCAGAATGTTTGGGACTGCAGGGTTTCTGAACACTATTTGCAGGCTATGCTTGTGTAGGCCAGGCCATAGTCAGCCCCACAGGACTGGTTAGAAGTTACAGAATTCTTACACTGTCCCTGTCAGCAAAGTGCTGAGACAACAAACTTAACCTCTCTGTCCAGCATGAGCCTATCAGCCATGGTTATTAAATCCCACAAAAGGGAGAAGAGGAGAAGTGAATAGGGCTGAAAGAAAAAGCACTTTCCCCATTTGGATAGCTGTGCAGAACAGGGGCTGCTGGAGAAAGGCAGGGAGTGTAATTGCTGGCCTGAAAGAAAAAGAAAAACTATAAAAGGGAAGAAAGAAAGAGGGGGGGAAATTGATAATGAACAATTTATCCTCAGAGCTAACAGTTAATTAATTCTGAAAATATCTGTCAGGCTAATAGAAGTGGGGGTGGGGGCTATGCCACATGCACAATTGATAAAATAATAATAACAAAAATGGAAAGAAAAAGATTTTTTAAAGGTGCTACTATCTTCTTACAGGCTGGGCCCTTGGCTTCCCAATGTCATTTTCAACACAATTTTTCCCCCTCCGTCTCTTTTCAGAAATTGTTCTCATGAATGATTTATATATGTCTAGTTATCTGGAGTGATTTCTATGGACCCCGGCGCATTGCTGCATAATTGTTAATTTTAACGCCATAATAGCTTCAGATGGAGGAAGAGATTAGGCATTTATTGCACAATTAAATGAAACATACTTGAGAATCACAAAGGGTTCCGTAATTATTTCAGACCATTAATAAAATGGGCATTAAATTATATGGGACACAAAAGGGAAAGGAAATAGATTTTCATTACAGCAATAGAAGCTGAGAGTAGTAATAGATCCTTGTTGAATTATCTTTCTCTCTCTCTCTCTCTGAAATTAATTGTTGCCCAGCTTATTTCAAAGCAAAATAAAGGAGGGGGAAAAAGTGTTTTAAAGAACCTCCGATGAAAAGGCTTTGTTTGATGGGGACAATAGCCAGTGATACACTCCAAAAAACAAGGTAATCTTTGATTCTGGCTCCCTGCCTTTGCTTCTGAAGACTTTAAAGGCAGTTTTGTAGCTGCATGGGGTTTCCCTTCCCCCTACCCAGCTCCCAACACAGGAGGATTCAGGTGGGATACAGGAGGGTGGGAAGGTCAAGGAGGGGTGGGTCACTGGCTTCTCTCCAAACTGCTCCTGATGGGAGAACTAGAATCATTGCACACAATCTCTCACAGTTTGGTGACATTAAGACCATCCAGCTTGAATTTCTTGAAAGGAAATAAAAATGGAAGGAAACCCACTTCATTCATTGCTTAATTCACTCAACATGCACTAACCTCCAAAACAACACTATGAGGTAGGTACTATTATTATCATCCCCATTTTACAGATGAGGAAATTGAGAGTTGGAATGGTTAAGGATATTACCCAAGGCCCTACAACCACAAAGTAGGGCAGTCAAGACTTTAAGACAAAGAAAACAGTGTCCCTGCCCTCAAAATACTCTTATTCTAGTGGATGAAGACAGAAGAGCACACAGAAAAGTCTGACATTATGTCATTTTCTGCTGGACATGTGAGCTGCACTCAGACACCAGCACGCATCTACTGCTGCAGCTGTAGAAAACATAGTAGGATGAAATACTTCCTCTTCTTTTCCTCCCCTTTACTGATGTCATATATTCCCAACAGAATTCGAGCAAATGCTCCCTCCATTACCTCAACGTGTGCTTTGGGGGCCCTGTGAGCAGAACCCCTGCCCAACATTTTATGGCAATACTGACAAGATGACAAGAGGAAGCTAGCGTCCCTGGAGTGGCCAGATCCTCTAGACCCTCCCTTCAGTTCACATAGGCTGCCTCTGCTAAGGAGTAATGACCATGAGGAAACCAGTGTGTCCATTGCTTCAAACTAGAGGCACTAGAGTGAGGAATAAAGTTTTTAAAAATCACTAACTTAAAAGTTGAAGCAGATCTCAAGCAACAAAAAAGCTCCTGGCTTGGATGTTGTGCTATCACTTCTGGTTCAGTCACCTCCATGGCTGACTCTACCTGAAATCTGGTGAGCTCAACCTCAGAGTCCAGGATTCAGTCTGAATTTCTTTGCCCTTATCTGTTGTCAAGCTTTGCAGGGGAGGCTGTCCACCTACACCAGTAATTTACTCCTAAAGCTTCAATTCTTGTGGCCCAGATCAGGATTTTAAAATACTTAACAGGAGTCCCAGTTTGTAGATCATATCCAAGAACCCTCATGACTCCACTAGCAAAAAAGAGAGCTTGGCAATGGGGCCCAGGCATTGAGAGAATAGAGCACACTGTCCTTTATGAGAAATTCACCCAGAAGTAGCATGGACAGCCCAAAAAAGGAGTCCGGGGAGCTGCAGATACCCCCAGAAAACCACTCAGCATGATGCAGAATGTCAAGGTAGGAAGGACACACACCACCTTAAGTGACTTAGAGCCAAATGAGCATAAGACCTATGGATTTCTCTTATTGACAAAATAAGGCACTCAAAAGGTAATGCTTTACCTGCCAACTCTTCCATAATTTGTGTATTAACAAGACTTCTACCTTCTCTATTGAGAGAAATAATCTTCAAGCAGGTTGTAAAAAAAAACTGAATTCCAAGAGAGACAAGGAGACATGAGAACACTTCCAGATCCAAATGAATAACACAGAAGGGGTTTATGAAAACAGAGAGGTAAATGACAATTTTACCAATTGATAATTTTTATGGAATCGTGAAGAACAGGAAATTTGTCAAGAGATTAGAAATGAACTTACATGGTCTCAATTTTGACTAAAAAGGTAAATTCTGGAAACTGTAATCAGCGATTTTGAAATGACTTCATCCATGCACAAAAATTCTAGATTGTTATTTAGTTTCAGCAAAGAAACTAATAAAGAAACCATGGTTTATTAAACGAAAAAATCTAAGACAAGAGACTTTCCTTCTGACAGCCTGGCAGACTAGAAATTCCAAAATGCCTTCTCTGTAATATGACTAGCTCCTGAATATGTTACAACAAACGTATAGTTCAACATATAACTGAGCTCAAAATAAGGATAAATTGCTTCCAAAGTCAACGACAAAAGCTGAAATAAAAAAAATAAAAAATAAAAAAAAAAACTGTGATAACAAAGAGTAAAATTTTGTGAACCCCAAAGAGAAAACGCCAATTCAGGAACCAAAGCCTTGAGGGTTACCTATTGTGCAGGGAAATAGAAAACTAAACCTTAGGCTTAAGAAAAATGTGAGAAATATGCTCAAGGTTCTCACAACATGCCAAAAACCCTTAAAAGGAATGGTGCTATTGGTGAAATAAGGAGTAATATTATCAAAATTATCGACCTGCCAGCAAAGGGAGCCTGGAAGAACTCTGCTTGCTCTGATGGTTCTGGACAGAAAAGAACAACCACCACAGTAATAGCAATAATCACAGTAATTATAGCAGTCTCTCCAGAAAATCTGCTACGCTAGGTAGGGCCTCTTACACTCAGATCTGGAATTTAAATTTATAATACTCATAGTTTAGCAATCCACTCTAGAAATTAAAGTAGCTCAAGATTAATAAAATCCTGTGGGACCTAGCCAAAAAAAGAAAACCACTCTCTAACTGCTCAGGATTCACATAGATTAAGTTGGACCAAACATAAACTCACAATTAAAAATGAAAAAATTGCACAAGGAAATGAGCCACCATGAGGGAAATTCAGTAGAAATAACAAACCACACATTTTAAAATTATGCCCCCACAAAAACTTCAATTATTGAAATTTTAAATACATAGCTTACAAACTACCTTGTATGAAATGTTTTTAAAAAGGAGATAGAAATTTTAAATTAAAGAACAAGAAATGATTTTTTAAAATTTGATAAAGGAATCAAATATAATGTTAAAATTTGAATTTAATCAAGTTTTAAAACTCACTGAATGAATTATAAAGCAGATTAAACACAGCTGAAAAGAAAATGAATTGGAAGATGGAGCTAAAGAAATTACCCAGATCGTATTACAGAGAAAAGAAAGAAGTAGAGTTTACAAGACAGGTTAAGAGATATGAAAGAGAATATGTTTAACCAGAGTTCCAGAATGAGAAAACAGAATGAGAAAGAGGCAAAAAAAAAAAAAAAAAAAAAAAAACTTATTGTAGTAACATGAATCTATAGATACAGGAAGCCCACATATACCATATAAATGAAAAGTTCATTTTTAGACCGAAATTACAAAACACCAAAGATAAAGAGAAGACCTTAAAAGCAGAAGAGAGATCACCTTCAAAAGAATGACAATTAGACATAGAGAATACTCTTAAATCTCAACAATTAACCCAGAAAGCAGTGAAATAATACATTCGATGTGTTCAAAAAAATATTTATCAATCTAAAATGAATACCTAGAAAACCGGTTTCAAAAATGAAGACCAAATAAAGACATTTTCAAGTAAAAACATTTTAAAAAGACATTTTAGACCCAAGTCTAAGTATGAATTTTTTTTTGTATGACAGTATATGTTGGATTTCCTGTGTCTGTGGATTCATGTCTAATTTTCATTCACTTGAAGGTGATCTCCCATTTTTCTGTGGCTGCTTCTAAAACCTCTTGGTCTTTAGTACTTTGTAACTTCACTAGAAAGTGAAAGTAGGAAGAAAGACTTGATATGTAAGAAGAAATGCTGAGTGAATAAATTACTTAATATATAAATAAATTTAAAAAAATATTGATCGTATGAAATGATGATGATGTTTAATTTGTGAGGTTAAGAAAAAAAAACATAAAACAAAGTCAAATATTTAACATTAATAGCATACATGTCAGAAGTGGATGAGCAGAGTTACTTTTCTAAGTACCAAGAGGAAAGTATAGAATACAAACGAAGTATTTAACTTTCAAACCAGAGGAGAGGAAAAGAAGGTGGGGGCGGGGGCAGGAAATGCCTTGATTGATCCAAAGCAGGAAAGGAAGGAAGAAAGGAAAACATATGAAAAAAGACAAATGGGGGGACTATAATATAGCAGAAATTGTCGAGAATTGTGAAAAATCTGAAACAGACAAACATACAATTGCATGAATTCTGATAGAAAACACACAACTCCTGGGTCAAAGACAAGAGATGACTTATTATCACAGTAGTAGCAGTCAGTAGCCAGCATATCAGCATTTTTGGTGTCTATTCTCCAAATCATGGTTCCCACAGCATAATAGGAAGATGGCCAGGTGATCCTTGCACAACAAGCGGGTTGTATTATAGGAGAGGCACCTTGAGCTTAGGAAACCTAGATCTTTTACGATGGATAGTAGGCATTCTTGCTTTTTGCTCTGGAGAGTGATACCAACCATCTTTATCTTCCAAGGCTTTAAGTAAAACTGCCCTCTGCTCAAAAATGAGAAAGGGCATTACAAGAAAAATCAAAACAAAAGTAAGCCAAAGCAGTTATAGTAACATCAGGTGAAACAAACATTAACACACAAAAAAATTTAACTAGGATGCTTTGTATAATGGATCTATTCCTTAGGTGCAGATACAGCCAAATGGGCAAATAGAACAAAAGCAAGAGCTCAGACAGGCCAATTCATATCTGGAAACTTAGTATATGATTAAGATGGCCATGAGAATCACTAGGAAAAGGAAGTACTATTTAGTAAATTGAATTCCTATCTACACACATGCAAAACTCAAAGTGAAGTAAAGATGAAAATCAAAACTTTAAAACTTTTAGAAAAAGTATAGGAAATAATTTGACTTCCTTTTTAGTTGGCGAAGGTCAGCCAAAGCCAAGATTTGCTACTAACCATCTATATTCCTGCTGTCTATTGTCTACACTATTGTACGTCTATATGAAGTCAAGAGAGTAGAAGATGGATATAGATTTTATAATGCTGTCTTACAATCTGACATTGAAAACCACTGAGTAAAAGGTCTTGATAGACTGTCATTCGTTTTAAGATAATATTTGCCTTGAATTACCATCAAAACCTATTAGGAACATTTCTCAGTCTGATTTGTGCTTGAGAATTTGGCTTTGTGAGAGTTCTTCTCTCCATATACTCTACCTGCAAAGGGCTGCTGATTTATTGAGTCAGAAGTTAGGATTAGCTTGACCTTAGGGTCAAACCAACTGTCAGTCATGTCTGTTAGTAAACTGTGCTAACTCTTGGAAGAACTTTGGCTTATACATTCTCATTCTTGCATTTATCTTTCTAAATGTCATTACTTCATCAAGGCCAATTTAGAATTTCAGTGGCAACCAAAACTATTCATTGGAGAGATTCTTTAGCAGCCATGAGAGTGAGCTGTTCAGATCTCCTTTTAAGAGAAAACTGCTGAAAGGGATGCAGTCGGCTGACCTGCCTCACTTTCAGGATCCACCACATTTATGTCAAGGCCATGCCTTCCCTAGGTAGTTTCTAGCCAATAACTTAACACTGTAAGGGGACTGGATCTGGGAGATTCCCAACATAGGACTCTACTAACAGGCAGTATTTGCCCTGGGACTCACCCATTGCCTGGTTGACATCTTTTTAGAGTTGTACTGTGGGCTGAGGCTCTCCATACCCAATTTCCATCCCCCGCCCCAGCCTTTCCTCCCTCCTTTCACAAGTATCAAATTTACACAGCAGTCCGAAGACTCTCCCTGTCTATTCCTGCTCTCCCTTTACCCTTTAAGAAATTTCCCAATAAATATTTTTCACTTCTAACTCACTTTTGCTGTCTGCTTCTCAGAAGATCCGAAATGAAAGGGGTGCTTTAGAACAAAAAGGGAAGAAACTTCCCTCAAAAAGGGAAGAAATTCTCTGCTTTGGTTGACTAAAAGACATATCGCTTTAGTATGAAAGATCACTCTCTTTTGGGAATTAGTATCAGCTTTTATTCATATGGTCTTCATGAAATTATCAAGGTCCTGAGTTGTTTAAACCAGCTGTAGTTTCACTCTAAAAACATCTAATCCAGGTAAATATATCTAATATAAATTAGCAATAAATCAGATTACAAGGTCTCTTAAAACCTAATGGGGCAACTTCTCTTCCTATTGATTTTAGGGGGGGAAATGATATTAAATACTCATATAAATTGGAAAAATAATCAAGAGTTTCCCAAAGGAAAAAAAATAATAATTCCTAATATTTACTCTATTTTGGCTCTTCAAAAAGAAAAATTTCTATATCTACTGCAGCTCTGAAAAATAATAAGTGTACCTATAAATTAAGTTAATGGCCTTAGATACTAGGTTACAAAATAAGAGAGATATTCAGAGCTTTTTAATATGATTTAAAGAATCATTAAATTTTGGTTTATAAGTTTGAATATATTTGAATTATATTAGAAAAAGTAACAGCCTTATAGAGATTTTTAGACAGATTAGACCAATTTTATAATTTTAATTTAAAACTAATTCCATGTCTCCTGTTTTTACCACCTTATAAAAATAACGTAAGTACAATATCTTAGTTTGTGCAAGGCGGAGTTTATTTTCTCATGATTAAAATTTTCTAAATTTTCTATATTGATTTTATGAGTCAAAATTACCATTGCTTTCATAAATTAAATTACAAAAATATGTTGAATTAAGTGAAGTTGTTGAGTTCAGAAATTGTTGGATTCTTTTTTTTTCCATTAGTCAGTTAACATGCCTGGATTCAAATGGCAACCTTGTATCTCCCACTCCACACTACAGTTGATATATCTCTGTTCAGTTTTTATGGTTTCCTGCTGATGCTTTTTTTTAGCCTGGTCCCTTTGGAATATCAGAGAGAAATTAGCAATTTCTTCCCATTAAACTCAAATTTTATTGAGAAAAACAGAAAAGTAAGTTGGCAATATCAATATAATGTGACTAATTGTATAATAAAAATATGCACAAGGCATACAAGAAATGCAGAGCAGAAGCAATTAACTCAGAGAGCAACGAGTAATCCAGGAAGACTTCATAGAAGAGGTGACTTCTAGATTAGATTTTGAAAGATAGTAATTTATAGGTTGATGTAGAAAGAAGACATTTCAGATAGAGGGATGTTCAAGGGTAGATGAGTATGACGCACCAGGACATGTTCTAAGAATTACAGACCATTTGATGTAGCTGGAGCATAAGACATTATGGAAAATAAAGTTGGAATGTAAGCAGAATATAGATCATAAATAGCCTATACACCAAGTTTAGAGGTAAATAATTGATCCTAGTGATGATAACGAACCACTGAGTGGTTTCAAGCTATGTTAAGAGTAGATTAGGGCAGTTCAGATAGGAGGCAATAATGGCATGGTCTAGAATGGTACCTGTGAAAGTAAGTGAAAGGTAAAACAGGAGGCAAAATAGACAGAGCTTGGAGAGAGGAGTCAGGGATGATACTACAGATATTTGGTTAGGCAACCAAGTAGAAGACAGTGCCATTATCCAAGATAGGAAATGCAGGAAGAACAGAGATGTGATAATGGGAGAAGAGCAGATGATGTGTTTAAATTTTGAGGTGCTGAGGTCAGAGTGCTGAGGCAAAGCAGAAGAGAAGTCTGGCAGGCTGCTGAATGTACAGTTACCGGCATAAAGGAAATGAAGCATGTAAGAGCCCCTTAAGAGGATGTGCAGACTGAGAAAAGAGGAGGTTTGAGAATAACACATAGGAAACTCTGACATTTAATGGGTGGCCAAAAGGCGATTGACAAGAGAGGAAAGAGGAGTTGATGGTAATAGAGGTAGACAATACTAGTGGGAGTAGTAGTCTCCCACTACAGACACCAATCCTGCTGCAATCTTAAGAAGGGTTGGCCTCACCTACATCTTTTCCATACCTATAATTGGCCCCTCTAACTCTTGCCTCTAATCCAGACTGTATGTCAGACCTCTGCCCTTACTAATTAATTAGAAAATTCCTAATAGATACATTATCCCCAGAAGTATTATATAGAATTGCTACAGGCTTTTGTCAAGTTGTAAATCAATTGCCTTTCTTTAAGCTTAGCAAAACAGTCCCCTGATAACTTCACCCCACTCATCAACTGTCATCCACAAGCTACGGGTGATGAAGACCTGCAGAGTCTCAAGGTCAGGCTCATTAGCCAGTGGCTCCTTCAGTTTAATTCCCTATGGAAAATGTAAAACAAAACAAAACAAACAAACAAATAAATAAATGTGATGTGAAAAAAATCATAATAAAAATAAAAATAAATAAATAAATAATTCCTGTGGACTTCCCTTAATATCCTCCACCAGAAGGCTGTGCAGCCCTGGGCCCAGGAAAAGGAGATAGTATGTCCTGGAGATAGAATCCCCAGCAGTTCTCAGGAACTAGAAAATGGAGGGATGTTCCTGTCCTAAGAAACACATTCATGCACATACACAAAACAACATGGGAAGCACGTTTAAAGAGAAAAGGTAAAGAACAGACTGGGTACGAATTTAGACAAATGATCTTTAAGAATTCAGAATTCACTTATATCAGTAATTAAAATTACATGAATCTCCAAACTAAAAAGAGATATGTTTTCTAAGAGAAAAAATAAGTTACTAGCTAACAATGAAGATTAAGTGTTGAGCCATATTGTCTTTCTTAAATTTAAGAAGACACAGTCATAACTTACAATCAAGCAGGAGGATTTAAGTAAATATCTGAATAACCCTGAGCTGGAGACAGAATAGATTTTGAAGTAGGAACAACATAGGAGTTGGGAAGAGGGTAGAGAAAGAGTGGCTGGAGACGGTGGTGTAGAGGAAGAAAGTAGGCATCGGAGGAAGTTTTAGAGAGACTTTCAGCTTTCATGAAAAGTCAGGGTATCTAAGGACAGAGAAGATCCGCCCCTCAAGCTTTATTAAGGTATAACTGACAAATAAAACTGTATGTATTTTAAATGTATAATGTGATGATTTGATATATGTATATATTGCAAAATGATCACTACAATCAAGTTAATTAACACATCCACCGCCTCATATGATTACATTGTGGTTTTTTTTTTGGTGAGGCATTTAACATCTACACTCAGCAAATTTCAAGTATACAATACAGTACTGTTAACTATAATGATCATGCTGTACATTACATTCACAAAGCACAACTCATTTACCTCTTCCTAAGCTTTCCGTATGGTAATATCACACATTTTGGCTGACTGTACATAATATATGCTTATATTAATATTATACATAGTTAAGAAATGTATTCTTTCTTTTCTTTTTACATAATTGTATTGTTTTCTCTATTGCTTAGTTTTCTGTGTACCATCACTAATTCACCTCAATAGACTCAGACAGATAAGGTAAAGAGTGTCTGGAAAAGAAAACAGTATGTTCCAGGGACGGCAGGCAGGAGTGTGCAGGATAAATTCACAGGACTTGCACTACAAAGTCTGATTTTTCTCATACACTCTGATTTAAGGTCTTTCCTTTATCTTACCCACCCCTTTCATTTCCTATTTTGTTTAATCCACAGGGCAATTTTTTTTTTTTCGGATCTCTTCCTAAGGCAATTCCCTTGCCCCACTGCCCCCAAGTTCCCCAACTCATGATCCCTGTATTGTCTCTGCTGCCTTCATTCTGGCTAACCCCTGAATTCTTGGTGTTGACAAAGGCTTCTGGCACTCTCTTCCCTTTAATCTTTGCCAGAAGATCCCAAAAGTCTTTCCCAATACATATGCACACAACATTTGTGAATGTGCATTATCACACTCCCCAGAGACAACAAAATAGTATGCTGTATGTTCTTGTAGATATTGTTAGTTCAATCAGCATTATTTATTGAGTGCCCACCATGTCCTAGGCACTGTTCTAGATTCAAAATACAGTCCCAACTCTCTTGGAATATACATTCTAGCACACAATAAGGGAAGAAATAATTGTACATGCCAGAGGGTGATATATAGTTATGCCTATCTATGCACATTAGTAGATAAATGAGATCATACCATACATGAATCTTTAACTTGCTCTTTTTCACTCTACTGTGTATTAAAGGTGTATTTCCTCATCAATACATATTGATCTATGTGATCTTTTTTAACCTCAAAAGTGACCTTGAACAGCATGCAGAAGAGGCCTTATCCTCCCTTCCTTGTGTCACTTTCTGGCAGAAAGCTTAGATCCCGACTTCCATACTATACACTATTGCTTGGCTCTACTTTGAAATCATGAGCCACTTCTAGAGCACATTCAGTCTCTCCCATACCCCAGCCTTGTTTGTCCTTGGGGGCAAGGAGATAGGGAAGGTGTACCTGACAATTGGCAGTGTACCCTCTGCCTTTGGTCCCTAACCCACAACAATCAGGAGGACCATAATATCTTAGACTACTTTAAGCCACATCCAAGCAAGTCCACATTTATATTTCCGGCCAGGAATCACAGGGTGTACAGTCTGTGCTTGTGCTTTAGACTCCCTCTCTCTGGCTATGTCATGAGGACATTGAGATTTCCCTACTGGGTTAAACATGGTTTCCTTGTTGTTTGTAAACTAATTCAAACACCCACAAATAAGCTTCTTTTGTTCTCTTTAAGTGATCAATAATTAAGGTTTACAACCTAAGGCCCTCCCCAAATGGTACTTCATAGGACACATGCTCCAGCAGGCATACATTTACTTTGCTGTCAGACTGAGCCAAGTACCCATTAAATGTTCCACCACTTCCCAGCTTGGTGACCTGGGGCAGGTTCCTCTATGGTTACTCTCCCGCATCTGATCTACCTTCCAGCTACTCTAAATTATTTGCTTCCTGAACATGCCTTTCTTCTCCTCATACATAATTCTTTACACATTGCTGGTCCATCTATTTAAAATGATAACAATCATGGCCATCATTTATCGTGCACTTGCTATGTGCCAATCCCTGTGTCAGCCACTTTATAAACATTATCTCACCTGGTCCTTAGAAAAACACTTGAGACAGAATAATGGACTATTTTTTGTAACCCAAGAATGAATCCATTTTCTTTCTTTTTTTATACTTTTATTAAGGCATAATTCACATACCATGAAATCCACTCATGTTAAGTGTGCAATCCAATGACTTTTAGCAAATTTACAGCATTCAGAACTATCACTACAATTGTAGACTATTTCCATGACCTCAATAAAAGATATCCATGCCATTACTCCTTATTCTTAAACTCATCCCCAGGCAACCACTAATCTATTTTCTATCTCTACTGATTTTTTTCTAGACATTTCATATAAATGGAATCATATAATATATGTATGATTTTGTGTTTGGCTCCTTTCAATTAATATAATGTTTTTGAAGTTAACCTATATTGGAGAATATATCAAAACTCTGTTCCTTATTATTACTGAATAGGATTCCATTCTATGGATATACTATATATTGTCTATTCTCTGTTTGATAGACACTTTGGTTGTTTCCAGTGTTTGCTATTGTGAATAATGTTGCATACATGTCTTTTTGTGGACATATGATAGGTTTAAATTACTGCTCCCAACTCTTCATTCTCTTACAATAAGATAATACTTTCACATCCTTTGCCATGTAACTTTGCAGTGTCTCCCCCTGTGAGCAAAGTGTACTCCTGCCTCATTAGTGTGGGGCTTGGCTATGAGTTATTTTGACCAATGGATTATGTAATGGCATGACAGTTCCAAGATGAAGTGCTAAGAGTCATGACATGTGTCCACTTGAGTTTCTGCCATGTGCTTTGAGAAGAACATGCCTCCAGGTAGCTTCTGGTTCATAAATGAGAAGACATTTGGAAAAGATCTGAACACAATCCAAAGCCTTTGAAGCTTAACTCAACTAAACTCAACTGAGTCCAGCATTGGCCCTGCCAGTTGCAGACCTATGAGTGAGAAAATTATGTGTTACTTGTTGTAAGCCACTGAATTTAGAGAATGATTTGTTATGTGACATTATTCAGCAATACCTAATACATCTAACTACCTTCCCAGTCCTTAATCCAAATTACAGTTACCTGTCCCTATACCATATATACGTACATACACACATACATATATATGTATATATATATACACACACACATACATATATATGACTTCAAAAATAATTAAATTATCCTTTACTTCTATCTACATGATAATTTTCATGACAAATATGAAATTCCAAGGAACTCTTTTATACTAGTATTACTAAGTATAGTTTCTAATAAGTACTTTGAGAAGCTTCTTAAAACGTTTTTGGTATATACAGCTTTTTCCTGGCACTAATGAAACACTGAGCATTATCTTAAAAACAAAATAAACTCTTATCTCTTTTCTTTTTTCTATCTTTTCTTTTCCATAGTCTACATTCCTTTATAATTTTAATAATCCCTTTTACATTTATTATCTCTGGATCCTCACAATCCAGTTTTACTCCCAACTTATAGATCAATTTATGAGACAGTAAGTGACCTGCCCAAGGTCACACCACTAGTAAGGAAACTTAAGAGATTATTGCCTGGGTCTGACTACAGGTCCAGTACACTGCTCACATACCAAGGATCTCTGGTCATTTCTCACCTGTGTCTTTATTATAATGTAGTTTGAATTTTATGCTCTCCTAGGCAGTCCATCTGTCAGTGAAATTATAAATTTCTGCTCTTCCTGTTTCCTTTTCAATAAACTCTAATTTTGTTTCCATATTATTGGGCAGCCAACTTACCAAATCTGCTATATGTCAGTCACAGACTGAGTGTCGACATATTTTCTATTTTCCATACCCTTGCTTTGGACACATGATATTTTTCTGATGCTAGTTCTGTTTTTATATCCAGATGTTTTTAATGTGAAATAATCTCTAAGACTTTTCTTCTTGACCAAATTATTCTATTTCCTGCAGCCTCACCCTTTTTTAATAACCTCATCCACTCCCCCATAAATTTCTATTTTATGGGTATAGACCTCTTTTGACATTTCTTTGTATATAATATTCTTGGGTATTTTTATATATCTTCAGCCTTAGTCCTTTCCTTTTCTTTTTTCTTGACACTTTTTTCCAAAGACTAACACTCATAACATTTTGTGTCCTTGTGTATGAATTATTTCAACAAAAAACCTCTTCCATCTGCTGTCTTTGGTTATTTGTTTGAGAATTCGATGGGTTCACAACTCTTGAAATAAGTTTAAATTGACAAAATCTGGGTCAGTAGAGAGAGGATAATAAAGTCACTCTTTCCTTCCACTTATAGCTCTCTTCAGATTGAATTAAAAATTATGTGTTGAATATTAAGAGTCAAAGAAGCTAAGAAAATGACAAAAGATGGTAAGAAGCACCCTTTTGAACATTACAGAAGCTGTCTCAGCACAGTAGGGAAAATCAGAAAAGGTAAATGATTGATTTGACAACATTTAAGGCAACAATCAGTATTAATTCCTATTGACCTTTCTGCAGCTTTTATTCATCTTATCCAGTCGACATATATTTGTTGATATCCTACTATGGGTTAGCAATTATCAAAGCACCTATCCCATAAACTGGCATTCAGTAAATATCCAGTGAACAGGACTGAAAGCTAATGCAATGAGAATTCACATATATTAGAGATAGTGTGGTCTCTTAGGCTTACAATCTGGAGGATTAAGAAGAAGTTTAATATTTACTGGAGAATGTATTTGGTACTAGAAAGTTTTAACCTAATCTCTAATTTAATTCTAATAGCTCATACTTTATAGATAATAAAATTAGAAGTAAGTCACTTAGGAATATATTGAGTAAAGTAGCAGTAAACCCAATCGATAATGGCCTAAATAAAAATAAATTTATTTTTCGGACATAACAAGAAGGTGAATTGCTGGAGCTGATACAATAGGCTAAAATATTAGGATCTACATTTCTGTGGCTCTTTTGGTCTTTCTTTTCTCCTTGTAGGTTCATAGTCGTAAGATGCCTGCTGCATCTTCACATTTAAGGCATGAATAATGTGAAAAAGAACTTCTATCCCTTTTAATAGTAGATAAAAGGTATATTTAACATCAGCTAAATGTTTCCTATGCGTTATCTTATTTAATTATCTTCTTTTTGGAGTACTTCTTTTAGAAGTTCTTTTGTTGAGGATCTGTGGTAGTAAAATTTGTGAGCTCTTATTGCCTGAAAATTTACTTACTGAACATGTACACCTGAATTATATAGCTGGACTGGGTATAAAAATAAGAACTGGGTATCAAAATTATTTTTCATTTGTGCTTCAGAGATGCTCCTCTGTTGTCTTCTTGAATTTGGTGTTGTTAAATAGAAGTCTGATGTCATTCAGATTGTAGTAAGTATGCCCTTTGTATTTGTTACCTTTTAAATTTTGTTTTTTCTCAATGTTCTGAAGTTTCATAAATGTCTCTAAGCGTGAGTTTATTTTTATTTATCCTGTTCTGCAATTGATGGGCTCTATAAATATTAAAACTTATTTCAGGTGTTGGAAAATTTTCAATTATTATTTTTTAAAATATTATCTTTCTTCCATTCTCTTCGTTTTCTCTTCCTGGAACTCTCTCTCTCTCCCTCTCTCTCTTCCTGGAACTCTTATTAGAATGTTTTGATTTCCTTATCTATCTCCATTTTCCATTTTTTCTTTACTATTTTCATAATTTTGTCAAATAAACATTCAGTTTAGTTTGAAGCACAGTTGGAATTTACTTGAATAAGAGAAAGACCAAACATATATAGATTGCCAGAGAACAAAGTTTCTCTGGTTTTCTAAAAGAAAACACATTTTGTAGAAAAGTGAGCCTTACTTTAATTTTTATGCCCTTGGTAGATGTTTGCTAAAACCATGTGCCCTGGAGCACACTGACATAGTAGTCAGAAGGAAAGCTCAAGTTACTTATGTATTTTCCACAAAATCTTGTGATCTGGCCTATGGAATGCCTGTGGAATATTCATCTATGGGTAATGGCTGTTGCTGTCCTTCTGTTGGCTTTTCCACCTCAGGTAAGTTAGGACGGTACGATTCCCTTCATTATTATTCCATATTTTTCATTGCTTGTTCTTTTGTAAAACATTATGGAAGAACTTCTCAGCTCTACTTTTTGGCTCACTGATTAACTCTTCATCTAGTTCAATGTACTATTCCAATCATAAATCGATGGTTCTTTTTTTTCAATAGTTATAAGTAGATAGATTAGATAGACTCGCGTGACTGACCAGTTAGTGTCTGCTGTCAGCTGGGAGCTCAGCCTGGGCTGAGAATCAGGGGTCTTGGTTTCTCTTCATGTGGGCCCCAACAAGGAGTGCTTGGGTTTCCTCATGGAGTAGTTTAGTTTCAAGAGCCAGCATCTGAGAGATCCATGTGGAAGCTGTATTATCTTTTATATCTTATCCTTAGAAGTCCTGTAACCACTACTGCCATACCCATAAACCTGTCCAAATTTAAGATATGGGAATATAAATTCCACCTCTCAATGGGAGGTATGTCAAAGTCACATTATAAGAAGAGAATGTGCAATGGGAGATATTTTTATGGACAATTAAAAATGCAATCTGTCACATTGTCTCTCTTTTTTGATGGTGATCTTCCCGAGTTACAGGTCAGTTTATTTGTGGGTTATTCATATAGTTTGTCCTCTCTTAGTAGGGCAGTCTTAGGACAGTGGCAGCCACTTTAGACTCACAGAGATGTATCTGGGCCCTTAGCAGCAGTATGGTGGCCTCTGCTTACTGATCAGGTCACTGTTCTGCTTTTCTCCATTAATAAAGACTCTCCATTTCCAGTACACAGATAGTCTCTCTCGTTATTTTAAAGCTTAGCTATTTACTTCCTTTGATTATCATCTTGGTGATCTTGTGTATGAGTGGAAGATTTTAGCATTTCCTCAATCCATCATACTGAATACAATTTACTCAGATTGGAACTTTTATTGTCTACATTTTGTAGTTAAAGAATCTGAGGCTCAGACAGGTTAAGTGACTGGCCTAAGCTTGAGAGATTGAAACCAGTTTGATTCCAAAGTTACTATGTTCTACTTCTTGCCTTTTAAATATTACTGTAGAGAAATAAGACAGATTTCGTCAACCATACTTATAAATCAATACCATTATCTTGTAATCAAATCTCATCCATATATGAAGTACTTTAGTATCATCGGTAGATATGGCTTGTGAAACTTTGACAGCTTGAATCCAGCAGCTTCTTATCCTATGATTTCAAAAGACATATCTCACATTTTAGATAAATTCTTTACCAGGAAAAAATGTATGATTTTATAACTTATAACTGGCATTTATTAGGTAGCAGAATCATAGGAAACTTTCAAAATATTATTGTATAATAAATCTAAAATTGTGTGCCTAAAACAGGAGCGATTAACTTTGTAACTTTCTTCTTAATATTTCCGGATTTTTTCACAAGTCTCTAGTTACTCATAAAAGCTGGCTCTTGCCCTCAAGCCAGAGAGCATGGATTTGCTCAGGATAGCACACCAGAACCAATCCTGAGGCAGCTGGACCATCATAGATGCCTTAAAATAGGCATCATAGCTGTATCATTACTTTTGGATAATTAACTTATCTAAAATATGCTGTCTTAATACAAATTATGTTTCAAATTTGCATTAAGAATCCTCATTGGACTCTTCTTCACTTTCACATCACCCATGTCTTTTTCTCTCTCATTCTCAACGTCTTGCAACCTAACACGAAACTCTTGAAACTCTCAATTGAGCTCTCAATGTGCTTCAGAGCAGTGGTTCCCACATGTGAAACAGTATAATCGCAAACAAAGTACAAGAAAAAAATCACACACAAAAATGTAAAGCCATTCTTAAATAACTTTTTAGTAACTCTTTGTTTGGCCACGTATATTAAAAGTAAAAATAGCTACTACTACCTGCTATCATTTCCTAACCAATGACATGTATACTTTTAAAGATTAGGAAAAATATAATCTCTTTCACTGTCAAGACACAGAAATCCAGGCTCAATCTGGCTTTAACAATATGAATATGTATGTGTGTGTGTGTGTGTGTGTGTGTGTGTGTATATATATATATCTCATACAACAGAAAATCCAAAGGAAGGACTTCAGAAGGGGCTAATTCACCAGATCAGCATCGCCATCATGGACTCAGGGTTTTCTCATCCCACCACTCTGCAATCTCACTGTGAGTTTTGTTTTCAGACTAATAGCACAACAGCTGTGGCACTCCAGCTGTCAAGTCAGACACACATCAGAAAGGTAAGAAAGTCCATCTCTTCCCATAGTTATCTCTTGCTGAAAGAAAATTGTCCCCAGAAGCATCTTGGAAAGTTTCTCCTCAAGATTCATTGGCCTAAATATGTACACATACCCATTCCTAGACCAATCATGAGCAGAGCATAGGATTAAACTGAAACAGATCAGGTTCACTCTTGGAACTAGGAGTGAGATTGGCTTCCCCCAGGCACTTGGCTGCAAGGGAAAGGGGTAGAAGATACCTTAGTGGGAAGGAGAGGGGATTAGGATTTTATCTTGAAGACGGGAGAAATACATTTTGAGCAAGCAAACGATAGTGCCAACCACATTTTTAAAAATGAATTGTAGTTCCCTAACACACATTTGAAAAATGAGTGAAAAAATATGTGTGGTAGTATTATATGTTTATCTAAAATAAAATGAATTTATGAATTCTATGTTATTAAAATACTTTCAGCTGCAAGTTCCATAATATTCAACTAAAAGTGGTTTAAACAATTGTAGTTTACTTTTTTTACATAACAGAAATACCTGAGGTAGATATTTCCAGAATTTATTCAGTGGCTGACTAATGTGAGGACTCTGGGTCAGCTTCTCAGCAATTTTCTTGACTTTCTCCTCATAGTCACAAGGTGGTTGCTGTTGCTCCACACACATCATCCTCACAGGACAAAAGAAAGGAAAAAGAAGAGTGAGGCAGGGAGGGAAGGTGGGGGACAAAGAGATAGGAAAGGATGGCAATCCTTTTCAAAAGGTACTCTTAGACTAGGCTTTTCTGAATGAAGAGCCTGAGACAAAAACTTGTGTGTAGGAAGATGATTATGGAATGTGATTCCCTAATAAAAAATAGGAGTTTAGGATATGGGCAATGAAACAGAAATATAGGGAAAGCCAATGCAGGATGCATTATTGATGTGCCCACCATTGTGGGAAACTGGTACTCAAACCTACTGAGACTTTCTGAGCAGCCTTATGAAATGCATCGCATAATTGTCTACTCAGGAGACAAAAGAGACACAGTCTATCACCTTAACCTCTGAGTTTTTAAGATTTGCTTCAGAGGCATTAAGTTCTCTCATACCTCCAGGTTATACTTGTATGAAGGCAGAGGCCAGGTTCCCTTGGATTTTCGGGTTGTGTGTCAGAGAAGCCCCAGAACAAGAAGTGAGAACTACACTGCCTGGGCACCTTCAGGCTGCACCTGCACAGAAAGGAACTTGCTTGCACAGAGCTGGTCGCTCCAGCAGAGGGACTGAGAGGATTTTGAAGTGATACACTAGAGGTGTCCGGTGCAGGTTCTTTACCTTACAGAGGAAAATCATTCCCCAAAGTCCCCAGCAGACTCCCCCTATGTAATAGCTAATGGTTTCATTGTCTACAACTGGGTGGCATGCTCACCCATAAATGCAAAGGAGACTATGAATGAGTGTATCTGCCACTTTTAGCCTCTAGAATAAAAGGCGGGCTTTGCCAGCAAGACACAAGAGGGTGAGATATGTGTTTCTGGATTCATGTAAAGTATTCTTATAAACTGGTTAAAATTATGTGCCTAAGGAAAAAGAGGAGAGGAACAACAATGAAAGGAAAGCCAAAATGATATAGCCGAGACCCCTGGTTGTCCCTCACCATCCTCTCTTCTTCCATAGTAACAGAATATTTGGGACGGCACACATCTACCCAAAACAAAGACTGCAATTCCCAGCCTCCTTGACAGCCAGGTTGATTATGTGTTCAGGTCTGGACAATGAAATGGAGCAGATGTAATGTGTGACTTCAGAGTGAGAGTGAGGCTGTTTGGAGCCATGGTAAGGGAGAGAAATAATGGAGAAGTGGTGACACTTTATTCCGCTCTTATTTTGTTCCAAGCCAATGCTGTTGCTTAGATGGTATTTCATTTCTGATCCTTATGTCAACCTGCGGAGAAGGCATTATTATCTCTGCTTTATAGTTTAGGAAACTGAAGTTCAGATAAACTTTTGAAATTTAATGACAGAGGGATCATATAAGAGTGGCAAGGTTATTTCTTTTAGTAACTGTCCTTGCGTTTCAGCATGTTCCCCTCTCCTCTCCTCTCTCACAGGTGTCCTGAGGGTCTCTTCCTCTCCCCCAGCCACTCCTATAGCTGTGAGTTGCTCACTTAGGAAGCAACTACAAAGACCAAGTGCCTCAAAGCAAAAGTCAGAGAACTGGGTGCTTATTTGCTCAGGGAGGTTTTTCTACTACCTGAATCAAAGTTTGGCCCAGCAGAGAAAAGGTGAAGAGGAGAAAGCATAGGGCAACTGAGACGCATGGGAAAGGGAAATTCGATTCTATTGGAAGGTGATGGTGGAGCCTTTGCATCTTGAAGACCAGGGAGCTGAGACTGAGTTGAAACCTGCTCAGTGTCACCAACCTGATGACACCGCTAGGTCCTTCATGCCCTAACTGTTCTGACCTCTTCACCAAGTTCCAGTCTTGACCCACCATTTACATAAAATTCACCATCTAACAGTCCCAACGCCTTGGGGTGATAGGTGGACAGAAGGGAAAGGATAACCCCTAATCAAAGAGGAACTGGGAAAAACCAGTTGGATATGGATACTTCCCCATGAGCCAGAAGAGTAGTGGACATCTCATTCATATTATGAAGGGCATCTTAACACAGACATGACATGTGGAATGTTAAGTTTGGTTTTAAAATAGAAATGTTATTGTGTGCATTAGTTAGAAGCGAAGGAAGTTCTTGTCAGTTCAGGCGTGCAGTGACAAAAGCTAAAGATGGGAAAAGAAAAGGAGAGATGAATGGGAAGGTATTAAGAAGAAAGATTAGACAAGGGTTGTGGTTGGTGGCATATGACAGAAGAAGGAAAAAGAAGAGTCCATGAAAACCCCAATGAATATATATTTCCAGCTCCAATGAATAATGCCACTACAGGCAGAAATAAACAAGGAAGAAGAGTGAGGAGTTAGCGTGGAAGAAAGATAACTTCTGCTTTGGACAGAAGGAATCAGAAGCAATATCCAGACTCCCACGTGGAAATGCCCACTAAGCACAGAAGCAAGACTGGAACTTGGGGAAGAGATCAGAACAGCAAACAGGTCTGAATCCATGCAGCAGACATAAGACCTTAAAGTGTCGTAGGTACGAGATTAACCAGACTGTTCTAGAAGCTCATCTGAACTCAAATGATATGTTTTCAGTACATGACTGGGCTCTCGCAGAGAGAAACTGCAAAGGTAGGAGACAAACAATTGAGGTCAGTGCAGAAAAGGGGCAGAAAAGTTTAGAGAATGGACAGTAGCGCCAACTGCTTTAAATGGTGAAGGAAAAGCAGAGCTGAGCAAAGGTTGTGCATTTACAATTAGAAGAGCAGGGCTGCCTTTGCTAGTTCACTTTTAGTAATTTGTGGGAGCAGGGAAAAGAAAGCAAAGCATTAAGGACTGGAGGTGCAGGGAAGACATGGATCCAAAGGCACAGACCTTCTATACTAGAAATCTGGAGCAGTACCTGCTATTCCAAGATCATTACAGGGAGAAACTCAGCCCAGCTCACTCCCATTTCTCCTGGAATGCAAAAGCAAGGAAAATTTTCTGAAGGAAAGAGGGATCCAGGGATGGTACATTGAGGGAGCAGCACAGTCTGCTTGTCTTTTGTCCCAAGAAAAAGTGGAATCCATCCCTTGGCAGAAGGGATGACATTTTTGCAGAAAATATGTTAATAAAAAGGTCCCGAGCCCTACAGTAGGAAGAAAATAGAGGAACTATGCAGTGGTAGTGGGAACTTTGGAGAAAAGTTTCCTTCCCTCCTCTGAGACTGGGAGGGAAGGAAAAGATAGGAAAGAAATATCCAAGTTTGGACATGGAAGGATGCTAAGAGAGACCTCACAGGGGAAATGGCTAGAGTCTGATGGCTCTTTAGTGCAGTCCCTCTGAAGGGAGCGCTGTCAGAACAATAGATGAATAGAAGGACTGCTAAGAAGCCAAGCAGCTGCAACAGGACTGGCAAAATCAGCACAATTATAAGACTCAGGATAGGACCTGAGAAACTACAGTGAGGGTGGGGGGGTGGAGCAGCTGTAAAAGGAGAGCAGTATATACTCTTCCAAGATCATTACAGAGAGTAACTCAGCCCAGCTCATTCCTATTCTTCCTGGATTGCAAAACTGAGGAGTTACTTATACAGCAAGCAGATGCCGATGCAAATAAACCAGTCGGTAAAAATACTCACAATTTTACTACATTAAAGTATGTGAAAATCGAGTATAGATGAACAGAAAATCCATAAAATGAAGATTCAGATGTACATACCAAAAGAGCTTCAGCCTTTACATGTAAAAGCTTAGCTGTGGTTGTATAAATTCAGTTAAGTCCGATTCTACACAAAACCTAAGCTGGTGAAGAAGAGAGGCTTTGTTCTGCTATCACATAGGAAGTTTTTGACGGCAACAACAGAAAATCTAATCAGAAAGGACTTAAACAATAAGGAAAATGAGTTCTCTCACATATTAAGAAGTTCCAAAGCTGGGTTCCAAAGCCGGTTATTCAGCAACTCTACAAACTCATCAAGGAACTAGATTCTCCCTGCTTTTACCACTCTCCAGCCTCATCTTATTGACAGGTTCTCTTCAGTCATCCCCTTCATGGTCCCAAGGAGGCCGCCCTAGTTCCATTGGTAAAGTTATGACATACAGACAACATTCTAAAACACGAAAATGGAATCATTTCCTCCTGCACAACTCTTTTGAAGCAAGGAAACTTCTCCCACAACCCCACCAAACTTCTATTCATTAGCCAGACTGGTCATATGCCCACCTTTAAATCAATCACTGGCAAACATATGGAGAGTTCATTATTGGTTTAATCAAGTAATCCCTGGCACCAGATATTGGAAAAAATCAAGGTCCAAGTAACAAAGAAGAATAGAGGAAATGACTATTAGCTGGGCAGTCAGCATTGTCTGTCACAAGTCAGAGAATTATGATATGATGGCTCACAAATGAGTAGGGGGTTCTGTGCCACCAACCAGGACCACAAAAGAACTTCAAAGTATCTGACCTAGTTACTCAGCTCAAGCCCACCTTCATATGTCTAATGACTTTGCCTTATGTTTAGTCATCTTTTAAAAAGCACTTCAGTGAGGCAGTCTGGTAGAATAGGATCAGAGAGACATATGTACCAAGCCTCGCTCTATGACGTGCATGTACATATGTGACCACTGCCGTGCTATTCCAAGGTGATTTTTTTCTCTCATAATCTCGTGTCTATTGTGGAGATTAATAAGCAAAAAGAATCTCAGTGTGTAATAGGCACTGTGAAATACAAGGATTGAGTTATCTTTTAAATGATAATCCAAGGATTATAAATAAACTGCCCTGGTTTATAGTGAAGACTAATCATTGCTAAAATTATCCTACTGAATGTAGTTCTTGAACATAGGTTGATAAGGGGATCAATCCACTCCAGCGTAGTAAGTACAAACCTAAAAATATTTTTAGCAAAGAACGGCTGCAAGATATATTTGGTTAAAACCACAATAACAGACCAAAATAAGTCCTCATCAGCAGAGTGGATATTCTGCTTTCTGCTATAAGTAAGAATTTAAGAGAATTTATTGAAATAAATGTTGCATTAACAGAGACAATTACAAATGCTTACCCAGAATAAATAGGAACAGTAAAGAAGTACAGGGCAACTTCCACTTTCTTCTCATTTCCATCCATCTATACAACACTTTCACAATGAACTTCATGCCATCCCATTTTTAATCTCTCGCTCCCATTCTCCACAACAAACTGTTTTGGTTTCCTGTCTAACAGATTGCCAGCCCCTCACTCTGGCAACCAATGCCATCAATATCTGATCCACCTTACCTTTTACCTTTTCCTAGTTCATATTGAGTCCTTTATCCCATGTCTATACCTTCCCCAATTCACCACATACCTCCCCACCTGAACTGCCTTCTTCCCTCCCCTCAGCTTATACAATCTTTCCTATCCTTTCATGAAGGAAGAGGGTCAAGGCCCCTGCCCAAGGAGACTTCAATTAAGATATAGCCCTCAAGGATCCGCACTGTTCTCCTCTGTCTTGTAACATGCTTAGGTTCCATCCAAGTTCACACCAGGTTCTACTGAGGGGAGTTGGGATAGCAAGATAAGGGCTCTTGAGTCAGACAACACTTAAGTTTAAATCCTGGCTCCACCACTTACTAGCTCTTTGACTTGGGGCAAGTTCTATATAACTTTTGGGGACCTCAATTTCCTTATATTCAAAATGGGGATAATAACAGATTCCTCCACTGAGGTTTATTGAGTATCAAATAAAATAATGCATGTAAAGAGTTTCTACATAGCACCTAGAACATGGGATGAAAAAAGAGAAATTCAATAATTGTTGGCTGCTATTTGATACAATTGCCTGCTTTCAATTTACTTTCTAAATCTATGTCTTGCCTCACTGATCCAACTGAAATCTCTGTGGACAATGACCTGAAAGGGTAGGTACCCTCTTCTGCCCAACATGTCCATCAAGTCCTGTGGGGCCCTCAACACCTAGGCTGAGGAGACTTTGTCAGGTTTGAGTCAGGACTGAACTTTCCCTTTTGCCACTAACTCACAGGAGAATCAGAGATGACAGTTCTTCCAGATCTCTAAGTCAGGGCTGTTCCAGATATAACTGTTTCCTTATATGTTTTTAGGGCATATTCTAATATGAATAAGAAAGTATGTGCTACTTCTTAGAGGGCAGAACTGAGGGCATTGGCCCCTGGAAAGCAAGGGAGAAAAATGCCAAGAGGTAAGACAGAGGAGCTCAGGAAGTTAAAGGTAGGGGACCAGAGCCAAGGAGAGGAGCAAAAATGAGGACAAGACATACTTGTAACTCAAAAACATGAAAGATAAAATCTCCAAGGAGATGACAGGGCACAAAAACTAGAGCTCTAACATAGGAAAAGTGAAGGGAATATTCTGGGGGAAGATGAAGGGAGATTCCAGGCAGAGAAGCAACCATTCCATATTGGAGCAGTGGGACTTAAAGACACTCACACTGAGGACTGCCATCGTCATGCCATCTCTTCAACCTAATAAAAATACTGGAAGTTACACTCCAACGAAACTTGGGAGTAAACAAGAAAGGGGAAGATGTGAGAAACAGAAAATAGGAAAGTCAACCCAGAAGGAAAGAACCTCCAGAAAGTAAGTCTCCAAGAATGAGACAAGAATGGTAGACTATCTGACATGGCTGACCGTGTGGGAAATCGGGAGAGGCTATAGGAAGGTTGGGGAGAATCAGTGACAGTTACAAAGCAAGCCAAGTAAGTGGGAAATAAGGCAATTAATAAGAAGTAAGAAATGGAAATAGTTATAATACACCACGATGCTCAACTGTGAATATTTGCATAAGTACAATGTAAACCCTGCTAATTTAACATATATATAAAATAGAACATATGTATATAATAGAATATAATATATATTCTATTACATATAGAATATATATTATTCTATTCTAATATATATTCTATAATATATATTCTAATATATTCTATTATATATATATTCTATTAAATTAGCAGGGTTTACATATATATATTATATATATATATATATATATATATATATTTGAACTACACTGGAAGGGTGGCAGAGATGAAGCAGAGGAGTTGAGGGAAGAGTCAGAGAACTAACTCCTCACCTATTGAGCCAATAGATAACAGTCTGCACATGCTTCAGAAATAAGATGTGAAGAGATTCTGAAAGAATGGAAAATTATTATCTCTGGAGAGAAGCTCTTTGGGGGATAGTGAAGAGCAGGAATGTCCTGGGGTAGGAGATTTACCAGGCTTTAGTACTATTGACTTTTTAAACTGTATGAATGTATTATTTCAATAAAAATGAAATTTTAATGACAAAAAAGCTCAAATTGATCAGCATATCCTGTCGATTCACTGACTCTTCATCAATTGATTGCTAATTAGATTTTTACTTACAAATATTTTCACTTTTTTTTCCTTTAATTATTTCACTCTTTTTCTTCAACTAGGAGGGTTTTGTTTATTTTTTAAATTTTTACCTTTTGATCCCTCTAGCACCAATCTGTTGTCTACATTTGGTTTTCGTTTTCTTTTTTCCTTAGATTCCACATTAGAGAGATCTTATGGTACTTGTCTTTCTCTGTCTGACTTAGTATAATGCCCTCAAGGTCCATCTATGTTGTTGCAAAAGATTACATCCTTTTTTATGGCTGAACAATATTCCGGTGTGTGTGTGTGTGTGTGTGTGTGTGTGTGTGTGTGTGTGTGTGTCACAATTTCTTTACTCATTCATCTATCTGTGGACAGTTAGGTTGCTTCCACATCTTGGCTACTATAAACAATGCTGCAATGAACATGGGGGTGATATATATATCTTTTCGAGTTAGTTCTTCAGAGAAATATCCAGAAGTGGAATTGCTGGATCATATGGCAGTTCTACTTTTAACTTTCTGAGGAATCCCTATACTGTTTTTGATAGTGGCTGCACCAATTTACACTCCCACAAACAGTGCACAAGGGTTCCCTTTTCTCCACATTCTCACCAACACTTGTTATTTCTTTTTAACAGCCATTCTAACAGGTGGGAGGTGACATTTCACTGTGGTTTTGATTTGCACTTCCCTGATAATTAATAATGTTGAGCATCTTTTCATGTACCCATTGGCCATCTGTATATCTTCTTTGGAAAAATGTCTATTCAGATCTTCTGCCCATTTTTTAATCAGATTGTTTATTTTTTGCTGTCGAATTGTATGAGTTCTTTATATATTTTAGATATTAGCCCCTTATGAGATACGTGATTTGCAAATATTTTCTCTCATTTTGTTGATGTTTTCTTCATTTTGTTGATGTTTTCTTTCACTGTGCAGAAGCTTCTTAGTATGATGTAAACACCCTTCTTATTTATTTTTGCTTTTGTTGCTTCTGCTTTTGGTGTCAGTCAAAAAATTATCAACAAAAATCTATGTAAAGGAGAATATCTCCTATGTTTACTTCTGGGAGTTTTACGGTTTCAGGTCTTACAATCAAGTCTTTAATCCTTTTTGAGATAATTTTCATTTTGATGCAAGACAGTAGTCAAGTTTCATTCTTTTTCATGTGGCTGTCCTGTTTTCCCAACGCCATTTATTGAAGAGACTATCCTTTCTCCTGTTATTACATTTTATATAATTGTAGATATCAAAATCAAGACTAGCTAAAGAGCAGACAGAGAGTAAAATGATATCATTTCAGGGGTGATGCAACGGGCTCCTTGCTCAATAATATTGGCAACACTGCCTATAACTTCCCCATCATGGTCAAACTGACATGGGTCTTTAGTAGTCCTCTTCTAAAACCCAGCTTCTCAAGTCCTTTATTAGCATCTTAATAATTAGTTAGCATCTTAGCTGAGATTCAGCTGACAGAAGTTAATAGGACACAGTTTAGGGATAACAATGATGAAGGACAGGATGGTGTTAAAGAAAGTGGAAAAGGGGCAAGAGCCAGCCCCAGCAGGGACAAATGTGCACTAGCAGAAGGAAGTGGTAGAACTAAAAATAAAATGGGGTTCTCTATACAATTCTGCCAAGAGCTAGCTGTGATTGTGTCAGGAAGAAATAGCATTAGCGAGGGTTAACTTAGAGGGATGATGTTTTACTGCCTACACAGCTCTTCTGCTCCTGGATTCTTGACCCTCAGGAACCATATGAGATAATAAAAGTTTCTTATTTTAAGTCACTAAATTTTGGAGTAATTTGTTACACTGAGGCCAAGATAAACTAAGTAATTTGCCCAAGGTTTTACGGTAATTAGAAGCCCTAGGCCTTGAACTCCATTTTTATAGCTCTTTCTACTTAACTATCATCTCACTCAACAAATATTTCAATGACTTTCACCTTAAAATGTTAAGGGTTGTAGGTCTTCAGAACATGCAAATATGATGCTTTAAAGAAACACCAGGTACATGAAAATAAGCATACTTACTGTAGCACCTTTTGTAACTACTGAACGACCTAATATTTCCTGCTATTTAGGTTCTGGGCAGAGGCAGGTGCCACAAAAAGAGAAAATGTTATTCTGATCCTTGATTGGGGCTTGTCGCCAGAGTTTGGTCTTATCCTCTGCAGTGCATAATTTGTGATAAAATTGGCAGGAGAATGTATGCTCCAATAACTTGGCCGATTGTATTAGCAAACACAAAGCCTTAAAGAGTATTCATTTATGATAAAGCTGACCAAGGATTCTTACATTAGAAGAATGGGGGTGCGGGAGCCCTAATGCATGTAAAAAACCTGAACACAATAAAACCCAAGGCAGAGGCATACAATGTTGACATTCTTTTGGCTTCTATTCTTAGAAACAAAATGTCTTTCCTGTTATCATAACTACTGGTTTTTTTTAAGCATAGGAAACCTCATTTGCTCATGTATTTCTAGGTGAAGATATTCAAGATGCCTATATATGGGCTCAGCTTCTCCAGCAAGCGCCAATTTAGAGGCCTGGTGCTCTACTTGGTAGGAAGTGGTAAGAGTATGTCAGCGACCCATCAGGCTGCTAATATCTACTGAATATCAAGGGACATGTTTTCAGAATGTGAACAGCTATGACCATCTCTTGTTTTACTCCTTCGCTTCCTGAAGGTAAAAGAGATAGGAGTCCAAAGTATTCAGTAGGGGTGGCCTTATTCTTTAAGGAATGGTCAAGCAGCTGACCCCAGGGCCAATAAAAATCTGTCCATTTAAAAGTTTCTGGCCCATAATTAGAGATGAAAATCTTCCACAAGTAAAGTGTCTGATAACCAATATTTTTTGTATGTGGTTGTTGGAATTGTTGTTAAATAATTCTGGTGTGTCTCATTCCAATGACGTCCCAGTACATGTGAATAAAAGCTAAACTCCTTAGGGAATCTATGAGGCCTTAGGTGATCTGAGCCCTGTCGACCTCATCCAGCCTTTTCCTTATACTCTCCCCAGGATTATGACGAGGTTTAAGCCACACTGGCTCCTTAAATCTTTCAGGCTCCTTCGGTTGGTCTCTTCTCCAGGTGGTGGCATTTCCAGCTTCTCCTACTTTACCTCCCACCCCTCCCTCATAAGGCTGTCTCTTCACTGTGTTCAGGTCCCTGACCACCCAATGTAAAGTAGACACCCTCCTTACTTCAGCCCCTGTCTCATCAGCCTGATTCTCTTTTGACCACTTATCACTATCAGAAATTAACTCCTAATTTAATGATAACATAATATAATCTGACCATTTATTGAGCGGTTTCACATGCCAAGCATTGTTCTAAGGGCGTTCCTAATAGTAACTTATTAGCTTTGATAATAATCCATTATGACCATTACAGACAAGGAAACTAGGACACAGACAGGCTAAGTACCTTGCCAGAAGTGATGCAACTACTTGGTGGTAGAGCCAGGAATTACCACAGGATGCCTTTCTCTCGTTTTTTTGTTTTTTTGTTTTTTTGTCTATCCTCCCACTGGGCACCACGGAAGGAGGACTTTTGCAGGTCTTGTTCACTGCTGTAGGCCAGCACCTATCATGGTCCCTGGCACATAGTAAATGCTCAATAAATAGCCACACAATTGATGAATGAATAGATAGATTTCAAAGCCCTGCCTCTGCTCCATCCCTTCCATTTTCCCGGACGTATGTGCAGGTGTTATGCAATCATCTATTAACTTGCAGCGCTCGGTGATCACGTGATCACTGCTTCAAACAGACTCCAGCTACTCAAGTTAAGATGGTATGAAGTGTCTAAAAGTCTCCTTACCTGTGCGCGCTCCTGTTGTTGTAACAGAAGTGTCCTTCAGCCCAACCAAGCAGCTCTGTCAGCTCTGCGTAGGCGAACGCACTCCGTTTCAGGCGCTCCAGGCGTTTGTCCTGGGGCTGGGTTTTGTTCTGTTTCTTATTGTTTCTTGGTGGAAACCGAGCCCTCCTGTGCAATCTGTGTGAGGGCCCCGTGAGTTTTACAAAATTTCAAAACGTTCAAAACGCTGAGTTCTAGAGGGAAGACCTTAGAGCAATTACCAGGAAATGTCTTAATAGGATCAGAGCCCTGGGTCCTTTGGGGCATACTCGAGAGATAGGATGTACGAGGTCTCTGAATTTGAAAATAGAAAACGTGGGAAAAGGGAAAAGCAAGGTTGCCAAATATTAAGATATTTTTGGTAAGAAGAAAAAAATTAAAAGTTCATGATTTGACCAAAGTGCGTTATTTCCCAAGATCATTTTATCATTCTCAGTGTTGGTTCCTGGGTTGTAAACCGCTCAGAGGCGGGCCGGATTAACTAACGCTCCAGCAGCTGAACATCTCAGTGTGCCTCGCGCTCACACTCTCCGCAGGGAGCTGGAGCCGGGGCTGTGCGGAGGCCCCTGAAACAGGCACCTGAAACAGGCACCTGGAACTTCGCTCAGCTTCTCTTCGGAATCCCGGAGGGGCCGCAGCGAGCCTACCGGACTGTCGTCTCGCAAGCACCCAGCACCTCGGCCCGATTTCTTCCAAAAATCCACCAGGTGCGATCCTCGTGGCAAGGTCCCTTCTTCCCCTCTACACCCCCAACCACTTCTCAAAGCCGTAGTCTGCGCACCTTCTCCCCTCGGCGCTTGGCTGTCACTCAGTTCCAGAGACTTCGGAGAAGAGACCTTCTATGCACTAGAGAAGAGCGGGTGGTGGCTGAAGGGCCGGCAGAGCGTTGAGGCCAGGCAAATAGGTGAGGACCTGGAAATCCCGGAATTCCGCGCTTAGCTTCTGCGTCTAGGGTCCGGTCCCCACAGCTGCAAAGCGGGGAAAGGCCTGTGCGGAAAGTTTAAGCCTGGACAGAAGGAAACTATCGAGCGTCTTCTCTGTGCTCGGAGTTGTACTGACACTGGGCACTCAGAGATGACAATACGTAGCCAACGCCTTCGAGAAGCTCGAAGTCTGGTGGCTGTATGGGATGCGACAGAGCTCCCCACGAGGCTGGGGAAGAGGGCATGAGATGGAAAGGGTGTGCGAGTGACCGTACAAAAGAAGATCTTAGCCCAGCCCTGGAATAAAAGAAGGCTTCTCAGAGAAGGTGAAGCCTTGAAAGAGACCTGAGGTACGCACAGGAGTTAGGCAGAAGGAGAGGGGAAAGCCTTCTAACAAAGGGCGGGAGCCATAGAGAAGAGCGCGCCATCTTGGACCTTGCTGGAGCGCTGGGGGATAAGGGACAGGTTAGATGTGGATAGGCTCGTCGTGACCTCCGAGGTCGTGACCTCTCTTTCACGTCTACGGGAACCGCGACGGTTTACTGCCAGGATCCCTGTTGCTCAGGGGTCTGGATATTAGGTTTAGGCGGGCACGCCGCGTGCTTCGGGAAACTACTCTGCGTAAAGACGCGCGTACTGCGGCTGCCCGCGGATTCTCTAGGCAAACGGAAAAGCGGAAAGGCCACATGCCACGTACGTCTCCAGCCCCGGAGAGTGGCCTGGTGGACTGGAGACAGATAAAGGCCCCGAGCTTCGGATATAACAGGAGGTACGTTTAGGCGACTTTTGTCCTAAGGCTTGTTCCGGGGTGACCAAAGCCGCTGATTCTCCTCAGGGGCCACCTCTCCAGGACGTCTGTCCCGTGGCCTAAACGTGGTTGGCAGAGCATAGAGGGGCGCGCAGCACAAAAGAAGGTAAAGGCTGGAGACAGCACCAGGCCAGGCCCTGGGATCACGGGAACTCATCTCCGGGGCTCTAAGGAGTCCTGAATAAACCCGTGGCCAACTAGCACAGTGTAAGGGGTGTACGCGGCTGCGCAGTTCGCCTAGGGGATCCGCCAAGATGCCGGGCCGGAGTTCCCTCGCAACGCGGAGTTCCAAGGCTCAAAGCCAAGAAATGCAGGGGAGATACCAGAGCCCGCCAGGGTCAGTGCAGCCTGACCGTGGCATCCTGGGGCTCCGGAACCCTGGGACGTCAAGCTATGCTCTGCCCACAAACTGCCACCCCCAGCATTTCGAGCCCTTAACTAATCCGCTCCAGACTCTTGGACTGAGAACTAGGGCTGAGCGCGAGGTGTTTAGAGAGGAGCGTGGGCAGTAGTAGGAGGAAGAATGTGAAGAACTGAAGTGGGGCGCGCGCCTGCGGGGAGTTGCGTGAGGGCAACCTGGAAGCTGGAAAGAGAGAAAGGGTCTGAGACCCTGTGCCAGATCCCCTCCTCGAGCAGTTCCCAAGAGGTTGGTTTGCATTAACCTAAACCTCTGTGCGTGGGTTTGGTTTCCCTTGAGGATTGCGGTGTGAAAATGTGGCGGCTTCCTGCCGATGCTGGACTTCTCTGCAGACCTGAGTATTTCTGTCACTCCTTCCCCAAGTCATCGAAATCTCCCGGTGGAACTCGAATCGCCTGGACCTCTGTGAACGCCCCGCTCAATCCGCAGGCTAGTTCCACCTAATAGAGGTTGCCTGCGACTCTTAGAAACCCTCCCCGGACTGGTCTGAAAAGCACTCTACTTCCTGGTACCCTAAGCTAAATGAAACTTTCAAAGAAAACAGAAGCAGAGGGGCAGGACAGAGATCGGCCCGGGGCCGAGAGGAGTGTAAAGACTGTGCACGTGCTTGCAAACCAGGCTGAGATGACGCCTTTGTCGCGAAATGTACACTCAAGGAGGCCAAGTTTCTGATCAGAGCCTAAGTGAATCAAGAACAGGCATGAGAATCAGTGTTCCAGTGCGGTTCATCTGCATGGCAGGTTTCGATGGCTTCAATAGTCTTGCCGAGAATTCCGCGTTTGGCTGCAGCACCATCAAATCTGCAAAAGCAGCTCTGCGTGGGGTGGGAAAAAAAATTAGAGGTTTTCAAATCTTATACACCTGGCGTCACTGCTTCCCACTAGAGGCACTTTTTGCAAATCACTTAGCCTTTCTCAGTCTTAATTTCCTAATCTGTAAAATGGGCATAGTGCCCACCTCTCTGAAGAGCGCGCTAAAGGTGAGAAACGCCACGCGTCTTTCTAATTGGAGGAAGAAGCAAAGCCTTCGCCTAAAACTTGATGCACTACACGCTGAAGAAAGACTCCCTAAAGAAACACTCCCTGCCTCCCTGTTCTCTGCCTGGTTCTCCCCCACCCCCGACCCCTCCAAGCCCGCGGAGCCGTGCGCATTTCGGGTCTGTCTTCCCGAGAGAGGCTAATGCAAAAGCGAATAAGCCTGGAACACACGCAGGTCCTGCTGGGCCTGGGACAATGGTTTCCATTTAATAAATATTTCCCCCGAGGGCATTTCACATTGGGCAGGCAATTATTCAAAGGAAACAGGCGCGCAGGTTGGATCTGCGGGTTATTTCGTCCTCTTTACCCGAAGAATGCTCATCTGACGCAAGAACCGAGTCTTGCGTTCTCACTGGGTGGGAAGAAGTGCCCAGGGACAAACCGACCTTGGGTGCGGGTACAGCCTGAGACTCCGCTCTAAAGTTGCTGCAGAAAGGGCGACAGGAAAGCCCCCAGCCTGGCCGCGCGCCTGCCAAGCTTCAGGCTGTCCTTGCGGTTGGGGCAGATATGGAGGGCAAGTTGGAGGTTTAAAAAAACTAAACATAAATAGGAATCGTGATGGAAATCCCATACCCGCGCCCTCCACGGTGAAGAGTGGATCGCGGTGCTCTTCAAGGCTCACCAACCGGGGTTGAAATCTCTGCACTGCGGTACGCGAGGCTTTCCGGCATCGGCTTGGAACGCGCCGCTGAGCTAGACCGGGACCCAGCGCCTGGACCTGGCTCTGCATCATGGGGTAGGGGTAGAGGCGGAGCCGCAGGGGCGTCCCATGGGAACGCCGCCGGAGGACTGCCGAGGATATGGCGCGAAAAGTTTATTTCGCTTTTTAACCTGCGTATGATATATTCTTTTTCTCTTCCAAGGATCTTTGACAAGGGGGAAAAGTGTTGTCCTTGCATTTTGTGGCGAAGCTGTCCTATTTATCAACACGCGCTCTCCGCTCGCTCCCCTTGCTGCCCACCTCCCTGGGTCTTTGTATTCGAAGAGTTAATTCCCCTTTGCACAACCAGGAAAGGACACAGGCATGAAGAGTTTTATTTGTTGACAGTGCCAAAAACAATGTGGAATCCAAGTCCCCAGTCCTGCGCTGACCGCTCTGTTCTCTTCCCCATGTCAGTTTCTCTCTCACACCTCTCCCCGCCCCCACCAGTCGCGCTCCCTCTTGCCTCCGCCCGCGCGTTGGCAGGTGCGCCCCCTCGCCTTCTCTGCTGCTGATTGGCGACCAGGTTGGGGAGTCACCGCCCCGCGCTTATGTCAGAGTGCGTGCCGTCCGGGCCCACCTCGGCTTTGAACTTCGCCGCTTTTGGCTCGCGTACACCAGACACCCCGCATTCTCAGCCAGGTGCTGCGCTAGGCAAGGCTGCTCCGGGAAAGCCACGGGAGGGGGGAGGGAGCCACGGCCGTAGACACAGGAGAGAAGAGAACCAGAGAAGGCGAAGGTGGAGAGGGGGGAGAAGGAGGAGCTTCCTGCCCTCTCCAGCAAATTACCTGGCCACTTAATCCCAGAGACTCCGGTACTTGGGCCCCAGGCTCTGGTGCCAGCAGCCCCCCGGCCGGCCGCCCTCTCCTGCCCCGCCCTTCCTGCCCCCACGAGCCCCCCGGGGCCTGCCTGTGTGCCGAGACTGGCATGATCAGCTGAACTTTGCGGGGTTAGTGCTTCTCTCTGGGTTCCCCTCAGCGGTGCGGAGGCGAGGGGAGCTCAGAGCGCCGGCTCGGGACGGACAGACAGGCAAACAGACGACCGCGCGGAGGCTCGCCTGAAGAGTCCCTGCACTCCCCACCCCCACCCGCCTAGCCTCCGGGACCATGTCCAAACCTTCAGACCACATCAAGCGACCCATGAACGCCTTCATGGTATGGTCCCGAGGTCAGCGACGCAAGATGGCCCAGGAAAACCCCAAGATGCACAACTCAGAGATCAGCAAACGCCTAGGCGCCGAATGGAAGCTTCTGTCCGAGGCAGAGAAGAGGCCGTACATCGATGAGGCCAAGAGGCTACGTGCCCAGCACATGAAGGAGCACCCAGACTACAAGTACCGGCCACGGCGCAAGCCCAAGAATCTGCTCAAGAAGGACAGGTATGTCTTCCCCCTGCCCTACCTGGGCGACACGGACCCGCTCAAGGCGGCCGGCCTGCCCGTGGGGGCCTCCGACGGCCTCCTGAGCGCGCCCGAGAAAGCCCGGGCCTTCTTGCCGCCCGCCTCGGCGCCCTACTCCCTGCTGGACCCCGCGCAGTTTAGCTCGAGCGCCATTCAGAAGATGGGTGAAGTGCCCCACACCTTGGCCACCAGCGCGCTGCCCTACGCGTCCACCCTGGGCTACCAGAACGGCGCCTTCGGCAGCCTGAGCTGCCCCAGCCAGCACACGCACACGCACCCGTCCCCTACCAACCCAGGCTACGTGGTGCCCTGTAACTGTACTGCCTGGTCTGCCTCCACCCTGCAGCCCCCCGTCGCCTACATCCTCTTCCCGGGCATGACCAAGACTGGCATAGACCCTTATTCGTCAGCCCACGCCACGGCCATGTAACCCCCAACCGGGTCTGCCAGACGTGGAGGGCGGCCTGGATGCGGGGTCTGCACCCTGTCCTCTGCGCCTAGCCCGGGCCTGCAGATGCCTAGGGGCCCAGCCCTGCCGGCTGCTTCCTACCCTACCCCAGACTCTGCCTCTCTCTTCCAGGGGGATGGTTGGGGCTTCCTACCGGACCCAAGGCGCAGACAGGTGCCAGAAACTTGTGAACGTTATGACAGCTATACAGTTGCCCCTACCCCAACTGTCCCAAAACAAATCTCCAACTGTACCCCTTTTGGACAAAAAAAAAGAAAAGAAAAGAAAAGAAAGAAGTAGGCAGTTTGCTTTATTTATGTACCTTCTCTTTCCTCTGCTGGGCTTTGGACTCCAGAACTCCCAAATCTTGGTATTATATCTAGAATATGCATATTTTTTCTTTTGCACCCTGAAGAAAGAGTTAGCTCTGTCTTTTGCCATCAGACACAACTAGGTGCCATTTGCTCTACATTTGTGGAGGAAAGGCTTAAAATTTAAAACTACAGAAAGGGAAACATTTCTATTTAAAATCATGCTATGGTAGTGTTTGCTTCTTTAAAGGTAAAACAAAAGGACCCACATGGTTATTTACTTTGTATAAAGCAGTGCTCCTAGAGATCTAAGTTTACTTTTAGACAGAATGTCGGGTTATGAAGTCAGGAAGTAGAAAGTGAACAAAAATTAAAAGAATAAAAACATCCTAAATGGTCATAAATGTTTTGACGATGTCTTGGAAATGTACCTAGAAGGATTTCATCTCCTTACTCTGTTCATTTGTTGAACAAAGACGTTTTGAATAAAGACAATCTGTCACTGCAAAAAGTAACCTTTGATGTGCATAAAATCTGAAGTCAGGAGGCCAGGACCGCGGGCGGGAGGGTTGGGTCGCTGGGAGGCTGAGATGCGTGAGTGACTCTAGCTGTGGCGGCAGGTAGCTGGCCTGCGTTGGCTGAGACTGGTGGCCTCCAGGCTGGGTGCAAAGGGGCCCAGAGTCTGGAATTTGTCCAGACAGCACGCCCTTCAGATCCGCTTTTTGCCTTTAGAGGCTAGACAAAGGTATCCGTCTCTGGGATGTCACTCCTTCCCTACATTCTTCACAAAGTAGTCAGACCACTTCAAGGAGCGAATGAGCTAAAACAAAGGCTGACCCATTGGTCTGGGTGCATTTTCTTTTTTTAAACCAAACTCCGAAGGAATAGAGAGAATCGGAGTCTATTGGGAACCAGTTGGGTCTCAAGCCCGGATCTTGCTGTGGGGATTTAAGTTCAATGCATGGGGAGAAGACCAGGGAATCGAGTTGGGTTGTTTTTTTTTTTTTTAAGTCTTTGGGACTCAATACTGGTTCCTGAGTTAAAAAATAAACGTAAGGCAGTGGGAGAGTTTTTACTAAGACCCTGCAGGAGCAAAAGAAAAAGGAAGTCCATAGTGACACAGCTGGGGCAAGGAGTTTGTAAAAAATCATAAAATTCAGTAACTTGTAGCCCTCAGTGTTTAACAAACAAGGAAAAAGACCTTTCCTTTCCCCCACTGGGTGAATGTTAGCTTGAAGATTGCTGTTTTTCGTAGGAAAGAAAGGCCCTTCTGATGCCTTTCAGCACAACTCTTTAGAACTTGGTCTCAAAATCGAAGGGTGCTATCCCCAGTCCCCTGTCTCACCCCAGTCTCACCACCAAAGCCGCGCTCACATGTGCTTTTCAGTACATAGTGTGCTTTCCCCACTGGCTTTAATGCGGTGCGGGATGAGGCTGGGTGGGTGGGAGGGGGCAGCCTAGTGGCTTGTCTGCTTTCTGCTGCTGCTGAGGGATTTGTGCGCTTGCCTCTGCGGTTTCCAAAGGAGTCAGTGGCTGGAAGTGCACGGGAAACGTTGTCAACAGACACCAAAGCTGAAACCCACGGATTAGCATATTGTCTTCAAAACAATTAGAAGTGTTTGAGGTGTTATTTGGAGCCTATTCATCCGAGTCCCTTTGTCAAAGGGGGGTTTTCATTATTAAAAAAAAAAAAAAAAGTTAGCAGTTGTCCATCTGGCTGAGCTGAATAGCAAAGTGATCCGTGTTGTATATGCTTTTCTCATTAAGAGCTCTTTTGAGACCGATGTTAGAATTAAATGGTATAATACAATTAACATACACGGGCGCTGAATAGGAGGGGACGCCTATAAATAATAGATAGATAAATAAATGAGCGATCAGGCGAAGGTAAACAAAGGCGGACTGGGGGACGCTCGGGGGGAGGCCGGGCGGGCTGCGCCACGCTTACTTAGCATCACAAAACCCTCTTACAATTCGAGACAATTAGTAAGTGACTTGCCTCTGGTGGCCGTCGGGTCTGGAGGCTCCGGGCGCTTAGGGAAGACCCCGCCCCCGCCCCTTAGGAAGCCCAGGGGGCCTAGGGCGGAGGCGCCGCGGTTTTGCTGTCTGATATAACCCCAACTGACAGTCCTGTCAGCCACTCTGATCTCCCTCATAGCTCAGTGTCCCCTAACATCTCCTAAGATGAAGCTTACAGGGGTCTGGGTGTCTCCCCGCAGAGCCTGGCGCTCCAGCGCCCTGGGTGCTCAGAGTACCCAAGCAAGGGAGGACCTGGAGCGCTCCGCCCCACCAAGGCGCCCAGCCTTCTCCTTGGAGGGCTTAGGCTGGGAAGGGGAACCAGGTGGGTCGGAGTGAGGAAGGCTTCGGGCGGCGGTGGAAGCCGGAAAATTGAAACCAGGGTTCCAGATTGCGCCTGACCTTGCGGACTCGAAGGGAGCTCCAGGAAACGGGTGCGCTGTAGCGGGGAAGCGCTTGTGTGCGGTGGCTGGGCGACTGAGATTTCTCTCTAGGCAGAGAGCAGGGGACCCAGCTTAGGTCCCGGGACCTAAAGCCGCAGGCCTAGCTCGAGTCGTTTCTGCCTAGCATACCTCATCTCCTTCCTTCCGAGTCGGGTTTTGTCCGGCTGTCTACTCTCCTTCGGTCTGGTCCCCACCTGGGCCCCGAAGGGCCTGCCTCAGCCTAGCCTCTCGCGCCCCGGGGCCTCAGAGTCTCCGCCGAGGTGTGCGGCAGGGACTCGCCCTAACAAACAGCCCAAATCCTGCTCTTCACGCCGCTGACAGGGGCCTATTACTGACTTTGAAGTCAGGCGCAGACAAAAAGAAATCCCCCCGGGGGTGTGCGGAGGGGTGGCGGGGGGGGAAGCAGTCCCTGTCAAACCTGTTTGCTCACAACTGTCTCTTTCTTTCAAGAAAATCATTAAAGCAAACCTGTAGGGAGAGGAGCGCCCCGCCCGCCCGGAGTCAAGGATAACCGATTCTCCCCAGCGCGCGACGCGCAGCCAAGAGCCAAGAGTCTCCTTCGACAGACTTGGCGTGGTCGCGAACTCCAGCCGCGGCGCGGGGCGCGGGGGACTCTGCAACTCCGTGCACCCCTCTGCATTTTGCTCGCGTCCCGCCTTAGGGGGCGTTAGGGAGGGCCCGGCGTCTAGCCTGAGGGTGCGATTGTTTCTGGGGAACAAAAATATTTAACCCAATGACGTGCCACGCTCGCCCCCACCTCTCCTCTCCTGGATGCTTCCCAGGAATGCGGAGACCTGACCAACACACTGCTGCAGGTGGCAACTGGCGGCGCTGGCGCGGAAGGGACAGAGTCGTTTGGGGTTTAGTTGGGTTTCCTTTCTTAAACCTTGGCAACCATTGGCTCAGGATCACACCGGGAGATGTGATCGTAGGTCCCCTTCCTCTCTTGGCCTTTCCTGCAGAGCTTCTGCAGCCTTTCATGCGATTTTCCAGCTTTGGATCCGACTCCAAGAACATGTGATCCCCTTCCAGTTTCCGAGTTTTTCTGTTTCTCTTTAAATATCAATTTCCTTAGAACCGCTAACTTTACAGATTGGAAAGACCAGCTACCTAGAGTAAATTATACTGTGGTGCAAGTGACTGACATCTGAGACCCCCTTAACATTTGCATTGTAAAACAGGCTCTAGATAACCTCTAGGAATCTCAAGCCACCTAAAGCAGGATGATATTTCAGTCAGGATAGGACCTAGAGGACTTTCATGACTTCACACTATCTAAGGAAGCGTCTGCCCCGCGGGCACCTTCTCTGGAGGGCTCCGAGACTGCCAGGGCCCTGAAAACTTGGCGAGCGGTGGCGCCAGGACTGCCCCAGAGGACTCCCATTTCCTTCGGCTCCTTCCCAACTCAGGCCCTGTTCCTATTGTTCAAACAGACAGTGAATTTCAAGTAATTTGAATTTGGTTATCTCGTAATTCACAAGATTAGTATTAAGACCTCTCATCTCTATTCGCTCAGCTGATGTGTACGTCTGCGTGTGAGAGGAAGACAGGTAGAAGGGATCCATAGATTTGGGTGCAGAAGATGCCGAGGTGGGTGCATCCCGGCTCCGCCGACGGACGCGCCCTCCTAGCCTCTGGCCCTACCCTGGCCTCGTAGACCCTCACAGACCCAGTTGGAGGTGTGCTACTTGGCCTGGTTTCTTTCTTGGCGCTATGGGGATGAGCCTTGTCCTGGAACCAGTCACATTGGCACTGGGTCGCTGCAGAGTCATTAAGAAAATAATGAAGTTGAGGGCGGATGGGGCCACTAGAAATCCTGGGGTGTCGACACAGAACCGGAGACTCGCTGTCGTCCCTGCCTAACTCCCGCTGTGCCGCGCCTTGTGCCGGCCGCTTGGTAGTGTTCGCCCTGGAGGCGGCAAGGGGGGACTAAAGGCGATAAGAGGGAGTCTTGACACCCCCTCCTCGCCCTGTCCCCCGCCCTGCGCCCAAGTGAGGTCAACCGCGGAATCCTGTCTAGTCCCTGGGGTCAGGGTGTGGGAATCGCGCTCTCAGGAAACAGGAAGGACCACGGTCCCGGGACGTTTTCGGACAGCCTCCCCAGATGCTCCATCCTTTTCGCTTGAATCTCTGCTCTGGGTATCCCAAAAGGCCCCGGAGAATTTGGTCTGAGTTGGAGAAGGGAGCGGGTGCTCACAGAGCGGGTTGCAACAGAGACGGAAAGGAATGCGAAAGTTTTATCTTTCCTACAAAGTGGAGGAGTTGCGCTGCTCTGGCGGCCAGGGGCCATTTCCAAACTTTGTCATTCTTGGGCTGGGAAAGGAAGCAATTCATACGGGATCTGTGCCTTCGGGGATAGAAGGAACTTCAGGAAACTCTGCCAGCCAGCTGGATCACACTCCGCTGGAAGCAGGGAGGAGACGGAAAACCAGACCAGAACGAAGCATGCAGGACCGCCTGTCGCACTAGGACGAGGGGACCCCCTTCGGCCTCCAAGCTGCCGCGCCGCCTGCTGCTCCCTGCTCGAGAGTTCAGCCTCTTCTGGGTGTCTACGGGCCCAGCCGCACCTCTGGGCGGCGTTGAGGAAGAGGGGAAGAGGGTGTGATGCGCGTGCTGAGTTCCGCGCGGGAAAGGCGGGCGCCGCGCACCCGCCTCGCTGGCGGAGGGTGGAGAGCCGGAGTTCTCAGAGCTGTTAAGCGGCTCCCAACTTCCTGTAGCCGGGCCAAGCCCCAGTGGGCTCTCCGGACGCCCCTCCCGGAGATTGAGGGAGGAGGGAGAGGGGAGGGAGGGAGTTGGCGGCCCAGGCGCAAGCCGCGGGTCCCCGTTCGCCCGGCACCCCCCGTGGCGCGGCGAGTCAATGGGATTTGCACACTCGAGGTGTAACAGCATTACTGCATTAATTACCATTTCCATTTCACGTCCAGATTGTTTACTTATCTGCGGGAAACATATGTCGGAAGAAGTTCACATTCCGGATTCTGCTCCGCTGCCCAAGGTGCAATTCCGGGGAGGCGGCGAGGGGGAGGGGAGGGCTTCAGATTTTTTATTACACCCTCTAGCCTTATCTGCCGCTGTAAATTATGAGGATCCTCCATTGAGCGGCATATGGAGATTATATACTTTTTTGAATATCGTTTCCCAAAGCCTGCAGATTTTCACTTTGAAATGAAACAATCCTCTGTCGGCTCCCCCGGGTCTGGGCGCCTGCTGCGTGCCCCTCACCCCCGCCCCTCGCACGGCCCGGGGACCCTTTCCGCAGGGCTGGGCGCGCACCCACATACCCAGTGCCTTGGTCAGCGCCCGGCGGAGCCCTATTTCCCAGGATCTGAAATAATCTATCGGGGGAAACCTACGTATCGCAGGCGTTTGAGAACCAGAGCGGCGACTCTGCTCTGTCTCCTGCACCTCACCCCCGGAGTTCTGCGCGGTTTGCATTTCTTTTTCTTTTTGGATACCCGCATACACGCGAGTCCGCTTCTGCCCTCTTCCTACGCTGGAAGGCTTCAAACCCGGCGAGGGCTGAGGTGTCCACTCCTGCCCACAGCAGCCTCTCTCGCCCTCCCGCGCCTCAAAGCTTCCCAAGCGCACTGGTCTTGGGACTGCCAATTTTGACTTGTTTCTTTAAGGGAGAGGGAGACGGTGGAGGTGACGGGGAATGTGCCCTGGCTGGAGACCGCTTACTTTGAACCGCGAACGGAAATGCTGTGTGGAAGGCAACTGCTTGCCTGCTCCGGGATAAGCAGGACCGACCAGGGCAGCGCGGACCGAATCCCATCTTTCTTATCTCTCCGAGACTCCTTTCAGGCTGAGATCAGAGAGTGCGGGGAAAGGAAAAGAGAATCATTGTTCTTCTTCTTTTTTTAATTTAATATACCAAGCCACCCGTTCAGGTCATTTATATGCTTAATTTAGTGATAAAAGTCAATAAGCAGAATCACAGGATTCTCCCCTCTTTTTATTTCTTTTGAACACGTTTTTCCACAGTAATTGGGAAGACAGGAAAATACATGTGTCCCTGTTTTTTTTCCGTTCAGTGCTTTGTCTGCAATGCAATTATAATAGGTGCGCTTTTGTAATGTAGTTTTGCCTTTTTTTCCCCAAGACGTAAGGAAAAATATGCCTTTTATGCGATTATTTTTCATCTGTTTGGGTTTGGTTTGCAGGCTTACGCACACTTGTAGACATCTACTCTCAAAAACCAAATTCAGAAATTTCCTCGAATTGCCTCTTTTTATGGTTGTAAATATCTCGTGGGAAACCTATTGTGATGTTATAGCAGGAACAATTAAATGGACCAAAGCAATGCAATTAAGGTAAAGAAAAAGTAAGATGGAAGAATGGGGAATTAAAAACATTCTTTTCCATTAAGTATTGTTTTGAGATTTCTAATTTTTTCAAGACCTCTAAGAAAATTGTGAGGTGTCACTTCTCTCTTCTGGATCTATCTGTAATTGAATCTAGGTCACTATTCTAAAGCAAGAAAAGTCTGCTTCCCACTTTCCTACATCAGGCTGAAATTTGGGGGAGGGACAGGGGTCTTGCAATTTCATTTAAAATGTAATGGTGGATGAACTGATAAGCAAATAGGGAAAAAAGAGTCTGCTTAAAAGAAAAAAAAAAAAGGCATGGTTTTAATATGCTCCAGATGGGGGGAAAATGATTTACATGAGAGTTTATTTCCTCTTTGCTGATATGAAAGAATTACAGATACAAAACCCACTGATCTATAGAATAAAAAAAGAAAAGAAATGTTATTTTCCTGTAAAGGTGTCAGTTCATTTATATTCATTTAACCATCCATCCATCAATTCACTTTCTCACTCCTTGCACATTCTCTCTGGCTCTGTTAAATCTTCTCTTACCAATACACTTTGCTAGAATATGCAATGCAGTTTTTTTTTCTTTAAAATAATGTGAAGTTGAGATGAAATAGGTAAAGATAGGTAAAGAAGGAAGATTTTGTTGTTTTTAAGTACCCTTGATAATTTAACATTATGATTTTAGAGCAAATTTTTAACCATATTTGCCTTTCAGTCTTTCTGCAGTTTGAATACACACAGCATGCCTAAAAGATTATATGCAGAGGATATGCAATTATTTTTCCATAAAATACGCATGTATTAGAAAGACATCAGTTGAAAACCTTTCAGTAACAAAGAAATGTACCAAAGGACAAATCCTTATGTATAGTCAGATGTTGGGTCAATAATCAATAATGCATTGTTTCATTAAAAGAGTTGTTATGGGTATAAACAAGTTCATATTTCCCTGAGGATTTTCTGCTCAGTCGAGGTATGAGCAGCATCAGCTCTTTTGTGTTAAAAGTTGCCAGGTCTAAATAATTGTATAGTAAAATTTGCATGTATCAAGAAAGGAATGAGAGGTGCTGTCAGCTGGGGGCTTCCAAGTGGAGAAGATTACTTAAGAATAGGTTTTACTTTTCTTGAAATAAAAGGTGACAACCAGAATGTTATACACTTTTTTCACATTCACCCAAATAGAGGGGCGATGTAGTGTCAGCCCCTGTTTTAATGTCACCTAGATGGATGATTGGAGATCTACAGACCTAAGCAAGGACAAGATCAACCATAAACATCTGATGATGGTTTCCACAAGAAAGAAAAACAGAAAATGCATTCTCACAGGATGAAGCTTCTCTAGACTGAAGACTAATTCTTTTTCCTTTTTTATTCCTTCTCCTCCCCTTCCTTCTGTTCTTCGTGTTTAGTTTTCTTTTATAAAATGTGAAGACTACTGTCAGGTCAGAAATTTCATTTGTAGGTCTTCATAAATTATCAGCATCATTCTTTGTCCTGTCTGTTTCTTCCTGATCTCACTTCCTTCCACTGTGGTAATGCATTTACTTCTTCGTTTAATGTTTAATCAAACCAACGGAGTATGAGGCAAAAGGAGTAAAAGTTTAGTCAGAAGTTGTAATGTCCCATGTATATTTCTTACTTTAATCTCTATAGACTCATTTGGAGTGAGTGTTTATGATATAAATCAATTGAATGAGAGAACACCTTGAAGACAATTTAGAATTTCTCTTTCCCATTACCGTTTACCTCCTGGGTTCTCCAGAATGTTTGTGATAATAATACCTGATAAGTAGAATCTATTTGCTTTGCGTTATCTTGGAGAAGAAACTGAGAAGAAACAAAAGCTGAAGGCCTGAAGGTGTGTCATCTGTGGAAGAGGTGAGCTGAACTTCTCTCTGTCCAAATATACTCACGGTTTTCAATGAGCCATTTACATATTTGTATAAGCAGGTTACGCCCTGAGCTAGTGTGAGCACAAACAAGGTGGAAGTACAAATGACTTTCCATCAGCTGCTGTGACAGCCCCAGCTGACACATGAGGTTCAGACCCACCTTGTTACTGTAGACTTGGTGAAACTCAAATTGTATCTCACAGCTATACCAGTGTTCAAGGCCAATGTATAAGGTAGAGAGGATTGGAATCAGATAAGAGATCAATTTGCGGACAAGTTAACAACGTTAACTCCTTTGCAGATGGTTGAAGATGCTCCAATATTTCTTGAAAACATATTTTCCAATAAACAGGTAAAATGAGTGACAATGAAGGTGAGTTTGGATTTTTCATTTTAGGAAGAGAAATTCTAAGAGCAAATCTAAAGCCAAGCCTTGTGATTAGATCTCTCTCTGTCACAGCCCCACCCTTCTGCAGGTGGCCACTTCTGGAGATTGGGACTGCCCATCTATTTGGGTGCAGCCTCTTGCTCTCCCATGTCAATTCTCAGAAGACATTCTACAGGGACATTTTATTTTTGTTCTTTATTTTTTTGTTAAAAAAAAAATGGCAACGGAGATTAAATTATCTCCACTATCCACCAATATTTACGTAATGCAATGGACATCTAAATCACAAAACCCACTGAGAGAAGGACCTCTTGTACCCTTATAAGATAATTGAGGGGCAAACAGGTCAACTTGATTTGTGACAAACTGTTGCGAAAAATAAAATTACTATTATGATTTCACCCTTCTTAGTTGGGAAAGACTCAAAAGTAAGATAAATTCAGGAAGAAAAAATTCTTTGGATTAAGACCAAAAGGGATATGTATTCATTTCTGTCCTCTGGTCCTCTGAGTTCCAACTAGATGTCAAAACAGCATCCCTTTAGTTAATAAAGGGAAAACAAGTTGAAAAGACCTTGATTCATGAATGCGTTTGTCAACCCCTTATGGTTCGACTTCCTTACTTTTCTGAATGGGCATCTAATCACCACTACCCAGGGGAACCCAGACCCCTTAGGCTAAAGTCCTACACCACTGTCAATAAAACACAGTGGGAAAAGGATGATGAAGGAAGTGGCATGCCACAACTGATTAATCATAAAGTCTTAATAACTGGCTTTTAGTCTCATATTGATGGTGTCAAGTTCACTCATATACTCTTTCCATTGTTAAGGAGCACAGCATCAAAAGCTCTGACTGTCTTACTAGGAGAGATCTATGATGCCGAAAGACGCAAAATCTAGAGGATGACCAGATGAACCCGGAAGGCTCCGAGAACTCATTGGAGCTGTTGCTTGTCATGAAAGCCAAAATCTGAGCACCAAGCCTCAGACCATTCATTTAATGAAGCCCCTGGCTTAGATGCAGAAAAAGAAGTCAGGAGATTTGTATTTTTACCCCAAAGGGCATTGACTGTGCCTGGATTGGTGGATGCAAATGAATAAGAGTCCATTGGATACAAATTGGTAAGATTTTAATCTCTTTGAAATCAGTGACTGAGAGGAAAGCCAATATTGTCAACGATGTTTAGGAACCCTCTCAGCTAGTAAATTAAATGAGATTGCTTTTTCTTTCAGTAAAATATGTTTTAGGGATATGTTTTAATTGACTGTATTTTTTTTCCCCAGGACTCTGAAGATTTGTCTCCAGCTTCCCTGGGGAGATGTACTCTGTTTGCAATAAGATAAAGCCACAATCGTTTATTAGACGGATATTAACTGAGCACTCTGTGCACAGAAGCAGGTGAGAGTCTTAGGTACTTATCTTGTTAAATTCTCCCCAAAGCACCAGGAGGTAAGTCGTACTATTGCCCCCATTTCACATAGGAGGAAACTGGGGCTCAGAGACATTAAGTGACTCACCCAAGTGCTTGCGGCCCTCACAATAGAACAGTTATTATACCCATGCTCACTGCCCACTGCTATCTATAAAGTCAAGGACTCATTGGAGGTGGGTAAAGGAGGGAGCAGAGAACTCACAAAATTCATAGCTGGAGAAGAGACCAAGGAAGCAGGAGAAAATGTAGAGTTTCAGGATAACGTGAAGGAGCTGCAACACTTTCCCTTTCTCAGGTGGTTGCATAGAATATGCGGAATCTACACCAATCAGCACCTCCTGTCACTGTGCATGGAGCCCTCTTACTAGCTGGGCCCACACTGCTTCAGCCTTATTGGCCTAAGTCTCACTAAGGCCAATAAGGCTGAATCTCCTGACTTCTTTTTCTGCTATTTCTAAGTTTTGCAGATACAGGGACCAGGACATCATCAAGCTAATCCCAAATCATCTCAGATTGGAAGACACACATTCACAGACTTAGATTTCCTGCAGAGCCAACCAGATGAGCCCCTGGCCCTTTCCAGACTCATTTCATGATTCTTACTCTGCAGCGCCCCCTATGCCAGGAAGCTTAGCAATTGAAGGTATAGTGTGTTGGGAAGGGAAAGAAGAAATATTTCTTCAAATCATGTTTCTCATTCTCCAGCTCCTAGTCGAGTTTAGTAAATCTGTTACCGTTACCATCCCCTTGAATTCCTCAGCCAGATTCTTTAAATCCGCCCAGCCTCTGTCTTTGCCTTAAGATGGGAACAATGGTTTTTGCTTGCTCATCCTTCATTGAGCGTTTGCATATCACCACGGTATACCAAGTGACTTTGCATTCTCTTGCTAATAATAATTTGCATTTGTCACATCTTTTTGAGAAGATCAAAGCTCTCCATAGCAAATTGTTACCTGTCACAATATTTACGTTTAAGGCAATATCGGGACATTCCAAAGTTTCTCAGTGGCCCAGCCTGTCATTTGGGCACGACTTTTACAGAACTGCTCAGAAATATGCTCCTTTGCTCCTTCCTCTTCTAGCTTTAGAATCACACCCTCAGTTGGAATGCAAATGATTCCTAAAAAATCATATTTTTTTAAAAAATGAATGTGCGAAGTCAGCAGACGGAGTCCATTGAGAGCCGAGGAGCAGAAACTTGTGAACAAAGTTTGATAATTTTACAAAAATCTTAAAAGGAGGTTTAAAATGCTAGTGACCTTACTAAAACTTATTTGGGAACTACAATTGATGACATAACTTGTGCAAATTACAGTTTTATACCAAAGGACCGCAAACCAGTGGATGTATGTTGAGCAGGCTTTCTCAATAACGTTGGCAGGAAGCTCTGATGGAGCCTGGGAGGGTAGAAGAGAAAGGGGGCCAAGGAGAAAAATAAAAGAGAAGGCTGAGTGCTAGTCCTGGCCCCTTGCCATTTGATCAAGGACAGAAGGTCAGAGCTGGCCAAAAAAAAAAAAGCGCTCAGCAAATCAAGTATTTCTGTTGCAGTCTGGTTTTGTATTCTTCGTGTATTGGAGGGTCTTACAACATCTCACATACTACTGTTTTTCCACTTCCGCCACATTTCTCATTTGGAACTACTTTGTAGCTCTAAGACACCTGCAGTGCTCTGTTGCTATAATGAATGAGTGTGTGTGTAACACCTCCCAGCTACCCCACTTTGTACGGTTAACTCATTCTCAAGCAGTCTTCACAACACCCTGTCTACAGGTATTATTTCTATCTTACAGAAGCAACTGGAGCTTTGAGAAGTTAAATGACTTGCCTACAGTCACAAAGTTAATAGGAAGAGGACCTGAAACTCAGATCTTTTCCCTCCCAGTTTGGGGCCCTTGCTAGCACTCTGTCATTGACCTACATCCTCTGTGTCTCTTTTCTTGAGACAACACACCCTCACTCCAGAGTCCTTGGGTCCTTCATCAGTCTTATCTCTACAGCGATAACTCATTCATTAGGTCTCCTCTGCCTTGTGCTTGTTTTGCCTTTTGGGGTTTTTTTTTTTTTTTCCCCCAGGCATCAAATGATCATTTTGGCTAATCACCTGGGTGTTAGAATCAGATCCTTGAGACGTGAATCCCAGCTCTGCTGCTTGCTAGCTGTGCAGACGCTCTGTGTCTCATTTTCCTCACCTGCAAAATGGACATAGAAGTAGCACCATCCTCACGAGATTGTTGTGAGGACATTATGGTTGTAAAGTGCTTAGTCCTACTATGCTATCCATGTAATAAGTGTTAGCTATAATTTTGCATTTATTATTTATTTTCTTTCACTTTTTAAAAATCTCTTGTTTCCATATATTTTTATTATAAATGAGAAAAACAGCCGAGGGTCTGTTCTGCCCATCTCTTCAAAGCGACATCATATGTTTTCTGTTTAAAATGATACAAAAAGCATCCCCAGCCTTCTTCCCCTTCCCATGTGACTATAGTTTGCCCATCATTATACAGGTGGTTTCTTTTCTTCATAGCACGATTGGGAGCAAAAACACACTTTAGGAATTTTTAAATTGACAAATCTTGTTTCCTCCAAGTTATATTGAAAAGAAAAAAAAAAAAAAAACTCTCCTGTTTTAGAAACACCGGCCTGTTGGGTAGTCAGGAGCTGGAAACAGCAAGGGGGATTTCAGGGGGTTTCTCAGCTCCAAGGTCAGAGGCAACATCCTCCAGCTCCTTCTGCTCCACATCTGGCATCTGCTTGCCTCCTGTCTTCATCACGTCCTTTTAGGTCACTGCATCCCTGAGGTCCCCGCCCCTTCTCTCTGTGCTCTGAGACTTCTTTCTCAGAGTCAGCCTCTGGGAACCTTACCCCTCCATGTCCTTCTGTTCCTTCTGAATCACTGTCGTCTCTCTTCCTTCTCTCCACCTCATATTATAGCTCCCTCCTCTCCTTTCCCTCCACACCTTTTTTCATTCAACCCATAGCCATGGAGTACTAGTCACATTCAAGCACTTTTGGGCACTAAAGATTCAAAGAGGCACAAGGCCAACCCCTGAAGACTACTGTCTTTCCTTGAGTGATGCAGGTAAATATAATTCCTGTTCTAAAATCACCTTTATTTAGCTCTGTCTAGTTTTTTGCCACTTACGACCTGTATAATTATAGACTATCTACTATACTTCTCAGGATCGGTTTACTCATCAGTTAAAAAGGGGATTAAAATAACAATCCCAATACCTTGCCATAGATGTGTTATAAGGATTAAATGAGATAACATGTAAGGTGCCCAACCGAGTGCCTGGCACATACTGAATGCCCAGGAAATGTATGATTGTCATATATGATTATTAAACTATATCGACATGGCAGATACCAATGAGGTGGCCTCCTTTATGAATTCAGACTTCTTCTTCTTTTTTTTCCCCTATGAAATCTAAGCAGGAAAGCACTATATATTTTTTAAGGTTAGTTATCTAGTAACTGTTTATACAATCTAGATTCACTTGATAATCTCTTTATGTTTCTGTATAGACCCAATAAAATGTCAGAATAATAAACCAAAAGAGAAGGGTTGGTCCACACCCCTCTCTTTTGGTTTATTATTCTGACATTTAAGAGAGGGTCAGTGGGGTTTCAACCCAGATGGAATGAGGGAACGAGTATATAAGAACTTACTGAAGTTGTGATCTGTGTGTACCTGGGTTGTAGAAATTCGGAGCTGAGAGAAACCTTTGAGAGCTTTGAGGTCAGCCTCAAATCTTCATATAAAAACAATCAAGGACCAGGGAGGCCAAGGTGCCATGGTCAGAGTCACACAGGAAGGCCATGGCAGAGCAAGGTCTTTCAATGCCTACCCCTATGTGAGCCTCATTTCATTATGCTGCCAGGACAATGGGTGAAAAAATGAAAAAATGTAGTCCATTGTTTCAAGACTTTTTGATACTGAATAATTTTTTGTGCCTGTACATATATGAAGGCCTCTGATGGAATGGTGTACGAGCTTTTGTAATGGATAAGCAGATGTAAACTCATAGAATAATAAACACTCTTACCACTGATAGCTCAGAGCAATAACCGCCTTCATGTTGGCTGCCTCCTCTGGGCCAGGGACTTTGCTTTTGTCCCCTTCAGGATAGATGTTATTTTTCCCTGAGGCTAAATTGAGACTGACTATGCCCACTGTCCTAAGAGGTAAAGGTTGGCACTGAGCTTCGCGTATCTTCAAGAAACATGCTTTTTCCTGTGTTATGTTGCTTGATTCATACTCAGACTAACTTCTTGGGAAAATGACGAAAAGAGATACAAAGTATGGAAGGAAAAGACCAGAGGGAGAGGATAAGGAAGTTTTGGAGAACCGATATAAGAAGCCTTCATGAAAACAGTAAGTTTGTAAAGAATTGAGGGAAAGTGTGTGGGATGCGGCCGGGGCGGTGGAGGGGGAGGGGCGGGGGGAGGCAGGAGGAAGTTTGGGGAGAGTGTGACAATAAAAAGTCTTGTTTGCAAATGGCTTTTTCATATTTAGTTTTGTGTCAAATCATTTTTTAAAACGTTTGCTGTCTTTATTTAAGACTATAAAGTAAGGCAAGGCTGGGTTTTTCACTCAGGATAATTTCTTCCATTTATATGACATTCTCAAAAAGACAAAAAGTATAGTTGCTAAGGGTCAGAGGTGAAGGGAAGATGTGGCTAACAAAGGGGCAGCACCAGGACATTGTCATCTGATGGGACTGTTCTGTATCCTGACTGCAGTAGTGGCCCCACCAATGTGGACACGTGCTAACATTCAAAAAGGCAATTGTATTGTATGTTCCTATTGAAAATAAAACAAAACATTATAAAACAAGGCACAGAAACTCATTCGTTGAAGGTCACTTAGATTGTATTCACAAGGATATAAAAGTATCTAGTTAAATTGGCCCACTATTTGGTCTGCCATCTGATGCCTCTCACTTTGCATACAGCCTGATGTCCAGCTGACCTTCCTAGGGTACCAGCTGAAGGCCAGGGGCCTGTTCCACATAAGTGCAGGCTCCAACACCTCCATAGGCTTCCCTCTTCCATCTGAGCCAGTCGAAACAGGAGTGGTTTGGGGGTGAGAAGGGAAATCACATTTAGGTGGGAATGTGTATCTCATTAACAATGTATACTTTTATAAGAGGCCTTTATCGCTAGCGTATGGATGACATTTCCCCTAAACCTATTACATTATGAAATTAAATATAGGTAAAGAGATTCTCTCAAACAGAATGTTACTCTAAAGTAGCCTTAAAACCTCTTTCAACTATAATAGCAATTGCTATCATTGACTGAGTGCCTACTCAAGTTATCAGGAATTTTATCTCTCTGTATTGTCTCCTGTCTTCCTCACAATCATTCTTAAAGGAAGGAAATTAAACCTCAGAGAAGTGGAACCACATGCACAAGGCCACAGTGCTGATCCCTGGCAGAGCTGGGGTTTGAATCTCAGTCTCAGACTCCAGGAACTTGTGTCATTCCTCTGAGCTCCAATGGCCACTTCAGCTGGAGCCACCCAGTCCTACTGAGGAGCCAGGCCTGCCCCCTTCTCCCCCTCCTCGCTCCCCACCACTGGGTGCCTCATTTTCCACTCTGCCCTCTTGGTCTCTCCATACCTCAAATCTGACCCCACTTACACCCCTGCTTTAAATACATCTATTTCCAGCCTGCTTTCCCTGCTGTGCTCTGGGAACAATACCCAGTAGCTTGAAAACAGGGAAGAAACTTAGGAAGTCAGAAGAAAATGAGTTGCTGGTATTCCACAGTCATCCACACTTGTTCTTACAGACCTTTTTATAGATGGTTGGCTGTTTTTACAGGCTACTGGCTTGGAATCGGAGACTGTTATTCCTTCTCTCTTTATTCACAGATATGTGTTGGAGGGACCCTCAGCTCTTGTCTAAGCTCTAAGGCAACTTGTTAGAAATGCAAATTCTCAGGCCTCTGCCCAGAGAATCAGGAACTCTAGAGGTGAGACCCGGCAATCCGGGTTTTTAACAAGATCTTTAGGTGACTCTGAAGCATGTGAAAGTTTGAGATCTACTGACCTAGACCAGTGCTTCTCAAACTTCAATATGCATAAAAATCACCTGAAGATAGGATTGCCAGATTCAGCAAATGAAAATACAAGTATATTTATGGGACATACTTATACTTAAAAAACTTTTTATTGCTTATCTGAAATTAAAATTTAACTGGACCTTCTGTATTTTATCTGGCAACTCTACCATAGTATCTTTTTGAAGTGCAGCCTCTGATTGAGTAGGTCTGAGGTTGAAGCCTGAGATTCTGGATTTCTAACAAGCTCACAGGTGATACCAGGACAGAGCTACCAAACCATAAGAGCCCTGGATCCTCCCTCAAGCTACTGAGTCAGAACGTCCAAGGGAGACGTTGATTTAGGATATTGTAACCAAGAGACCAGTGTGTTCTGAGTCACAAACATCCCATTTACACACTTGGGGGAGACATTCTGTAAGTTCGGATCTTACACACACATGTAACTCCATATACACAATAGTTAGTGGAGATGAGCGAAGAATGGGGCAGCTCTGCTGAGAGGCAGAGAGCGAAAGGGATGCTTGCTGAGGTGGACGGAGAACTTGCTGTGGGAGTGCATCTTGAAGGAGGGAGCAAAACGCAGGGCTGCTCATCTCCCTGGCTCACCAAAGACAATCACATTTTCTCAATGTGGAAAATGCTAGTAGATACATCTATTTAATCCCTCTTGTACTGAGAACTCTATATATTAGATCTCATTCCAGTTGATTCTCATACAATACTTTAAGTTTGAAATTCTTTCCCCCAATTAGTAGATGAAGAACCCAAGGCTCAGAAAGGTTGAGTAACTTGCCCAAGGTCATAAGCTAGCAAGTGCCGGAGGCGGGATTTCAACACAGGTCTACTCCCAAAGCCCCTCTCCACTGCATGTCTCTATCGACACTTGCTTTTGTGGAAGGTTCCGAAGCACATGGTGGTTCCAGGGGGAACCTGGCCACTGTCCTCTACAATTGCAGCCACAGAGTCCCTTCATGGAATCTGCTTTTAGCATCCTGCCACCTGGGCCTCTCCATCCCATCAGATGATGCCCCAAAGCCTCACTTGCACAGAGCCAGCCTGCTCCATGACTCACCTGCTGGCTCGTTTCTCTCCAGGAGTGCGCCCTGCGGGGCAGAGGCTCCAGGGGAGGGCCTGACTCCCCCCTACATTAGGCCCTTTAACTTTCACCTTTTGCCGCAATGAGACGTTGTGTATTTATTCCTGATGTACTTTTTATCCCCCTTTCATCTTCCAGAACAGCCACTTCAATGTAGGTTTCTACCTGGACATGATGAAATTCCACGCATGTTCTCAACTCCATCCCAGGTTTCAAGGTGCATTAGTTTAAAAAATTCCTCTCCATCTGAGGAAATGATATTGGTCTGAGCAATGCCGGAGAGTTGGAGGTCCCAGACTCACCATGGGTAAGATGTTAGAATTTCAAACTCTTAATCCTATTGATTCCTCCTCCTTTTGATCTTTTCAGCACTTGTCAGGAGAGCTAAATTTGTGCAATTTGGAGGGGAGGGAGCTGATTGGCTCTGGTTTTATTATGACCTATTTGTGTCATTTAATTAATAAGAAAAGTGGCAGCCAGCTTAAGAACATCCTTGTAGCTTCTACTGTCCCAAAGCTCAGGCAATTATTTGGATTTTAGAAAAGTGACTGAATCAGAACATCAGCCTGGGATGGATTTTGTTTTGCCTTTAAGCAAGTTCAGTTGTCTTTTGTGGAGTCAATAAGTGAATAGAATAACCAAGAAACACAGGGTTCTTTTCAAGGACAGGGAAGGGGAAGAAAAGTAATATTTACTGAGAATTTAGGTTGTGTTAGGTGCTTAACTCACTTAATCCTCTCAATAGCTTTAGGTCGTAAATCTTATTATCCCCATTTTACAGATTAGAAAGTCTAGCCTCAGAGGTTAAGAAACATGCCTCAAGTTCAAATAGCCAGAAAATGACAAGCCTGGGATAAGAACTCAAGTCTGTCTGATTTTAGAGTCATTGTATTTTCACACTGTGAAGGCTGGAGAATTTCTAATGCATCCTGAAAAGAATGAAAATTTGTTTGTTTTATTTTGTTGTTTCTGTATGTATGTATGTATGTATGTATGTATGTATGTATTTATTTATTTATTTATTTATTTATGAAATCCAATAAGCTTCAGTTATACACTTTAACAGTAAGGCATAGATATATACTGTATGTTCACCTCCCATAGTTAGATTTCTTTCTGTCATCACTTATTTCACCCCTTTATCCTGTCTACCTCGCCCCAGCCCCTCCCCTCCGTTTCTGTGTTTTTTAATGAATAGAACATGAGTTGATTAAAAGTACTGGGTTCTCACTCAACCTGATATTAATACTTATTAAAAACTCTGCCAGTAAGTGCAAAATATAAATAGATCAGCAGAATTCAATGTAGGGATCTGAGATTAGCCCAAAAGAAATCAGTGGGGGAGGTGATGGACTGTTTAATAAATAATGTTGAGGCCACTGACTTTTTACATTAAAATAAATATAAAATTAAATTCCTACCTCACACTTACTGGAGTTTATACATAAAAACAAACTCCAGATGACTTAAATATCTGAAGATTAAAACAAAACAAAAACATTTTCAAGAATCTTTAAAATGACTAAGAAAAATATAAGAGAATATCTTTGTGAACTTAGGTCAGGGAAGACACACAAAAAAATAGAAATAATAATGGAAAAGACTGATAAATGTAGCTACCAAAAAAATTAATATTTTTTGAACAAAAGGCCTCACGTACAAAGTTAAAGGATAAGAAGCAACATGAGAGAAGATATTGTCAAGATGTATTACAGTTACTGGGTACACAAATTATGTAGCCAATGTAGTTTCACATGGAAACAGGAACAAGACTGTCCAATTTAGCATAGTTGTAAAGATGTTTTATGGAAATAATTTAATGCCCAGGAATAGAGAAAGAGATTATGGCAGAGTTCATAGGATGGAATCAACACATTGATTAACTAAATCCACAGGTACATGGGTAGAGATCAAAAACTATGAGGAGAAAAAGTTAAACCTGGAGAGCATTATATAAGGTATGGGTGTGTGCATTATATAATTTTATAAAACACCCACAAAATTCATAACTTATGGATGCATTTTTATACAAAAATGGTAAAGTATAGAAACGTCGGCCGAGCACACACCAAGTTTATGATGATGATTTTACTTAGGGAGAGAGAGAAAAAATGAGACCAGGAAGAGGAAAATGGAGGACCTTAAAATTACTTTAAATCTTTTATTTCTTAAAAAAAAAAAATACAACAAAACATTAATTTTATTAAATTCAGTGCTAAATACATTGTTCTTAGAGATCTCCATCTTTGTTTAATTTTTTAAAAAATCATCCTAATTTAAAGATAGACCAGCCATGTCTCCCACTGTTCTGCCATTCCAAAAGTGATTTCCAAAAAGAAAAAATAATTTGATGAGAATGCAGAGTAGAGCCCTCCATGCATCTGCTTCTTTGAACAAGATGCTAACACATGATTCTATTTATTTACCAATGTGGAAGGGATGGCAGAGAAGCCTAGAGTAAATCTCTGGTGTTTGTAAGTAGACGTTATGCACAAACCATAATTAGCTAATCGTCTGGCTGACACAGGAAGACACATCATGCATCTAATTTCCAGAGAGATGCCGTGTTGTTGTTTTTATTTTTTTACTCTCTTGAATCAACTTTTATTTTTTAATGCACATGGCTTCTATGTCCTGAATTTGCTAATAAGAAGTCAGGCTTTTGGAATTTTCTGTTGCCTTCTGGAGGATGGTTACATTCTTGGCCTTGGACCAGACCAGAATACAGTAGTGATTTACTGATGCATGCAGCCCCTGAGTCCTGGCTCCCACACAGGGCTGAAATAGCTCTTTAAACTCTGAAGGCTTGAGTTCCAATTCATCCACCATAGGTGCAATATAACATGAAAATTATTGTAGCTGCAGAGGCAGGATGCAGCCCATTCATATATAAAATCACTGCAATAAAAGGAAAAGAAAGTTAATCTAGGAAAGTGATGTTCATTTTCATCTTCGTTTTTAATTCCCTTCCTTTCTGGATGCTAGCCTTGTCACTGGGATCTTGGCTGCTACTTGAGGCCTGGCTCTCTGGGAGCAACAGAGCATTGAGAATAGCTCAATATCTTTCTGTCTTCTGGCCCCTACCCCCTACCTCGTGCCACCTGGTCCACTCCCCCATGAGCAAACCAGGCACGGGTGTAAGTAGCAGAGTGCCTTCATGCCACTTTTAATTGAAATAGCGCTTAATTCACAACTTGTACCTCTATCACTTTTTTTACTCAAACATCAAAACTTGACAAGGATTCAACACGACCAGCATCTAAAGAACAATTCAAAATGTAAGTATCCCATAATTATGCTGAGAGTGGGAAGAAAAATAAGTCTCTACATAAAAGTTAGATGGCATTTGGTATTATTTTAATAACTCACCAGCAATGCCTTTTTCATCCAAATTGGTTACGAAGACAGAATTAATCTTTTCCAGATAATTTATAGGATTTATTTTATCTTACACAGGAAGTAATTCACAGAACAATTAAGGCTTCTGTCACTGACATTTGTATACAACCACAACTGACTAGAATTTTCTTCATACTAACTGTTCACACAATGGAGGGGGCATAGCAACAGTAGGATTCTAGTAAATAAAGTTATAGGTCTCTAGTAAATAAAGTTTTAGGTCTCAAGGTGAAAAACTGATGTTGAAAGGAGCTTGCTGAGTCCAGAGAAGTTCTTCCTGCCCTGTTTTGACAATAATGGCCATGTGATTAAGAACCTGGAACTTATCAGCTTACATTACACTGTATCTGCACAAAAATCAATATACAATTAACTATCAATTACTTGGAATCCTGAAGAGAACTGACAAAAAGAAAAAAAAAACCCTCTTAAAGAATTTATAACTCTATCCATAAATCATTAATATTTGTCTTTGGAATATGTGATATGATTTCTGTTTTGACCAATTTGCCTCCCTAATTGTGTATTATCTGGACTAATATGAAACTTCCATGGCAGTCTGTGCAGATAACAAAGAGAGGAAGGGAAGAAATCTGTTAGATGGTGGGAGGAGGGCAGTCGGTTATGGAGAAATCAAATTTTCCCTAAATAATCCCCAAGATTGATAGTCAGCAAAGCTGTACTGCTTTGTAATGAGGGAAGAGTTGCTGTTCCTCTGCCTGTTTATAGCATCTTTTGTTCCTCTAACTCAGATCAGTGCCAGGTGGGGGTGGGAGATAGGGGAGCAGTTGTGATTTCTTTGTTTCTGTTTTGCAGATTGTGCTCAGCAATCTCAGAGACCATGAGAGTCCATAGACCGTGTGGCCAATCACTTGGAAGCCAAGTCCACTGTCACGGATGTCTCAACGCCAACTTCACTTCTGCAGCAAAGTTAAAGTGTACTGACTGAGCACACAGATGCTGACTCCCGGAGACACAAACATACTCCGAATCGACCTGCTGCCCCTGAACCTACTGGGAACTGGGCAGCTTTTGGAGAGAAGCCCTGTTGCTCCCCTTGGAGAGTCTTGGCCTAGCAGCACAGGGTCTGTGCTCCTTGTCTTATGCAGAACATTACTTTTCACCATACCTCTTGAAATTTGCATTTAGAAAACACTGTTGAATGACATTTATATTTATATTTAGTGCTGCTTAATGTTTCATCTAGTAGCTTGGTACACCTTAATCTGTCTAATCGCTAATCATGTGTAGTGTTTGACGTTTAATTCTTCCGACTTTTCAGATTCATAGATAATACTACAAAGAATATTTTGCTTCTGGTTCTTTTTTTTTTTCTTGTTGAGTGACTTTTTAAGATTATCTCTCATTAGTGTTCTTACCAGATTAAAGTCTAGAAACATTTTACGGTCCTTTGCATTTTGTTTTTTGAAAAGGATATTGCAATGTACACTGTTAGTAATAAGTGCTGTTGATTTAAATTTTGTTTAGTCTAACTGTATATAATACATTTACTTAAAAGTGCTTTCCTCGTTTTTAATTTTGATCTTTTCAAAGTTCCAGCCCTAAGCTCCGGGACCTACACTGTCATGTTACCTGAACTTTTTCTCCTCTGTTCCTACATAGATTAGAGCCCACATCAGAGGAAGACAGTTGCTGGTTTTCCCTGGTAATCCATCCCATTTAATCAAAAGGGCCTAGAATTCTCCCTTCCTAAGATAAAAGCAGGGCTCTTCCTGTGGCAAATAGAATCAGTATGGTCTGATTTAAGGTTGCTGAAAATGATCTTCCTGTTGACAAATCCTTATGCTCTGGAGGTACCCATGGAGGAGGTGAAGAAAGAGGATTCACAGGCGCCAAGGACAGCCTTGGCCTTTTAAAAATAAATTTCCCAGTATAACACAGAAGCACACGCACATGCACGCACCTGCATACACACCCCTGAGCCTCTCAAGTGTTGAAGCGTTGCATTCAGTTTCCCAAAACCAGCCAGGGATCTATTTAGGCTAAGAAATGAAAAAAGAAGCCACTGTGTCCAGAGATACTATAATCATTCAAAGCAGTAATAATATAGATAACTGACATGAATATTTATTAATACACCAAATGTTTAAAAACTTAAGAAAAGATCCATCTTTATAAATATGAATGTGTATTTCTAATTTGTGCCTTTTTTTTTTTTTTAATTGTCTTCCAATGATTAAGTCTTTGGGGTCAGAGAGGATGCACTGGCCTATGAATGGCTTTGCCCTGAAACTTCTTCCTAAAAGAAATTCCTGATTCCAGTTTGCCTTCTTGGCAAATGATAAGATAAGTCGTTAAAAAACAAAGACACAACCAAAAAGAACTTAAATCAGAATCTAGAGGGCTCATAAATTTCACCTTCCTTTTTCTCAAGAAGTGACCAGAACCTAGATGTATAAAATCAAAGTATTACTACAAGTGCAGTCCTTGAATTGGAGCTAAACCAGATTCCTACTTCCTAAGCTTTCTCCATTCCCTGCGCAATCATCTTCGCTCCTGTGTTCTATGATCTTTGGCTTTTCACCAGTATCCAAAATGTTCCTTTAATTCAGGCTCTGCAGCAGCGGCCCAATGCCCTCCAACCTGGTTGCAGTAACGTCACAGGACAGTAGTGCCATCTTGTGGGCACTTGGAATGCTGCGAGTTCATCCCAAAGTACAGTTGCGTTTTCCCAACTACAGGCACAAATGAGACTCTCTTCTTAGTGCTCTTTGACTTCTGGGCTGATGGGGCTTCCAGATGATTGAAGATGTTAAGAGGGTTTGGGGTAGATAATTTGTAGTGCCTATTGGTTCGTGTCCCTTGAGATCTTAAATAAACATTGGGAACTTATTGTGTGAGCGTTGTTGGAAAACTATGTTTCCAAGAAGCATTATTAACATATCAGACTTCATAGGAAATTTTTTCCAGTAAGACATTAATGTGGCAACACTGTACCATGGGTGAGCTGATGCCATGTGACTTGATTTACCCTTATATAAAAGTCACTCTACTGGACATGTGGTCTCCAGACAGAACAGGCTCTGTGATTTAACTTTTTAAATATGAGAAATACTTCTAAAACAGAAGCTCATCAACATTCTTCTGAACTTTGTGGAATTAAATTTTTTCAACTGAAATATACATTCAAGTTTGGAATAGAGTTCTGGCGATGCTTAAAAAAACCCCACAAAGGTATTTGGGGAAACGTTTGAATCTGAACAGAAATTATATAGTTTAGAAAATATGTTAATAATAAAAAATAATTTTCTGGTGATAAAACTATTTTCTTTTAAAAAGCTTACAAACTTTCTTTTTGATGAACCTTCTCCTTATATGGTTCAGCTAAAGACTAGAATGCCTGTTATTATCTTTTGGAAAGAAGTAATTTGTGTGCATCTAAATTACTCCTAAGAAAGCTGGTTGTTCTACTAAAATGTGCTGTCCTTGCAGTGCTGTCACTATCAGGAAATAATCTCTGATTCTGTCTTCTTGGTGTGAATTCTCTACCAGTAAAATTCTATTTTGAAATGCAAATAAGCTCTTCTCACTGCAAGCTTGTAAAAATGGCAAAACATCTCACAAGAAAAAATATAATTGTTGCATAATTATCTAAACAGAAATGCTGTGCTATTTTAATTTTGCTTCATTGCAATGAAGTATATTCAATAATGAGGCAGAACAAGACAAGATTATAAATTAGGGAAGAAAGTAGCTAGTAGCACCAAATAGGGTTGCTCCTGAACACAGAACCTGGCAGAAAACAGGTTAGACTTCAAGGGAATCATCATGGCGCCTAAAAAAACAAACTCTACTTAAGAAGCCCTCTTTGCTACTTGGATAAATTAGATTAACCAGAATCCAATAAACTGCAGTTTCAAGCCAGAAGAAACTGGCTTCTTCTGGCTTGTTTGTAGAAGAAAATCAGGTTTTATAAAGAGGTTACATCCTGGGGTCAACGCTAATTCAGTCTAATTCCTTCAACCTTCTTCATTTTCTCTATGAAACAGTACTTGATGTTTTTGTTGTTGTTATTGTTGTTGTTTTAGTGTTTGTAATGACCACCCTGTTGCACTGTAGGATCCTGAATCATCAAAGAAAGATCCAATTATGTTCCACGATGACACTAGACGATACGGTGGGTCTGTGCGTTATAAAATAATGTTTGACAAATGTGGAAATGGTAAGAGCTAGCTCATCTAAAACTTTAGCTAATCAGAAACTTAAATAAAACCCTAGTTCTGATAACATTCTGTTATAATGATGAGGAAGAAGAAGGTGGAGAATAATTATTCTGGCTCCCTCCCATCCCTACTGAGGAATCATCCTGTGTTCAATGTGCCTGTATTTTGACAGGAACTGAACACCAAAGTTACCTGGTGATGCTGCTAGTATAAACTTATGATTGCCTTCTTCAATCTTCCAGTATGGAATATTTTGTGTTGACATAAAAGCTGTCCTTTAAAAGACATCTTGAAATAATTTTTTAAATGCACATTGATACCAAGTGTATTATTTTCAAGAAAATTTCTTATGAAATTAGAGGCTGAAGTGTAAATGTGATCTACTAATAGTTTTATAGCTACCATTTACTGATCATCCACTAAGTCGCAGGTGTCTTACATGCATTATCTATAATTTTTTAAGGCATACCTGCTGGTTGGGCAGTATTATCTTTCCTGTTCAGGAGGGGAGCAGAGGCAGAGAGGCTAAGTAACCAGAGTAGGATCATGTGGCCCATAGTGCACGGGCAAGATTTCAGGCATCATAGTTTGTTTTGCTGGGTTTTAATAGAAGAACAATGAAGATATTTGAGTAAGAAAGTCTATTTTCTCTCTCTTTAGCTCAGTGATAAACAGTAGAAAGGGTGAATGGGTCTGTGTTGGACACTAACTAAACCTACGTCATTGCTCCTCTTTTCAGCATTTTTATTTCTTCCTTCTGTTTTAGATTCTTTCTTCAAATAAAGGTCATTCCTCTATTTAAAACAACATAAACCGCCCTTATTTTTGCTGTCATGTCTACCTACCAGTCTAAGTCTCTTTTTTTTTCCTAGCTAAACTTATCAGATGAGTGTCCTAATCACCCCCTTTTCCATCTTTCTTTTACTCTCCTGACCAAATGAATCTCTTTATTTCCTACCACAGTAATGAAGCTGCTCCCCTCAGACTCACTCATGACACCTGCTCCAATCCCAAAGGCTCTTTCCTATTCTTGACTTTCCGAAGTTCTCTGCAGCATCTGGCACAGTTGACCACATCCAGCACTGCCTCCTGCCAGTAAAAACACTGGCGGCTGACACATGTGGAACAGTGAATTTGTGCTAGGCCCAAGATTAAGCCCTTTACATACATTATTTCATTTAGTCCTCAAAACACCTCTGCGAAATTGGCCCTATTATGGGTCCCCATTTTACACATGAGGAGATTGAGTCTCAGGGCAATAAAAGAACTTGTCCAATATTACACAAGCAAGTATGTGGCAAAGACAGGTGTTATGCTTTCTTATACCCAGGCTTACTACCTTCTGAGCACAAAGCTAAGTTTTTTATAGTTATTATCTAATTATTTTGTGTTATATCTTCTCCTTTTATACTTAAATCTAACCCTACTACAAATGTCAAGTTTGTAATCTTCTGCCTGAAATAAGCTCTGTCTCTTCTCGTGACTCCTTCAAATTTTAAACTCAATAATTTTTAAAGTGTTACTTGTATAAAATAGTTAATGGTCTACAGGGCATGGGGGCAGTTTCTGAGCACAGGAAGGTGAGAAAAGCAGGCTGCTGCCTACTTGGAGCCGGCTGTGTAGTGGGAAGAGAGACAGACACAGTACAAATGATGACCAGAGTCAATCAATGGTTAATGGAGAACACACCCTCTGCCAGTCAGGCAGAATAGCACATTTTACTTCTCATCTACTCCTCATTCCACATTCCCCTTCTTGGAAACCTTGGGCTGCCCTCCAAAGTCAAGCTCTCAAATGCCTCCTGGCATCTGTCCATGCTGCCATTTCAGTGATGAAGTTTGAGGTGAAGACTCGAGGAATCAGGTAAACTATGGATATTGGCCTGGGTCTCATGGAGGCAGGAGACAGCTCATGCCTCCCTACCCTGGACCAGCCCCCTGAAGCCAGTGTTAGAGCTCTCCCTCCTTCCTGATTATGCCTGGACCAATATGTTTGGTTAACGGTCAACCCAAAACAAATGCTGGCCTTCACTAACTGTGCTTGATGCCAGTCATCCGTGCAACAAAAGTATGAGCTTCTTACCAGTTAATAAGGAACACACTATTCTTTTGGTTCTTTCATGGTACTCAGCTTTGAGCTAAGTATGTAAAAGGCATACATCAGATACACTTGTTTCAGTAAATTTCTCCTCTCAATACGTAGGGGAAATGAGTGAGATTTACTAAAAATTAAGTCTCTTGAGCTAGAAAGCAAGAAAGCTTTCAAAGGAGAACAGGATTATGTCAAAAATACAGGCATCAGCTTGAAGGATTTTCTACTGGTCAGAGTTATAGCAATTTAAGCATCAAATACATAACTATGAATTGAATAAATAAAAAAATCTGTAAGTCTGTAATGATACTCAAAAAGAGAAAAAGCTAAAAAAATAAAAAGTGATTTGTCACCATCAGAGGAGGCTATTATATCAACTCCTTACTTGTATAATTTGTAATTAATGGGAAAGAGTTAGGCATTATCCTGCTTTTCAAGTGGGAGCTGTATTCTAGGGTAACTCACTAGCTCCAGATGATGAGAGAACATTTTTCTTTATAGTAAAACCCCAGTTAATAATAGATGGGCTTTCAGAATTAGAAAAGTCACTGCTTTGCAGCCCCTAATAAGAGAAATGATTCAGGCATGAATCATCAATGGATGCTAAAAAAGTAAGGGAATAGTTGTCTGGTGCTAAAATGTCACCCCATAGATTACAAGGGGGAAAGTGTAACTTTACAAAGGAGGGCTCAGTATCAGCATCAGTAGTAATGTAACAACCAGACAGTATGTGCCCTCTGTAACGAAGCCATAGGAAATGCAACAGCAGCTGTGACACATTCTTGCCAAAACTATTTACGTTGAATCTAATCAAGCCTTTTGTTCTAACTTTCAGTTGACAAGAAATACAGGGACTAGGGGAACAAGTGAAACAATATCACAAGGGACCAAAAGCCCACAAGGCGGTACATGGTAGAAGACAGCGGGCCTAGTCTCAACAAATTATTGTTCAGGAAAACAAAGGGAGGAGGTTGTTCTACATTAAAGGAGGCTTAGGCATAACAGTGAAATGCAATGTGTGCTCCTTGATTGGAATCTGGTTTGAATAAACCATTTTGGAGACAGTTGTGGATTCGGTATTACATGATGTGAAAGTATCATTGTTAATGGTGTTAGCTGTGGTAACGAAATTGTGGTGTTGAAAAATGTCCCCAAACTCCCGAAATAACCATTATTAATATGAACAAACTTTATTTCAGACATTTCTTTATGAGTGTGAGAGAGAGAATGACATGAGAAATATTTTTATAAATATAAAATAATTCTATATACTAATTTTAAGAAATAATATTACATTGAAACTTACCTGAATTTCAGGAGGAAGGAGAAACCAAAATGAAACTGAAGAAACACCTGAACTTTAGATAAGTGCTTCTTCACTGTAAGAGATTTCCTAAAGTATAGCACTAAGATTGAGAACAAAGATTAGGAAGCACTTTTAGAGACTGGAATCATTACCTTTCAAAATAAATTAGATGCTTAAATCTTAGGCAGCATCGATTGATTCATTGGTCTAAAAGTTGAAGAAATTAGCCTTCTTCTTTTTCTTCCTATCATTTCCTCCACCTTCCGAATCTATCCTTACTTGTTTTTACTTGATCGAGGTGTATGACTGTAGTTCCTGCAGTTGTCCAGTCTTAGTTTATATTCAGTGGAGTCAGTGTCCAACACCAGTTCGTTTACTACGACTTCTCTGGCTTTTAGTTCTTTATTTTTATTCATCTCTTAATTGGCTAGATTTTGTCAAGACATATATATAAAGCTCATGAAAGCCTCAAAACACTTATAGTTAAAACAAAAGAGAGTAAGAAATGCATCCTTCGAAAAACTAGAAAAACCCCACAGGATTTCGTGCTAGAGAGCATGCATGCAGACACACTGAAAGGAATGTTCTTTCAGCTTCCATCACAAAGGGCACAAGAACTCAGAGTTAATGGCTTTAAGAACTACAGCCCTAGAGCCAGAGTTTCTAGGGTTGACTTTTGGCCCCAATAAGTACCAGCTATAAGGTTTAGGGGCCAATTATAGCTATCAGGTCCTTGGCCTCAATTTTACCTTCTGGAAAATTGAAATGTTACTCATACCTACTTTAAAAAGCAATTGGAAGAGTTAAAGGGGAAAAATTTGTATAAAGTGCTAAGACAGTGCCTGGCACATAGTAAGTGCTCAGCAAATGCTAGCTATCACTAATAATTGGTATTCCTGGGAGAGAAACTTTATTTCTTCTAATTGAGTTAGAAGAAAGTCAAATTAGAGGTGATAGATTATTATGTGTTGCCATCCAAGTTTTCTGATGTAGGGTTGGCCAGATTTCTATAGTTCTTAATACAGCATGGGCAAACACCAACATGAAATTAAAGCATTTAGAGAATTCACTTAAAAAGTTCTGTTTGAATTTTAAAGAGCAATAAATCAGGCCAAGTTATGATTGATACTAAGTAGTCAAAGATGAGTGCCTGTCATAACTTGCTATTTTCATTTTTTAAAATCTTGCTGTAAATGAATTATAATTTAAGGTTTAGTATTTTACTGTTCTAATAAAATAAAATTAAGGAAGGTGATTAAATCATTAAATAATATACATTTTTTGTCAATATAGTCTATCTTGAGGGGATTAAGTGACAAAATATTTTCCTTTTGAAGCTTTGGGGACTGGCTGTTGGATTTGGAAATCGAACATCATTCAGAATCATCTCACGAGCCAAGGTTATTGTCTTGTGGCACCAACATTTATTGAACCACCCAACTTCTTCCAAAACCTTTGAGAAACTGTGTAAGGGAAAATGATGCTGATATAAGGTGAGATCTTATTCTTGCTATAATAGGCCTTACTCTCAATGACCCTCTTCCTTTACCTTTTCATTCCACAAATATTTCTTGGTCATCTGTTATATGGCAGGCATCGGTCAATATGATATTGAACAAATTATATGTGGCCCCTCAAGTTATGTATAATTATAGTTTATTATTCAAAACAGCACACGAATAAATGTGAAATTACAAGTGTGATAAGTGGTATGAAGAAGAGGTACCTTGTGCTTTGAGAGCTAATAACAGGGTTATGTCTTTTTGAAAGAGGGGCATCAGATTTTTCTCCTTTAACTTTTCCAATTGCTTTCCGCCCCCCCTCTTATAGCTGCTATTTATTGGGGCCAAAAGTCAACCCCAGGGAAGGGATCTTTGAAGAAGTGACATTTTAGCTGAGGGCTAACAGATACAAGTTTGCTATTGAGTGAGGTGAGCTATGTGGAGAAAGAATTCTAAACAAAAGGAATAGCAAGGGTTAAGTTTCTGCTGCAAGAGGAAACATATCGACTCTAGTAAATAAAGGAAATGAAGAGGGTACTGGAGAGGGTGTGGTTTGAGAAGAGGTGGGCAGGAGGCAGGCCTCAGACAGCAGTACATAAGAGCAAGCAGAAGGCATTGGAAGATTTTAAGCAGAGGCTGGATCTAGCATGATCAGATTCATGCCTCGATACTTTCAGTATTTGTTGGAGTAGGAGGTGCAGTTAGTACTGTACAGGTAGGAAATGATGGTGGTAGAGATGGAGGAAATTGGTTAGATTCAGGAGATATTTAGGAGATAATTTGATAGGACTTGATGATGTGCTAGCTGTGGAGAAAGAGAAAGAAGGAGGCTATGATTCTAAGTTCCAGTTGTAGAACTGGACGAATGGTGTTGGTACCACTCACTAGAGTGGGGGACCCTGGAAGGGGAAGAGTTTGGGAGAAGGCGTGAGAAATAATGGGTTCAGTTTGGACAAGTAGAGTGTTAGACCCTTTAAAACATCCAAGAACACAGCTAGAACAGGGGCTGGAACATGATAGGCTCTGTACAACTATTCCTTGATTTAATGAATGAAACTATAGTAGAAAGGAAGTTGGATTTTGAGTCTGAATCTCAAAGAACAGGTGTGGCTAAAGATACAAATTTATGAGTCATTGGACTATAGGTAGATTTCGAAGATGTGGATATTGAAGAAAGTGCCTGAGAATGGAATAGAGTAGGATGAGAAGAGGGCTTAGGGAATTCCAGAATTTATGGTTTGGTGAGGTTGGTGAAACCTGTCAAAGAGAAAGAGGAGTAGTTGGAAAGATTGGATGAAAGTAGGAGAGTGAGGCGTCATGGAGGCCAGGTGAAAAATGTATTTCAAGGAAGAGGAAATAGATATATATTGGCACATGAAAAAGAAGTGAGAGTTTAACGAGGAGATTATTTGCACAGAGGTGAGCAATGTTGAGAAAAACCAACAAGAGATGTTGAAGCTTCCTGGGGCCAGCAGCAGGCCAGTCCTACCACCTCTAGGCCAGAATAGGCACTAAGAGAGAGGGGTTACCCAAATTTAGGACAGCTGCGACTGTCTGAGTGACATGCCCAACAATTGCCAAACTACAGCCTGGTGGGGAAAATGCCAGGGGAATAAATATCCTGACTTTTCTCTCCTCCTTCCTTCTGATGTCCTGCCTAGACTTTCATTGGCCAAACCTAACTGTTAGCCAGAAGGTGCGGGCGCCTGTTGATGTAATCCTTAGAAATCAGCACTCCGGGGCAGGGCGGAAAGGCTGGAGAATGGATCTGAAGCAGCACACGGAAACAGTCTAATGCAAGTGAGCAATGAAAGGCTGTTGCTGAGAGAGCAAGTAAGATAAGGACTGAAACACGTCCTCTAGAAGACGCAGAGGTCTTAGTTGACTTAAAGGGTGGAAGGATGTTGGGGAAGCCAGAACAGAATGGGTTAAAGAGAGAATGGCAGGTGAGGAAATGAAGAGATTTCACAAGTTGGGCTGAGAATGGGGAAGAGAAAAGAGAGCCACTGCTGGAGGCTGACGTGCAAATGAGAGAGATGGTGTGGATAATATTTCAAAGAGTTCATTGATGTGCTCCCTTCTACTCCCACCTGCTTGTACTCCATAAATTTCCCCTCATACCCTGAGGGACTTTTCATTATCCCAGACAACACAGTTAGACAAGAATCATATACTCCTTTAGGACAAGGGGTCACTACAAAACCAGATAGACAATGGCAGCAAATTATAGCTCTTAAGTTCAGAATGACTTGTCTGTACGTAAGATAGAAGACTCAGATGTGTACTTGCAGAACCAATTTACCCTACCCCCAACTGCTGAGATGAAAGATCCACTGGACTGCTTTACCTGCACTCACCCTGCTAATACTATGATAGACCTTCCTTTAGTTTGGAGAGATAAGATTAGAGAATTGTCATGCCTCATGCCGTGAGATCCAGGGAGGTGGCAAGCCTCCTAGAATAGTCCCCCATGCCATCCTGGTGCAGCAGCTGTAAAGCAGAGGGATTTCCATCATATTGAGAGCCCACAGAACAGCGTCCTGTGTTTTTACATTAATGATATTGTGCTAACTTAACCCCTGCTTAGTGGACCTCAGAAACAGCAAGAATCCTAGATTTCTTGGTATCTCTGATTACCAGCATGAACCTCAGGACCAGCTGTAGAAAGAGGAACTATGAAAACTATGCTCTATATTAATTAATCATTTCTCCTCTCCCATCCCCTAATACCACCATATATGAAGAATATTGATAGTGACTAATATTTTAAGTTTCAGGAGAGAATGTCACCAAATTGACATCATTCCCAGTAATACAGTTTCTGAAGGGATTTTGAGTGTTTCCTGTGTCAGAGACATGAACTTTTCACCTGAAGGAAGAATAAGAATGAAGGCTGTGGGGCAAAGGGGTGGATTGTGCTGGATAGCTTCCATTTGCTCTTCCATATCCCCTCTCTACTCTCCTCTAATCTTGTGGGAGGCTGAATAATGGCTCCCAAAGGTATCCAGGTCATAATTTCTGGAACGTGTGAATGTTACCTGCAGTGGCAAAAGGAACTTTGCAGATGTGATAAAGTTAAGGATATTGAGATGGGAAGATGATCCTGAGTTATCCCAGTGGGCTATAATGCAATCAGAGTCTATTTATAATGCAATCAGAGGGAGACAGAAGGAGATTTTACACAGAAGAGAAGAGGACATTGGAAAAAGCTGAAAGAAGCAGAGTCAGAGAGAGAAGATGTACATTGCTGGCTTCGAAGATGAAAGAAGAGGCCATGAGCCAAGGAAAACAAGGGATGCAGCTCGAGACTCTGGAGAAAGCTGATTGTCTCCTAGAACTTCTGGAGGAAGTGATACTCTGTCGACACTTTAATTTTAGTTTTCTAAGACTGTTTGGACTTCTGACCTGAGAAACTATAAAAGGATAAATTTCTGTTGGTTAAGCACTAAGTTTGTGGTAATTTGTTACAACAGGAGTAGGAAACTAATACAACCCTGTTCTCTGCCCTGAAGATGCTGACCTAAATGGACTATACAAATGTCCGTTTGCTGTATGATTTCTGGTTGAGTTTAGCCCAGCTGGTTACTCTGGTATAATAGGGCATAAGGATATTCAGAGAGAATATATTTAGTTGAGCCTATGCAGGATTGAGGTTTCGTATAGTAGGTTCAAGGATATGTTGGAGTTGACTTATACCAGTTTGCAAGAGCCAATTGTGTGCATTTCTTCCTTGAAATCAGCCAGCCACAGTGGGAAAATTTACACCAAGGAAATCAGCAGACTACAAATCAGCTACCCACTGAAGTTGTTTGTTAAACATTTACGAGCATCTTACTGAATAAGAAGAGATTAAAGAGGTTATACTATTGAGAAAAGAATAACTAAAATTTAAATTACTAAATTTAATTACTAAATTTAAATTAAAAACTTGAAAAATAAGGGGCTAATGGGTTGTAGAAAGTAATGGACTGGATGACTCATTAAGGTTAAAGACCAATGTAGTGAGAGAAGTTAAAAGGTCATCTGTCACTTATAGTTTGAAAACAGGCCAAACAAAGTACAATATGGTTTAAGAATACCAACATGTATTAAAACAATCTAGGAAGATGAAGGATTGATAAACAGAAAATTCAGGTATGGTCACCTCTAGGGGTGGGAGGTGAAGTCAGAGAGTGTACATGCAGAGCTCCCAAGGTACCGATGATGTTATATTTCTTAAATGTGGTGGGCACATGGGTGTTCAATTTATTACTATTCTTTAAACTTAGGGCTATGTTTTATATACTTTTTTTGTATGGTATACCTTAATTGGGTATTCCTAAAGTTGGCATACAATTATTCTAGATTAGTATACATTCTCAAGTGTGTTATTTAAGAATGGTTAAGAAGAGTTAAGAACTTTTTATTAAGAATGGTTAAGAACTTGGGCTTTGGAATCAGACTCAAGGTCCAAACCTGAATCTTTCAATATTAGTTATGTGACATTTTACAAAGCATTTCTCATTTCACAAATATTTGTTGAGTACCAACCATATTCTAGACATCAGTCTATACTGGGGATACAATGATTCAGAAGACAGATGGTCCAGAATCACAGATACAGTTTTCTGTTGTTATACATCTTACACGTTAGCCTCTCTGAATTTGTGAAGATTAAATGAGTTAATTATGCAGCAATTAGCATAGAGTATAGTACTTGGTAAATGCTCCATTAGTGGTGGCTACTTTTACAATATGTATAAGAAGCAAAATGATTCTTCATTTACTTGGCAGATATTCCATGTAAATAAATTTTTGTAGAATTAAACCTGCAAAATTGACATTTTTATGGCTGTTTCTGAAAAGTTTGATGTGCTTTTTAGTCTTCAAGAAGGGAGGACCAGAAACACAACTTAACAACTTAATTTGCTGTCTTTTTTTCTTCCTTTTTTTATTTTTCTGTATCTCTTTTAGATACACAAATATAACATGAGGTCAGATAAGTTTATATCTGATTTTTGGTTGACATTTTCTTCTCTTTTCTAGCTAACATTAAGCCTTTTTCTTAAAGGTCCACATATTCTTAATGTATGTTGTTTTTAATTTGTCATAGAGCCATGTATAAGTTCCTGATTACTATATGTTAAATAAGAATCATATTGACACTAAAGGCAAATAAAGCCCAGTGAAGGACTTGTTAATGACAAGAACTTAGGACAGTTTGTTGCAAGGGTTAAAAGGGATTTTGTTTGGTTTTGACAATTTTTATCTCTTCCATGAGTTTCACATACTTTGGACCTGAAGTAGAGTATTCTCACATATTGATTTATTTATCCTTATAGCATCCTTTCAAGACTGGTAGCAATTTGATTTCTTCTTGTGGATGAGGAATGAGGCACAGTGCATAAAGGCTGGTCTCACACCAGGGAAATATTCTTGGTCCAAATCTTTATCCTCCAAGCTGGGCACTTTACATTTCAGAAATATCTATTTTCACTTCTTTAGGAACCAAGTACACTTGAGAGTTGACAATTATCTGAGCAGCCAGCTAATCCCAGCAATTATTTCCTTAGGGTGGACTGGGTTCCAATAGAGACACTCCAGATGACTGCTTGATCTTGACTCACTTCCTTCTGTTTGGTCATGGATAATTCTAGACTTCAGATCACATTAGGGAATGAATTCCTGGAGGGTGATCGATGTACTACTCTGTATGCAGCACAAATCCATGGGTGGGTGCCCATTGCCCACACTTGACCCCCAAGCCCTTTTGTGGAGACTTGGCTCAGAAGATTTATTTGATTCTTAAACAGAAACTGAATAAATAAAGGATTATTAAGACTAGATTTTTGGAAGTGTATGGATCTCACATTTGTCTGTTCATCCATCCATCCATCCATCCATCCATCCATCCATCCATCCATCCATCCATTTATTCATCCATCCACTAACAGCTTACCATGTGTTGCCATGTGCTGGACAGTGAACTACGTGCAACTCCCAGAGCACCTAGACCATCTCCGCCTGCCACTTCTGAATGGATGAACTTTCTTGGCTTGGTTTCATTTCCCTTGTCTTGGAGACCCATCGTCTCCATGCAATGTAGACCCAGTTTAATCTTGGCTTGGAAATAAGCTCATTTTTTTCCCCATTTATGGAGAAGATTCTACATGAGAGAGGCAGTGTTGCTCCTGGGTTCTGGGGGAGAGATCATTGCACTGCCTGAAATGGCTTTTCTCCCCTCTGCAGACTCTGAGAGTCCCACTTGGACTCCAGAGTCCCATTGAGAGCATGACAGCAATGTTTATGTGCAATTCTAATGCCGGTTTTAGCAGCATAAGTGCTTTTTAATGCATAGCATTACAGCGAATGGGCCCTATTCTCTCAGCCTCTGAATAGCTGTCTTGAGGGCGTAATTCCCAGCTCTGCCTCCAAGCACAGTTATTTACAAGCTCAGTTACACGTTCATGTCAAGTGTGGTGAAAGCCGGGATGGAGACGGGCTGAGTTTAAAGCAATTTGGCAAGTCTTTATTCCCTGCATAATCACTCAGGTCCCTCAGGCGCTCCTGACCAGAGCTTCCCGACCATATGTCAAAGGAAGCCCGGGAATTTGAGGAGACCCACCGCAAAAGTAGAATTTCTTCCTTCTGCCTCTATCTCTCTAAGGTTCCCGCATCAACCTTTTAGCCGCCCTTCAGAGCTCCACTTAAATTTAGATTCCCAACCCAAATCTGCCCACTGATCTCTATCTCCTCAGCCTCCATCCTGTCCCAAATTCTGCAAGTCTCCAAACTGAACTTCCTGCCCCTCTTTTTTGCCTCCCCTTTCCATCTCTTGCCCCAATTCAGCCTTCACCCCACAGCCAGACTGATTTTTCAAAAGTGTAAATTAGATCCTATCATGACTGAAACTCTCCAAACACTTCCCATCAAACTCAGAATAAAATCTACCTCATAGGCCTACTTCATAAACCTTATCACATGCTCCCTCTCTCTTGCTCACTCCAATGCAGTCATACTGGCCTACTGACTGTTAATCAAACACACCAAGTTTATTCCAACCTCAGGATCTTTGCACGTTCTGTTACCTCTGCCTTTCCCATGGCTGCCTCTTTATTGCTCAAGTCTAAATTCAAACCTCACTTCTTTAAAGAGGACTTCCTTGAATACACAGTCTACATAATCATTCCTTCCTCCCAGTTACCCTCTAGCCTGTTCTTTTATTTTCCTCAAAACACTCAACATTACAGAAAATCTTATTTATATGGTTGTTTATGTGTTTTTCTATTTACCCCTCTAGAATATCAAATCTATGAGAGCAGGAACCTTGACTATCATAATTACTATGGCCTGGCATACAGTTGGTGCTCTATAAGTGCTTATTGAATGAATGAACTTTCTCGACAAAGTATTAATGGACAGATGCTACCCTGGTGTTATTGCTACTACTACTGCTGCTTTTGCATCTGTGTCTGCTGCATTTTCCACATAGTCACCTTAAGGCAAATTAAATTGGGTCAGTATCATTTCTTTTCATTTCATTTCTCCCTTTACAATGATATTTTTCATTTTTTAAAAAACTATACGTGCCCAAAGTTTAGTGTCATCTAATTCTATAAGGTAATTTACTTAAAAATAATAATAATAAAACAAAACAGCAGGCGACTTCTTCATCTCTTTCTTCCCCCTTCCCACAGGCAATCACTTTCTCCTGTTTTAGCTGATTATCTTAAGATTTACCTTCATGTTTCTAAATAACATATTCGTATAGTTAATTTATGATTTTTCTGCTTTACGTATTATTTGTTGCCTTACTTCCCTCTCACAAAGATGAAGAATTAGCTCTGAGAGATGAGGATTTAGGCCTCTTTCCTACTTTCTGGTTATTTGCTTCTTGATTCCAGAGGATTTACATGCAGTCACATGACGTTAAAGGAAGCCAGAATCTGTGTGGATGTCATGCACCTTTCCTATCCATGAACCCTCCAGTAGAGTTAGTCTTAGTTTGGGTTAGAGTAATATTCTGTGTTAACATTATCACAACCATTTAAACACTATTAAAGCTAAGCCCTATAGTAAAATATGAATATTTTTCCTTTGCTGTACAACCTCTGGCCATTAAGCGTGTGCCGGGTGTTCCTATCCAAGACCCATTTGTCTCTGTAGGAACCTTTAGCAGAGAACTAGAGATTTCTCCTCCAACTTCAGAATTGTGACCTAGCTTGGAGAGTCCTTTAGAAACAGAAACAGAAAACTCTGCTCAAACCAGTTTCCTTTGCCTTAATGTGTTGACTCATTCAAATCATTGAAACATGGTAATGGTAAATTGGATGTGATTTTTAGGAAACGCATCTGATTGGCTGTTTCATGAGTCCATCATGCAGTATCTCTCTCTGGAAAGCTCTTCTTTGCAGCAGACTGTTGTTGACAGACCCTGACAGCTGCCTGACAAAAGCTATAACTTCCAGTGCACAGCTTTGTGGATGGTTCCAGGTTTGCCTAAGGTATGTTCTTCAGTAGAAGGTTCTCAGGTAAACACATTTTGGAAGCAGGGGCCATTTGATCATTTGGTTCCCACCAGAATTAAACAGAACATACTGTAGAATAGTTCTTTGCCCATCCCTTGTGTTTTGGGCTGAATTATGCTCCCCTGCCCCCCATTCATACATCGAAACCTTAACCCCCAATGTGACTGTATTTGGAGATAGGGCCTTTAAAGAGGTAATTAAGGTTAAATGAGGCATAAGGGTGGGGCCCTAATCCCACAGGCTGATGTCCTTGTAAGAAGAGGAAGAGATGCCACAGGGCGTGCCCAGAGAAAAGGCTGGGTAAGGACACAGAGAAAATGGCTACCTGTAAGACAAGGAGAAAAGCCTCAGGAGAAACCAAAGCAACCAGCACCTTAATCTTGGCCCTCTAGCCTCCAAAACTATTAAGAAAATAATTTTCTGTTGTTTAAGCCACCCAGTCGTGGTATTCTATTAATGGCAGCGCAAGCTAACTGACACACCTTGTGATATTCATGATGTTTTGGAGCCAAGAAGGGCTCACTCTAACAGAGAGAAGCATCTATTCTAGCCCAATGTACTCAGCCCTTGCAACTTCTCAGACAGCTCCAAGCCCTTTTGGGGGCCTTACTGGATATATACACATGCTGGGTGGATTTAAAATCCCTTTCTTACTGACCTACATGCTCTTCAGCTGCTTTTCCTACAGAGGTGAAAGTATTTCACTTTTAGGATTCATCTTGATTCCAGAGGATTTACACGCAGTCACATGAAGTTAAAGGAAGCCAGAATCTGTGTGGATGTCATGCCTCCGCCCAGGTTGGAATTTACAGTGTTCTAAAGGCTTTTCATGGTCTTTGTAAAGTTTCGAAACTGTTAAATTTTAACTTTTAGCCACTCAGGTTGTAAGTTAAGAAAGACATCCTATATGTATTCTTATAATGAGCAATGAATTTTCTTCTGAAATGGGTAGAATTTCATTTCTGACGAATGCAGGTTCTTTTTGTCTAGGAAAGCCATTTTTAATTTGTCATAGGATTTTAAAAAATTTTTTAATTGTCTATATTTATACATCATAGCTGTCTTAATCACAAAAAAATTAGCTCTCAAATGCTATTTACATGTTGTTTTTCTCATACCTCAGCTTTAGTTGATTTTTATTTGAAAAATTTTTATCAATGTAATACATGTGCATATTTTTAAAAATTGCATTTTTTTAGAAAAAAGATTCTTTATTTTAGTCCTTCCCACCCCCGTTCCTGCTCCCCAGATGCCAGCATTTTTAACTTTTTAAAGCTATTACTTCTACAGTTCCAGATAGTGTGATCCTACTACTATTTCTTGATTTATCCACTGTCGACATTATCTATTGATTACAATGTTAGGATGAATGGATATTTAACTCTCTTGAGCTGTTCCCTCCTCACCTGTGTACATCCTCCTAAGACAGTTATTTCATTATTTTTGTTAAATTTATAATCAGCAGTTTGCCTCATTATGACACATAAATATGGCCTCTGCAAAGCAAAGGAGTGCACCGTGACTACATTTTCTCTCTTTTTAGTCTATTGTTTTGCCTGGTGTCTCTTACTGCCTTTCTAATTTCTTGCTGGCTTTCAAGCATTAACATACATATACAAATGATTTCAAAATGCTTTATTATATCAGGCATTGTATCTAGTCCCCTTTGTCTTAAAGGCCCCCTACCCAGGGCCTTCCCTTTAATCGGTGCCAGTTACTGTCTGGTCCTGCTGTACTGTGCTCTCCTGGAATGCTCCTCCACTGCTCTGCTGGGCTGACGCTACGACTTCCTGCATCCTGTCAGTTCTTCCCTCTTGTTTCACACTTGTTCTATTAAAGTACATCCACCCTAGGACAGATGTTGTCTGTATCTTGCATGCATAAAAATATCTTTGTTTTCTCCCCATACTTTACTAATAGTTTGAGTAAATGTAAAATTCTAGGTTGAAAATTATTTTTCTCTCACAATTATGAAGACAACTCACCACTAGGGTACATTTGGTACCGCTGCTGGGGAAGTTCAAGCCATTCTGATTCTCATTCATTTGTAGATGTTCTAATTTCTCTCTGCTCTAGAAGCTTTTAAAATGGTCTTTTATCCCTGGGGCTCTGAAATTTCATGACAATAGGCTTTGATGTAAGCCATTTTAAAATTCACAATTCAAAGTACTTAGTAGCATTTTAAATAAGAGTCTCTACTTCCAACCTTCAGCTCAGGAACATTTTCTTGTATTTCATAAATATCTTTATCCCCTTTATTCTCTCTAGGTTCCCTTTCAGAACAAGGATGGATCAAAATGTTGGGCCTTCTGGATTAGATCATCTATATTTCTTATTTTCAATCTCACTGTCTTTCTCCTCTCCTTTCCAAGAAATTTTCTCCATTTTATCTTCTAACATCTATTAAACATTTTATTTTGGCAATAATGTTTTTAATTTCTAAGAGCTCATTTTTGTTCTTTTAGACTTCCTTTTGTTTATGGCCATCTTCCCCTACTTTTCTGAGGATACCAATTTGGATACCAAATTATTTTTGTGGGTATTTTTATTTAAGTTTTAGTTTTAGTTTTCAATTCCTGAGTGATTTTTCTTGCTCAGACTTAGTCTTCATTTTGTATATATATTGGTTCTTTTTTTTTTTTTTTTTTTCTGTTAAAGAAGCCTTCTTCAAATACCTGGTAACTTCATTGTCTATTTATCCTTATGTGGCAATAAAAGGATAACTGGAAGCTGGTTCACTATGGCAGGGCTTGCTAATTGGTGGGCTCTACTCTAGGCTCAACAGGCAGAGTTGACTTGACATTCCGAAGTGTCACTCCATAGGGCCATCCAGAAAGAAACCTCTGATCTTCACAATGGGATAGACACCCGATACTGACATGTTGCAAGTGAGGTGGTGTGTGATGGGTGACAGCTCTTCTTTTAGGTGAATTTCTTATCTTCAACTCCATACCTCACCGCATACATGGTACCTCCAGGTCCTCTCTGGGATTCTGAGGGTAAACTGGCTCTCTGCTCAATACACACTTCAGGCTGTGTCTTCTTTATTTACCTTCTAGCATCTAAAAGTGAATTGAAATCTCTTGTCACTGATGTCTTCTCCACCAATCTCTTTGTCCCTGTGGGTTTCTGTGTTATATTTCTCCACTAGTAATGTAGGGAGGAGACAAGAGAATTAAAATGTTAATCAAGCTACATTCAGAGGCTGCAATCTGCTGATCAGCCCTGTAGCTAGGCCAGGAGCACACCTTCAGAACAAAAGAAGATTCCAGCTGGGATTGCTAACAACCCATTCCCCACACTTGTGAAGGGGAAACTGGAATAACAGTCTTTAAGTGGCCGCTCTACACAAATATGAGGAACCTATGGATTAAAGGCTGGAAACTGCCATCAGGCCTTTCAGGCTACATGCTCTTCCCCCTCACTTCCCTCACTAAATGTCCATGTCAAAGGAAATGGGGACTAAAGAATGATATATAAACTGAATTCTCCGAACACTTGGGTCCCTCTCACTCTCTGCCTCTGAGAGGAGAGCACACTCTGTCAGTGGAGTGTTACCCTTTTTCTAATAAACTTCCCTTTTGACACTAATTTTGGCGTGTGCTTTGAATTCTTTCTACACTCTCAGTCAAAGGACCCTCTTCTCTTGGTGCAGGGCTGAGTCTCCCCCCAACTCGGGGAAGTTTGCCCTGTCCTGCATCATTAGTATGTACATATGGGGCAGGGGTGGAGTGGGGGTGGGTTGTCTTAGGAGTAAGAGCATAGAATTTATCTTTAACGAAAAGGCAGCTTGAGTTACTAATGTTTTAAAAATACATAATAATTATGTAATTTTGTTTATATGAAATATCCAGAATAAGCAAATCCATAGAGACAGAAAGCAATTAGTTGTTGCCAGGGGCGTGTGGGATAGGGCAGAATAGGGAGTGACTTCTCAATGAATATGGGGCTTCCTCTTGGAGTGATGAAAAATTCTGAAACTGGATAGTGGTGATGGTTGCACAACATTGTGAATGTACCTAAAGCCACTAAATTATATTCTTTAAACTTGCTAAGATGGAAATTTGTTATGTGTATTTTATCACAATAAAAAATACATAGTAAAAAATATGTAGTGACCATGAAGAACTTATAAAAGATTTTCACAAAGAGTATATTCAAACTATGTTCTCTTTGAATCCCGGTGTTCTGCAATCAGTGTTCACATAGAAATTGAACAATAGCAGCCTTCCCCATTCATATTTGAAAAAATCAATTCATAAGGAGAATATTCTCAATATTGAATTTTCTTCCCACACATTTTTCTTCAATTTCTGATGGCTCTTATTTATCCTGGAGCCCAATAAAAGATATTCTCTTATGTACTCAAAGAATAGATATATAGAATTATTTCAAGTTGAAAATATCGGTATTTCACAAAGAAAGACAATACCATATGATTTCACTTATATATGGAATTCAAAGAACAAAATAGACAAACAAAATGAAAACAGACTAATAGATACAGAGAATAAACTGATGACTGTCAGATGGGAGGGGAGGTTGGGGGGCTGGGTGAAAAAGGTGAAGGGATTAAGAAGTACAAATTGGTAGTTAAGAAATAGTCATGGAGATGTGAAGTATAGCACAGGGAATATAGTCACTATTATTGTAATAATCATGTGTAGTGCCAGGTGGGTACTAAACTAATCAGGGGGATCATTTTGTAAATTATATAAATGTCTAACCACTATGCTGTACACCTGAAACATAAAATAATAATGAAACATGTGAAACAATATAAAATAATATTGAATGTCAATTCTAATTTGAAATTTTTTTTAAAAAAAAAGAAAGAAAATATCTGTATCTCTTGCTGTTCCACAAGGAATCTAAGCCATCCCTAAATTTCTTTTTTTTTTTTCATTTGCTTGGAAAATGTAATACTCAGTAGTTAGTCAAATAAGTAAATAAAATAACAGTTTTGTATGAAGAGTTACTGCAAAACTACGAATTGCTTCATTAGCTGGATCAGAAAATGCAAATATATATTAGCTACTGAACGGCTTTGGGTGTTTGGAAGAAACAGGCCCACAAAGCTAAAGAGATAGTTCGCTGAACAAAAGTGGTCAGATTTTCCTGACCTTGTCACCCTAGGCATCCTGGGATGAGGATGCTCTGGCCATGACCAGAGGCCAGCCGCCCTTCCTGGTGTTTCCTCTGACCTATCTTTGGGTCACCCACACCCTGGCTTGAAACCAGCTAACATTGGCTTTGACTGAGCACTTGCCATGCAAAGAGCTTTACATGGAAGATCTTTTAAAATCCTTACAAGAACATTATTCATTCCATTCGAGTGACAGATGGGAAAACCGAGGCCTGGAGAGGTTAAGTAACTTGCCCAAAGCTTTATAGGTAGTAAGTGGCAGAGGCTGAAGGCAAATCTAATCTACTCTTGTACCCATTATGTAGTATCTCCTCCTTTTGCAAATCAGTATTCTTCTATTTTGGGCCCTCTGATCACTATACAGTTAAATAGTGCTAAAAACAAAACAAAACAAAACAAAAATAACCACACAAAACCTCTGGAAGACCAGATGTCAGAAGACCCCAGTTTTCCTTGTAATGTCACCTTTAAGTACAGTGCCCCCCCCAAAAAAAAAAAATAGAATTGTTAAAGGGGTAGGGAACCCAGGTGCAAGTGATCAGACCTTGGCAGGTGACAGGACCTCCATGGGAGCCATTGTCTAGTGCGCTTCATGGGCAGTCAGGTCCTCCTTGGTCCTGTGAGGACAAGGCTGCTTGCTGCAGGGTTGTGGTCGCCCGCCCAGGTATGTTTGCGCAGCTAATCCAGGTCAGTCAGTCTTAGACTCCTGTCATAGGACTTGTGGAGCCAGTAAGGGGCTGGCTATTTCAGGGCTCATGTGAAGGGCTGTGCTGGCCAATGTGCAAGTGACAGACTTTTCAGAAGTCTGAAGAGAATGCCAAGCACTCCTCACACCCCCTTCACAGATGATGGAGGAAAATATTAGAATCTTTCACTAGATTTCCGTAGGTTCAAAATGAATTACTGATAGCCTATATTTAATTTTAACCTAAAAATGTAAAAAATAAATTAACTTTTTAATGTATAGGTTGACACAGGCACCCTGACTGGTCCACTTGTCACAGGGTCACTTGTCATATACGGTTCTCTTGGTTTCCTGATGGGAGCTCTGCAGTGGTGTCCTCACTTACTTGTCACGTCAGCCAAGTGTGTTATGTGTTCACATGTGCCAGATAAACAGAAGTATGGACTGGATCACAGTTACTAACTGTAAGCACATGTGAGCAATGAGAAATGACAGCGTGAATGGACACTGTATGCCTAGGATAAGCTCAACAGTAACCATAAAACCAGGTCAAAATAGTGGCAAGCTAATCAGACCCGACAAGAAGTTGATGTTTGAAATAAAGTTGAAATTGTGAAGAAGACTGTAATAATAATTTTACACTCACTATTATTTAAAATGAATCTGACCTCTGGAGTATATTATAACTTTACCTGATACCTAATGGTAAAGCTATCATAATAGCAAAAAAATCACCTATAATTTCTTCACTAGTGTTTAAAGTTACAGGAGACAAGATATCATATTTTACAAAATTTCATTGACCTAGATAAATATTAAAAGACTTCTCTTAAGATTTCTTAATATATAACTGCAAATGTAAGCAAATGAATAAACATTAAAGGTTACAGGCTCAAATTTTTTTTTTTTTAATTGATAGAAGGATGAATGAAAAGGAAGTTTGGAGATCTCAGCTCAGCAGGACTAAGTCCTAGATCCTTAACAAGAAACACAACGCTACCTCTCACCTGATATTGGTCCACCTATGGCAGCCATGCCCCTCCTGGGATTCTCTCTTTCTCACGCATGCACACACTCTCACACACACACACACACACACACACACACACACACACACCTCCACATACATTTCCCTCTCTCTCTCACACACATCAAGCTGTTATATGGATCCTGTTCTCTAAACATATTTCTCCCTAAACCTAGACATATAACCCTTTCCTCACCCCTGACACGTACTTTTATTTCAACACTAGCTATGCTTCCAAACTTTTAATAAAGAAGCTAGAAAAATATTTATCAAAACCTGCATAAGATAGTACAAAAAAGATATGCAGACCAATCATTCTATGGCTGGTGATACACAAGTTCTAAATAAAATATTAGCAAATAGAGTATAGTAATTCTTTAAATAAACAGCCCATCAAAAAGTAGGATTTATTCAGGACTTCAAGGAGAATTAAATATTTAAAAAATCTTGTAGTATAATTCATTCTAGTAATAGGTCAAATGAAGAAAACCGAGTGATCGTCTTGATAGATATAAATAAGACATTTGATAAAATTCAATACAAATTACAATAAAAATTCTTAGTAAAATATAAAAAGATAGGAACTTTAATCTGATTCATGTGCAGCTATGTTTGCATGGGTATATATGCGAATGTGTATAAATAGATGTATGCTGATATATATGTGCATAATAAACACATACTTCAAAAGCCAGAATTATGCTTAATGTCAAAGCACTGGAAGACTTCCCACTGGAATAGATATATAGTAGCACTATTTTTAGGTTCTGTGATTTTATATGTGGAAAACCCAAGAGAATTAACTGAAAACTATTAGAAACAGTAGGAGAATTTAGTAAGATAAGTGACTACAAAGTTAATATATAAAGTAGCTTTCCTGTATTCAGATAATAACCAGTTGGAAGATATATTAAAATGAAAATATTCCATTTAATATTGCAAGTAAAATCATCTTTCCACTTCTATCCTCCCCAAAAGGAATAAACTTTGAAGTAAATGTGAAAGACAAAGATGAGGAAAACTTTTTACTTATTTCTAAAGAAAAACAATAAAAAATATTTTAATAAGTAGAAAGAAATGCCTTTCTATTGAAAGGGAAGATTAATGAATGAAGCTAATTCTCCCTAAGTGTATCTCTACATTCTGTGTTATCCCAATCAAAATACCGATACACTTTTTATTCAACAAAATTATATTTAAACTTAACTATAAAATTAAATAAGTAAGAATAGCCAGAAAATCTCTGAAAAAGAAGAGTAATGAGGGGGACTAATCCAACTAGATATTAAAATATAAATTCAAGCTACAGTAATTAAAAATTGCTAAGGATTAGATGGAAGATTTAATGGAACATAGCGGAGAATTGGAAGGAAAAAACAAACCCAATACACGTGGGAGTTTTGTACATGATAAAAGTAGCATTTCAAATCAGCAAGAAAAAAGATGGATTATTCAATAAACAGTGTTGGGACAACTGTCCAGCCATTTGGGAAAAAATAAAACCTAATCTCTATTTCACTCCTTACATTAACTTGAATTCCAGATGGAGCAAGATTTAAACATTAAAAAGATAAAACCATAAAAGTGCTAGAAGGAATTTTTTTTCTAGAGGGAGGACCTTTCCAAGCATGGCACAAAACCCATAAACATAATGGAAAAGATTAATAAAGTTGACTATATACATTTTAAAGGCTCTAAATTTAGCAATAACTGTTAAAATTTAAAATAAACATACGCTTTGACTTAGCAATTACATTTCTAGGAATTTATGCTCTAGCTGTATTAAAAAAATGTGAAAGACAAAAAAAAGAAAAAAAAAGAGACCCATATGTGTAAGGATGTCCACTGCAATATTATTTACAATAACAAAAAATCCCTGCAGCAATGTAAACTTCATCAGTAGGGGACTAGTTAAGTAAAATATAGTAAGAGCATAGGATGAACCACATGTCACCATTAAAAAAACACGGTAAGTCTATAAGTATTATAATGGAAAGCAATCCAAAATGCTATTAATTGAAAAGAAGAAAAATGTAAATAACAAAATGGTCCTTATATATAGCCTCTTTCTCCACAAGCTTTTTCTTCTCAGCAGGTAGAAGGTGTGTTCCAGAGCAGAACTCCCAGCCCTTTTGATGGCATGTCACAGAGTGATGATGATATAGAGTGCAAATGGTATGCTGAGGGAGTTAGAAGAGGTTGCCCATGCCAGAGGTAATCCTGTGGTCGGGGAGCTCCAAGGTGCCAGGCTGGGATAAGGGGAGCCGTGATCAGCATGTCTGCACAACTATAGCTCATTCCTAGTGTGCTGGTACACTGCGTAAAATCATTTCTTCAGGACTTCTGGCAGCTGAAGCCTTGGGTTATAGAGGGAAGAGGCTGGCCTGGAAGGAAGGACGAAGGGGATACTTGTCCTGGCACATGCCGGTTCAGGGGGTAGGGGAGACAGGGAGGCAGTCAAAGGAGAAGTTGAAGGGTGGGATCTGAGAGCTTGTGCTCTGGCTGGGCGGGTTCTGGACCTTGGGAAGAGATGCCAGCTGCATCCCTTTAAGAAATTGCAGACAGGTTGCTACAAGAGTGCTTTTACATTTTGTCTGATGATAGGCAACCTCTGCTTACAAAGAGCACCGGGAAAGTGGTACATGCGGAGATGGACGGATTGAGGTGGGACTCTAGCTGTGCCACTTTCTAGCTGTGTGACCTGAGACAAGTTACTTCAAGTCTCTAGGCAAGGTGATCTGATCTGTAAAATCAGGTAACTGTCTTGAAGGATTGGGGAGAAGGAAACAAAGATGAGTTGTTTTTTCTTCATACAGCATCTTCTTTTATTTTTATAACAATCCTGCCTCCAAGACAACCCTTATAAGTAAGTATATCAAATTTCAGGGGTACTAAGAGGTTACTCAGTCCCTCCAAATCTCCACACATGTCTACATGATCACTTTTTTAATACACAGGAAGTTCCCCTCTCCCCCTTTTCCTCTCCCTCCATCTCTCTCCCTTCCCTTCCCTCTCCCTCCCATTCTCTTCTCTCTCATTACAGGGATAAAGTATAATATGCAAACGTCTGTGGGTTGAAGCAACATATTGAGTCCTATTCTCCCTCAAGTGCAAGCTGTCATTACACAACAGGACAAATGATGACTACATTGTTTTCTAGTTTCACTGGAGCAAAGTATGCCTGATCGAACCTCAGGTTGAACCTAAAACCCAGAAGGCACTATCTGCCTTTAGAAGAGAAGTCCAAAACAAAGCACCAGAAGTTAAAAACTTCAAGTCCTGGGTAAAGCTAAATCTCAGAAACCCAGCGTGTTTTATTCTCACTCATGTGAGTCAGGCAACTCTCCGGTGCAGCTGTCCAGCCTGTCGTGACCTGCCAGCCTAGACTGCTTCCATGTGAGGCTCAGCCCTCCCAAGGCAAGGTCTCCACTTGCCAGAAGGGGAAAAGAGAGGTTGGAAAAACACGCAGGGCTCATCACTGTCTCAGCCTGGAAGTGACCTCCCTACCCCCACTCCCACTGCCAATGTCTCCCAACAGAACACTGGCCAGAACAAAACACATGGTCTAATGTTAACTATTGGCAGGGGCCATCACGGGGTAGGCAGATAGGCCTGGAATTGCTGAAAGGAAAAGACAATCAGACACTGGAAGTACTGACGAGGGGCTTGTTGACTTTACAATTCCAACAGAGGCCAGCTCTGTTGAATATCAGCAGGGCCCAGCAGTGTAGACAGGGCTAGTCTTTGGCCTGAGGGGTCCTGGTGGGGCTAACCTTTACTTGGTGTCCACTCTTTCCAGGTCTGTGCTAGGCTTGTGAATGTGAAGCTCTGCCTCTAGGGAGTTCACATTCACTCCAGAAGCAACTTCAAGTCTGAGAATAAGGTCTCGGATTATCATTTCAGCAGCAAAGCACATTTCTACTCATGTAAGAGACCCCAAGCTTCCTGCGACTGCCATTTTCTGGTGTGATCTGAGGAAATTTACCTCAAATCAGTACACTGGGCTGTGTCTACCATGGCAAACACTGGCATCCACTGCTGACCACCAGGCTCAAAATCACAAGTCCATTTATTGCTGAAGCCCAAGTGGTGCCATCCTAAGCGTACCTGCAGCAGCAGCCCCCACGGGAACCAAATTTCATCAATTGGAAAAGTCAATTAGAGCAACTACTCAGCATCACACAGACCTCATAACTAACCTAGCTGAAACTTTCATCTGTGTTTGCCAGTCCTCCCTAGACCCACTGAATTTAGATACTACGGGGTTGGGCCCCAGCACTCTGTTTTAAATAAGCCCTCGAGGTGATTGTGGTTCATGTTAAAGTTGGAGACCCAGTGGTGTACGAAGTAGAGAAGCCACCCAGAACCAGGCTTCAGGCTGGAAGTCAGCTTTTCATGCCTATTTGAAAAAGCCTATCACTGTAGCTTTGGGAGGTAGAAGGCAAGATGTTAGAGGGTTATTGGTCCTTGAGATTTCATCTCCTTTGCTTAATTTGAAGAGATTTCAAAGACAGCATATCCTGGCAATCTGCATTCCTGGATCTTCCTGGATCATTCCTAGAATCATTCGGGGAGTATTTCAAACACACCTGTGCCCAGATCTAACTGCAGAGATTCTGATTCAGAGATTGTGGGGCAGGGCCCAGGCGTGCACAACTTGTTAAAAGCTTCCCAGGTGATTCTAATGTGCAAATAGGTTGAGAACTAGACTAGAGTGAGGTTGGAAAGTGGGGATGATAACTCTCCTGGCATATCCCTCCCTGGGTGTTGCCTCTTACACTTTTAGTAGATAGACATCCTTGGGAACTCTACATTTAGGCAGAACTATGGAATCTGTTTAATTCCCACTGAAGGCTCTGTACATACCTTCCCAAACACCCATGGTAGAGCCTCACACTAAAGACTGTAGATAATCTGATCCTCCCTCCCCTTGTTCCCAACTCCCTACCCCCAACATTAAACCCAACATACATTACTGCTTTGCATGGGGCTAGCATTCAAGCTTTCTCCTACCTAGGTAGGACAAATTTCTTGAAGATTAGAAGAAACTTCAAATTAATATTAATATCAAATCAAGCCTTCTCAATAAGAATCACTCTGGTGTGACAGCTTCCATCTCCAGCCCATGCCATCTTCCAATTCAACATATTAATGCTGCGTTGACCTTCCTAACCCTATCTTGTGCAATCGGCCAAGTACCATGAATAATAAAACAGATGTAGGACAAGCAGAGAGTAGAATCCCTTCCTCTACCTGAGACTAGGCTTAGGCAAAACTCTGCTGTGGCCTGTCCCTTCCCATCAAGTTTGGTGCAGTTCGAGGTTTCAACTGTGTCAGAAGCAGAGGCCAACAGAATTTCCAGAGGAACCTTACATCATCATCATATATTTTTTTTTTTTTGTCTTTCACCAAAAACTATTTAAAAAAGGGGACAGGGATTCAGACCAAACCCCTTGAAGGCAGCAAGACTTCCACTCAATGATGAAGAGTGTGGCCTACTGCTTTCCCCATCAGTTAATTGCCTGAGTAATTATGACACAATTTTCAGCAACCTGACCTCACTCCTACTTTCTCTGGTACCACATTGAAGATCTGAGGATTCCTTAGAGAGTACAGTGTGAGAAAACGAGGCTTTTCTCTTACATCTCTTAGAGGAAATAAGAATCCCCCCTTCGAATCTTCTTGTGTGGTAGGGCCAGTTATCTAACCTCTCTGAATGTCAGCTTCTTCATCTGTAAAATGGGAAGAGTATTAAGAGCCCAATTCAGTTTGACATATAAGTTGTTGCTCAATAAATAGCTATTAATTGAAGGGAAAGGAGAACAAACAATGCCAGCCATAACCCAGAGTCACAGGGCTCAGTCTTGCATAGCCGGGGTTAAGTCTTAAGAGATCTGACAGTTCACCTAACCCTTTATGCCAGACCACACTTTGGCCAGGATGTCTGAGGAATATGGCTTCTTTCCTGGTTTTCCCCTATTTTTTACACTGCTCAATGCCAGAGATTTCCTTGTGTTCTGGGAGGCAGGCAACTTTTTTGGTTCTCCCCCAGGTTGGGCACAAGATATGGCCTCAGACCACAGCTATACCTGGTTTCCTGGACACTCACCTTTATTCGAGGCCTTCTCCCTCAAGTTTCTCTCTCTCTGGAACTCCTTGGTAATTATGGGTTGCTGCAATAAATGGCAATGATTATCGTTAATGGCGAGAGCGGGGTGATGGTGGGAATGATGACTTCAAGACTATGGATATCTGTTTCTGACTTTCCCGGAGACATTACAGAAAGAAAAGGACAAGTTTGGTGAGAACTTCTGTGATAGCACTAAAGGAATCTCTTCTTTTTTCAGCCACAGGACTGATATAGTCCCAAAATTTTATCCCAAAGTTTGGAGAATTACAATATAATTTGAATTCGTGAACTCATCAGATCTTTCATGTGAGAGTTTGAGGATTGATTTGGAAGGAGTGGGTGATACCTTCAGCACTGGAATGAGGCCATCTGGATAAACTCAGGAAAATCTGAGAAATTCTTGATCATCTAAGTCCCCCTGACACAGGAGCAATCCCTCCTCTCAAAGCGAGAAGACTAGTATTCCCCTGCAAAGTGACCTTGTCACCCAAGGCTGTCGCCTGCCAAGAGGATGCAAGTTCTGAAGCTTCACTCTCTTCACCTTTCATTGCCTCCAGACTCATAACCAGTATCAGTTTCCAGCAGTTCTAGGGGCAACAGCTGAAAGTCTGGCCTTGAGGGATATGGCTTTATACACCCAAATAATTGCAATATTTTGTTCATTTATAATAGCAAAACACACTAAGTAATATATTTGGAAATAAATTATAAGGCTGTTAGACCAAGAAAGATGAACAAAATATTGAACTGGGCCAGTGGAGTTACCTACCAGAGATAGAGAACCACTTGTTTCCCCTTTTAGGAAGAGGGTAAAAGCATATCAGTTTGTATAAGGGAGAGTCGCATTGTATTGAGTGGAAGCATGAGTTTGTTGATATTGTTGATGAAAGTTTAAAAGGATAGAAAAGTATATACGGATGCTGAGTAGCCAAAGAGGTGGGCTGTTCCAGATATTTATCTATGGCTCTCAGCTCCATACTTGTCCTTCTATATTCTTCTACATACCACTAGAGCTAGAAGTTTGAAAACTACATTTCCCAAACTCCTTTGCCAGCTGACTTCTGTTAAAGTCTGCCAAAGAGAGGCACACTGGCCAGAGATAAGAAGACAGGTGGAAGAGAAAAGCTGTTTTTCTGCTTCTGGATCTAGCAATGGCCACATCGAAACTGAAGGCTACTGCAGGTGACCAGTTTCCTGAAATAGCAATGATTGCTATAGCCACAACAACAGGTCCCTGCACTAGTGACAGTGGCTACTATACCTCAAGCAATTGCTATAGCAACCATGGAGAGAGGAGCATCCAGGCCTTCTGCTCAGCAGCAGTAGTGCTGGTTCTACCCATCACATGGGTGCAGCCGTAGAGCACAGTCGATCTCAGCAGTGAGTAGCTACCAAAGGACTCTGGGTAGCATCGTCTTCCTCTTTTGTTCCTCCAGACTTACAACTTTTATAACCTATCTTCTGTATTAAATTCCCTCGTCTTGAAATGCCTAGGTGGATTTCTGTCTTTTTGACTAGACACTGACTGACACAAAGAGAGAAATATCTTCCTCACATGGTCGTTGTGAGTATTAAAGAAGATAAACATAGAAAGTGCTCCATACAACATCTAACACAAAGGAGGCATTTAAAAAATTACTCTACAGCTTCATATTCATTTATTCAACCAAAAGTTGTTAAGCATCATCTTTGCACTTGGAGATTTTGCTGTTTCAATTCTAGGACACCCAAGATGGGCACAAAGAAAAAAGAAGAAAGCCATGTTCCAGGGTCTTCAAGATAAAGATGGGGAATTCCAGTTATTAAGCTATTGTATCTTAGCTCCAAACTCACCCTTCCATATGCTGTTCTGTGAGGCTGGTGCTGGAACTCTGGAAACTATAACTATTGATTTTTTTTTTTCCATAAATGAATAATTCCCTTTAGGTTTTCTTTGTCTTAAGTGAGTGACTCATGTTAGGCTCTACCAATAGGATCTCCAAAGGTAGGCAGCAGGGAAACGAGGCTTATTCCTTCCTCCCTGCTTGCTCATTCCTATTAGTATCCTCCACTTCAGGAGCCATAGCTTCCACTTTCCAGCTTCTTCCAGCACTTCCAGAAATAGTCTCATTGCATCCCCAAGGAAGTATCAACAGTATCCAGGCAGCGCCTTTTCCTCAGAAGGAAGAGTCCCAGCTCCACAGTCCTCCTCCAAGCTTCTAGTTTCCCATCACTTCAACCTCTGCTTCGTTGTTCTCTTACCCTTTGGGTTATGTGGCTTCTTACTGCAGCATTCCCTTGTTTGCCTTTTAAGTCTTCTAATAACTGTTTAACCAATCCCTATATTAAATTCTCTCTGTTAAAATAACTAATGTGGTTGTTTTTCTGACTGGACTTTCAGTCAGAGGGGACTAAGCATGAGGAATGTCCGGATGGAGAGCTGTGGAATAAATGTTGACCCTGAACCACACAGTGCTACTAATCAGAGTTCTCCACAGCTGCTGGAGAAGTCGGGTCTAAACTCTTTGTCTTTAAATGTTTGTGTATGGTGCTTAAATGGGAGACTCTTAGCTGATTATAGATACAAGGGAACTAATAAAAAAAACTAAAAAGCTAAAAACTTTATTTCAAACTATGATCATGTTACTTTCAATAATTATATAATTTTTGCATAATTTGTGTTATCATTACCATGCTTTTTATGATAATGAATGCATTATCATGAGCAATACTATATCAGATACTTTTGCTGTATAAACACCCCAAAACTTAGAGCTTAAAAGAAAAATTATTTCATTCACGATTCTGTTGCTTGGCATTTCGTGCTGGGCTCAGTATAGGTTTTCTCATTTAGTCTCACTCATGTGTTTGCAGTTGGCTGCCAGTCAAATAGTATGAAAAGAACTCAAGAATCCATGAGGGAAAAAGACTCAGAACTCCTTTATGTTAATTGTAGACCTCCAAATAGAGTAAATAGGATCCATTGAAAATGATTGCTCTCTAGACCACCAAGGGGAGGGCAATGAGAGGAAGGATGTCCAGGAAAACTTTTCTGACCCTTCTCAAGCCTTTCCAGAACACTTCTCCCCCCTCTCAATTCCTTGGTCATGAGTTCTCCAAAACCTCCTACAGTGGCCGCTTTGGGGATGTACATCTGTTCTTTTTGTTTTTCTGTGTGCACTGCTTGATGACTTCCTCCCTCTATATCCCTTTCCCCTGCGTTTACAGTCATTATCTTAAATCTCCTTTCCCCTCTCTCTTTATTTTTTTTCTTTTTCGAGTGTAGGTTGGTGCAGCCACTATGGAAAACAGTATGGAGATTTCTCTCCTTTTTTAACCTCCACTCTGACCTTAAGGAATATCTTTTCCCTTCTTTCCTCCCACCTTTCCTCCTCCCAGGTTCCTGCTACCATGATTCCAGCTCTCTACACTATTATAAAAAACAAACAAACAAACAATATTCCTGGAAATTCCTAGAAATTCCCTCATAACCTAAATCCTCACTGTGGCTCAAGGAAAACTCTTTTTCCTGTTACATTTTGTTGCTATTTGAGCAGCAGTGAAGTTCTGTACAACGTTCTTTCGCAAATGTTCAGTATTTTAGTTACATGGTGGGTTAAACGAGCTTCGTGAATTCTAACAACATTTCAAATACGTTTCTGACAAAATAATTTTTTTTAATTTCCAAATTTGTTTACAAAACTTTTTTGAGAAAACAACTAGTTTGTCTTAGACTAGATTCCCAAGAAACAGCATCTGAGATGAGAATTCGCCCTGATGTGATTCGTTAGGATGTGTCTGTCGTCAGGGAAAAACCAATAAGGGAGTGGGGAAGGGAGTCCAGGGAAAAGGAAGAGGAGAAGCACTCAGTCAGGGGCTCTCTCAAGGGAATGAAAATCTTCAGGCACAGGCTGGCTCTCTGTGGCTTCAGGCAAAGTGGATTTAAATACCCTGAGAGAAGCCCTCTGACAAAATGGCACAAGATCTAGCTGTTGGGGATGAAAGCATCCAAGGAACTAGCATAGAAAAAATAGTAAAGGACCTGAAGGAGCACTGGCAGCATATGCTACTTTCCTGCATTTTTGTTAGTGTTTGTAGGTGTTCGCCCTTGTTTATTGAATGAATAAATGAAAGAGCGAATTTGACTTCATAGATATCTTTGTAAAGAAATAAGATTATCTTTTCTTTTTTTCTTCAATGTGTTCTTTAATTTTATAATTTTTTTCTTTTCTATTTTTCTTCTTTTCTTCCTTATATTTTTATAAATAATAAAATAATAATTAACATTTATGGAGTGCTTAATATGGCCAGGTACTCATTTAATTTTATTTATGGAGTGCTTGGTATGATCCAGGTATTTTATTTAGTTCTCATTGTCCCCACTGAGATTAGTATTATTGTCCCCACTTTTAGTTGGGGGTTGTACGCAGATTAAATAACAAGCTAAGAGGTGAATGTGGATCTATTTGACTTTTCCCTCCTCTCCCTTCTACTTCTTCCCGTCTCTTTTCTGAACACACACACTGATTTTGATACCCATTCATTTTAATGGGAGTCGTTTGCAGATATCAAGTCCCAGTGAGTTTATCAGGGAGGGAGTAAGCGAGCTGCCTTGGTTAAAATAACACTGTGCAGCAGAACAGAAAATAAGATGTCACGGCAAACTAAACATCTTCACTTTCGCAACACACAAAGGAGCCGCCTAAGTGTAGATTTGAGTTGGCCAGAAGTTGCCAGAAGCTTTAGCAGGGGCCAGGTGTTGGCGAATTTCACCCACATGCTCACCTGAACCCCAGGGAAGCCCAAAACATGGGGCAGGAAACCCGGGTGTCCTCGCTCTGGTCATTCCCCAGCCTTTCTCCATGGTTCAGTCAACTTAGATATTTGTCCGGAGAGTGAAGATGTTTAGTTTGCCATGACATCTTATTTTCTGTTTCACTGCACAATGCTATTTTCACCAGGGCAACCCAGCTCTCTGATAAACTCTGAGAACATTTGAGCCAGCTTGACAGTGAAAAGACTCGGTGCTCTCTGAGTTTTATATATTTATTTATTTCACTTTATTCCATGTTTAGTATGACTGAGTAACCAGTTCAATAAAAAATTTAAAAAAAAAAGTGGAGTGAGAAACCAATGTGGATTGTATAATAAAGCAGGCCTGGTTACTGCAGACTATATCCCAATAGTTCCAATATTCCTTTCAAAATACAGATTCTTAACACGGAGAGAGTAAAGTGTGATGGGTGTCCGATATTTCACCCCAATTCACATTATGGCTCTGAATAGGAACAAGCAAGGATGTACCTCTTCAGATAGTCAGAAGGTGCATGCCTTCGAGGACCGTGTTAGTCAGGCGATGCAGAAGCAATAGAAAAAGATCTCAGGGCTCAGTCCTCACTGGCACAAAAACAAAGACATCAAAAATCTGCAACCAACCTCTTTACTTCGGTATGACCACAGGAGCTGGCAATACTTCCAGGAGTGTCAAGGCGAGCCCACCTCACCACTCGGTGTCTGCGTTTTCACCACTGGGGTGGGCAGTTCCTTTCAGTGTCTCCCACTTTCCTTTCACATCTTTTTTACTTCTTCTTTTATTTAGGAGAGATCGGATTTGAGTTCTGTTTTATCTCCCTGTCTTGCAGTCTGGGGACTGGGTAATGTAGAATTAAAAAGTTGAGAATTGGAAGGGGCTTGAGAGGTCATTGAGCATAATTCTCATCCAATGCAAAAATCCTTCTACTTGAATACATACGATAACGATGGTCTCATTACCTTCTATTGTAGCTGACAACGCTGTTGAACAATATCGTCCTGTGTCAAGTTTCTAGCTGTATGATTTTATTTGAATCGCATTTGTCTTATATATGTCTTCTTACAGTTCGACCCATTTAACACACCTGTGATACTTTAATATTACCAACAACAGAATGACATGACCATTTTCAGCACTTCTGTGATGGGCTAATTGTGCTCCTTCATTCACATACTGAAGTCCTGACTCCTGGTACCTCAGAATATGACTGTATTTGGAGGTAAGGCCTTTAAAAAGGTAATTATGTTACAATGAAGCTATTGGGTGACCACAATGCAATCTGACTGTTGTTCTAATAAGAAGAGGAAATTTGGGCACATAAAGAGACACCAGGGATGCACATGCACAGAGGAAGGACCATGTGAGGACACAGCGAAAGGAGGCCATCTGCGATCCAGGAGAGAGGCTCAGAAGAAACAAAACCTGCTGACACCTTGACCCCGGATTTCCAAACCTCCAGAACTGTGAGAAAATTAATTTCCATTGTTTAAGTCACTCAGTCTGTGGTACTGGCAGTCCTGGAAAAGTATTACAATTTCTAAGTCAAAATTGAATCCAGACCAAAAGTTCTTCTTGTTGCTTTCTTTATACTTAGAGATGAAATTATTGCAAAATTAAAAAGTTATTAGTCTGTACTTCCAATATGATGAGACTTCTATTATAAATGCTATTTCTAATAGATGTACATGAAGTTGAAGTCTCTGTCTACTCATCCGTCCATTTATTCGTTCATTTGACAAATGCTTATTCATCACCTGTTGTAGACCAGGCCCTGCACTAGGCACTGAGACCTGAAAAATGAATATTACCAGTCTCTCTTTTCTCTAAATTGACACAAGATTATACAGCAGCATTATAGTTTAATGAATGCCAATCTGGACGTATGTGTTGGTAAGAGATAGCGTAGGGGTGAGTAGGTAACTCTTCGAGGGTAGGGAGGGAGAGAGCAGAGAGGTAATATATAAATGATCCAAGTAAGAAGAATGACTAAGAGGTGGCCAGTGTGCAAGAAGGGGAAGAGCTCTCAGGTGCGTTTGGTAGAAAATAAACCCAGAAAAATCAGGTAGGGCCAGATCATGCGGGCTCCTACAAGCTCTGCTTAGGGGCTAGGGTTTTATTCCTCAGTAACAGAGCCACAGAAGGATTTTCAGCAGGGGAGTAATGTGTTTAACATTTACATTGTCACCAGTTTGCATGATCTTTAAGTATCTCATTCTTCCTCCGATGACATAGGTAGGCTGAGGCCTACTCCCACAACAATATTGCTTCTATTTCCCTCCTTTAAAATTTATTTCTCAGTCCTTGTAAACAAAATTAAACAATACAGTAGTTTACAGAGATAAACATGAAAGAAGTTTTTTGCCCTCTCCTATGCCTCATTCTCTTTCAGAGGAGATTTGCTGAGCATCCTTCCTGTCCCCTCTTTGTGTATCTGCATACAAATACGTGTCTATCTAAATAAGATTTTTGAATACCTAAGTGAAATCATACCATGTGACCCGACTTTGCACATAACAGTATTTCCAAAGACTTTTCATACCAGTTCTTACAGACATTCCTATTTTTTGTCAGCAGCATACTATTCACACTAAAGCTGTACCATAATTAATTTAGCCATGCCTTATAGATAGACATTTAAGTTGTTGCCAATATTTTTCTATTAAAAACCATGAAATAAGGAATATTTTTGTATAACTTTTATCTCTACTTTTCAGATGTGGAAACTGAAGCTTAGAGAGCGTAAGCAAATTGTCTAAGTCGCATAAGGCATTGCAAAACTGGTTTGAAACCTAGATCTGGCTATTCCCAAGTCTAGAATCTTCATCTTTGTACACTACTAATTCTTTATTTAAACATCTTGGACTGCAGATTTACAATTTTCATCATATTTAGAAAATTTCTCTGCCATTACTTCTTGAATTATTTTTATGTCCTCCCCAGGTTTATTTTTCTAGGACTCTAATGATAGCTATTGGGGTACTTGATTTTGACCCATGACTCAATACACTGGATATTTTTATTCTTTTAATCTTTTCTCCCTCTGTGTTTCATTTTGGTTACTTTTTCTTTATATCTCTTCAAGTTCACTAATCTTTTTTTCTCTATGGTCTATTCTGATGTTAATCCCATACCGTGTATTTTTCATCCCAGACATTGCATTTTTCATCTCAGGAATTCAATGGGTCTTTAAAAAATCTTTTATAGCTGTCCTTATCATATTTTCTACTATTTTCTTAACTATATGGAGTATATTAATAATAGTTGTCTGAATGTCTTTGTTTATGAATTCTAACAACTGTGCCATTTCTGGATCTGTATTTATTGATTGATTTTGCTCCTTGTTATGGGTTATAGTTTCCTGCTTGTTTGCATGCCTGATAATGTTTTATGGGATGTTAGACATTGTAATTTTCATGTCGTTAGATGCAGGAAAAAAAAATTTTTTTTTTTTTTTTTTTATATAGTTCTCATCCTTATGCTGGGATGCAGTTAAAATACTTGGAAATGATTTTTATTTTCTCAAGGCTTGCTTTTAAGCTTTGTTCAGTGGACTCAATACACCCATAATCTAGGAATAATTCGACCCCACTATTTAGGCGATACTAGCAGGGGACTCTACTCAATGACCAGTGTGTTAGGAGGTTTTTTTTCCCTCTGGCTGATGAGAATCCAAACTACTCACAGCCCTGTGTGACCTGTAGAGATTATTCTGCCTGCTCCTTTCCAGTGGTTCTTTCTCTGGCTTTTGACAGTATCCTCATGAACATGCATGTGCCCTGTGACTAGTACTGGGTTGAAGATGCAAGAGGAATCCTCTGCAGATGTCTCAAGCTCTTTCTTTGTGCCATGCTCTCTTCTCTGGCATTCTTCCCCTAGAACTTTTGCAACCTTGGTCTTCCTGAACTTTGTGTTGTTTCCTCAACTCAGGGAGACCACTGGACCCTGGGTTTCCCCTTTTTGTGATGGAAATCCTAAGCAGTTAGCCGAAGCAATTGTAGGATTTATCTCATTTGTGTCCCTTCTCTCAGGGATCATCACCCAAATTGAGAGAAATTTTCTAAAATATCTGACCAGTACTCCTTAAAGCTGTTAAGACCTCAAAAACAAAAGTCTAAGAAAGTCACACTCTAGAGGAGACCAAAGACACATTATAACTAACTGCAATGTGGTATCCTGGATGGGATTCTGGAACAGAAAGAGGATTTTATGTAAAAATTAAGGAAATCTTAATAAAATATGCACTTTAATTAATAATGTGTCAGTATCGATTTATCAGTTGTAACAAATGTATTATATTCATGTAAGATGTTAATAATAGGGGAAATGTAAGTGGGAGTAGATAGAACCTCTTTATATTATCTTCCCAACTTTACTGTAAATCTAAAACTATTCTAAAATTTAAAAATTTATTTTTAAAAACTCAATAATAAAGCTATTAAATACTGGCCTACTTCCTATTGCCACCATGCACCTGCAATTCCAAATAACATCAGTGAAAAAATTCTCCTCCCCACTGGGAACACCCTTCCTCAACCGTTCACCCACATTCCACCCCCGGCCACCTCAACTTTGGTATAGCATTGGTCACATTAAGCAATGCTAGTAAAGCCGTGGAAATGATTTCAGGATCCAATGACCAATCAAACAATTCCTGAAGCTCCAATAAGGGTGCACTTCTAAATCCCACATCTAGCTCACACCTGCTCGTGCCAACACTCATCAGACCATCACTGAACACAATTCTCCAATGCATGTTACCCATTAGGATTCAGGATAGGAATCATTTGGGGCTTCAGCATATGAGTTGGGGTGGGGAAGGCACAATTAGTCCATAAAAGACTTTATTCCATAAGTTCTCGCAGCAGGAGCTGCACACGTGTGGGTTCAGGAGACCTGCACTCAGAGTAACTCACAGCCCTAAGCGCACAGCAGCATCACCTGGAGAGCTTCGTAAAACTCTGGCCCCAGCCCAAACCGGCTGCATCAGTGTCTGGGGTGAGGCCGGGCATCAGACTTTATTGAGCTCCCTGGGTGATTCCAACACGCAGCCAAGTTCAGAAACACACACAGAGCTTTTCAAACCCTCCCTTGGACAGTCTGACTCAGGCATTCTGGGATGGGACCTGAGAACTTGTCTTTTTAACATAAGCCACAGTAATTATTTTTTCATTCAGCAAGTTTGGGAACATTGCTTTAAAGGACCAGATATCGAAGCTATTATGGGCCAGAGCCTCTGAGTGGTTCCATTTGTAGTCTGCCCTCTCACTCATGAGTATATCTTTTTAAAATCCTCTTAAAAAAGAAAAGTCATAAACCTTTAAACTTGTCATATTAGAGTAGACTTTTAAAGAAACTTGATTATCTAGATGTGTTCCATCTATCTGGTCAGTGTAACAACCAAAGCTACTCTCCCACATTTCCAAACAACTCCTAGGAGAGAATGCCCTGTCCTAGTTGAGAATCCCTTTGCTGGTGCTCAAAGTCCAGCTACAAAATCTCTACCAAGCAGACACCTAATCTTAACAGAAAGCTCACTGTTTCCACAGGCAAGCCATTAAATTTCCGGATAGTTCTGGATAATAGAAAACAGCAAGATCTAATTTTTCCTTCTTTTAGAAGATAGGAGAAACTCTAGTCCACATACAACCTCCCAGAAGCTCTGTCATTTTGTTGTCTCTAAGATGGAGAAAATTATTTCACACTGTATTAGTTTTCTCAGGCTGCCGTAACAAAATACCGCAGACTGGGCATCTTAAACAATGGAAATTTATTTGCTCACAGTTCTTGGAAGTCCAAGACAAATGTGTTGGCGGGCTCGGTTTCTCCCAAGGTCTTTCTCCTTGTCTTGCAGATGGATGCCTTCTCTCTGTGTCCTCATACAGCCTCTCTCTGTGCACAGGCCTCCTTGGTATCTCTTCCTTTTGTTACAAGGACATCAGTCCTATTGGATCAGTGTTCTGCCTATATAACCTCATTTAACCTCAATAACCTCTTTAAAGGCTTTAGCTCCAAATACAGCCACATTAAGGGTCGTGGCTTCAACATATGAAAATGAGCATTTTGTGAATTAATAAATACTCCTGGTGAACTTGGATATAATTCTTCCAGAAACTAATGGGGTTTATTTTTTTTTTTTTTTGTTCTTTGTTTTTGTATGTTTCATTTTCAGTGACGGAAAGCTTAAACACACAGGCACATTTCGTTTTACATTCTCAGGTTATTTTACTTCCTTGCCTGACTCTAGGGACACATATTTGAGAAATATTTGTAATGGATAAGTAGGTAAACATAAAATGCTCAAACAAAACAGCAAGTCACTGCACACAAGATGAGCAAATGATAGTGCGGCCAAGAACGAAAACAAAATAAAGGCCTTTACGGAAATGAGAGAAACCGAGGTGATTCTTAGACTGGAAACTCTTCTCTCTTTCCACCAAAAAGCCCGGGTGGTCTAACACACAGCTCGGAGAAGGTAGTGCGGATACTCACGGGTAGGGGCTGAACTGGAGGAGAGTCATGCCCCCAGGATTCGCAGGCTTTCAGCAGCAACAATAAATAGGTTAAGAAAAAATGCACACAGAGACTGAGAATTTCCTGCAGTTCTGACATCAGCCTTTAGACCAAGAAGACACTCATCTAGTCAGCATTGATCGTGATGAGAAAGACAATATAGGATGCAGGAGCAAGGTAACAGTTAAGGCAAAACCAGGAGTATGTTGGAACTAGAAGGTCCATACGTGTTATATATAGAGAGAAAAAGATGTGATGGGAGGGTGAGTGGGTCACACCGCAGAAGTCAGTAATATCAGTATTTACATGTACAGCCGATGTAAGCATGTATGTGTTCAGGTTGATTGTTTAGGAAGTGGCATCTCATTCATTTCATGCTACATTCTCAGGCCTTCTTGAGTTTTTAGCCAGAATTTTTGCTTCATAGTGCCTTCCAAAGAATGCTGAGGAGGAGGATCTGATGGAAGAGTGGGGAGAGGGGATGGCAATTAACTGTTACATCAAAGTCCTGAGTCCAGAATATAAAGATTGGGGATAGAAACGCCCATCCTTTCTCTCTTCTCTCTTCCTCTGTCCCCTCCCCTTCTTCCCCAAATCTACTTTTTAATCAGGAAATTCTTATAAGCACAGGCACTAGGCTAGTCAGAGTGGGCACCAAATGTATTCTCCCCACAGACCCTGGTCTCGCCGGATTTATTTGCTGTCTGCAGACAGCCATCTCTGCCCAGGTGTGCTAACAGAGCAGGGGGCTCCGGGACCGGGGGGGAGGAGTAATTACCCCCACCAGAGAAGGAGAGGGGAGGCTTCAGAGAGGAGAAATTATATGTTCAGTCCGAAGCTGTTTGATTCAAAAGGTAAATCAGCGTTACCTAAGGTAACCCAATGCAAAGCGCTCCTTGAAAGACCCCTCCCACTCCTCAGATGTCAAGTGATCCTATTTCGGATTTATCAAAGCACTGGGGATTAACAGAGCCATACGCCCCTCAGTTCTGCTCCCTCCTTCTCGCCACTTCTTTGTTTGTCTAAAATAGTTGTTTTAGTGAGTGAGAAGAAAGAATGGGAGGTAATTAGTGTTTCTTGTAATATTCCATGTTTAGTTTTGTAATCCTTCTGTCAGTTTTATTTTCATGTTAAGCAAAGGAAGTCCCACCAGAATATTATAATCTCATCTTAGTGTTAGCAGAAAGCATGGTGTTTAAATTAATAAAGAATTTTTCAAGGAAACTAAGGCTTTCCTTGAGAGTGTCAGTTTAAAGAGCATGTCATTCTTCAGAGCTTGCCTTGCCTCACAGTGTTTAAGGCTGAGATAACCTTTCTAAGAAGCTGGGTAGGGGTTTTAGGCTTGAACTCTATGATCTACCAAAGGTAACATCCATAACCAGTGTTCTGCACATGCAGGGCCCTATGAATATTCTGTCTCCTTCTGCCTGTTAACCTCTGCCTCTGTTCAGGGCACCTGTCCCAGGCCCCCAGGCCAATGTAATAGCCTCCTGACTTGACTCCCACCTCCTGCACTGACTGTGGCCTCCAGCCATACGCTTCCCTCTTTTACTGCAAAGCCCCAGAACCCTCAACCCAGCCCCCAATGACCAGGTCCCAGTGCAACTTTTCTCCCTGACCCTCCATCTTCCCCTTTACACACTCATTCTGGGCAAACTGTCCATTCTGCACTTTCCGTCCCTGTGCCTTTCCCCCTCCCCACCCCCTGCCAGTAAGGCCAGATCTGATCCATCCTCCAACCAGGGGCTGTGTCTTTCACGCAGTTTCCTACATTGCTCCCAGCTAGAAGTCGTCCCTCCCACCCTTCGTATCACAGGGACTCCAGCTCTGTCTATAGCACTCACCGATTTTCACTCTGTATTATAGATTTTGAATCCCTAAATAATTCATGAATATATTCTCTTTTTAAGAAACTGGAACACTACAGATAAAGCTTAAGACCTCTTCACCTCCATTCTCAATCCTTCTCTACTTCCCCGAGGTAATCACTCTGATGAGCTTATGTGTTTTCCTTCTAGGTTGATAATCTACGTCTATATATCTATACACAAGTATAAACATATACATACACCTATATAATATACAATTACACATACACATATATAATTCTGCAACTTGCCTTTTTAAGACAGCATTGTTTTTTGAGATCTGCCCATGTTGATACATATTGATTTAGAGATTGGCTTTTCAGTATTCCTAAGAACTTCCTCATAAGACAACACTTCACATTTTACTTGGCCTTTCCTCTATTCGTAGATATTCTGTTCCCTCTGCCTGGATATTTTCTTCCCAGCTGGCCCAGTTAACTAATATCCGGGTGTTGCCTCCACTACAAAATCTTTTCTGACCCCTGCCCCAAACTGAGTGTCTCTGCTCTCGTCTGCCACCACCCCTTCAGTTTATAGTGCCAGGAAGACTGGCATCCAAACTGTTCCCCACTGTCATGCTGAGTAGCTGCTCCTTCCTCGCAAGCCCTGGCAGCCAATGGCCGAAACCTGGAGGCTCAGCTTGCACCCTGCCAAGGCCATCTCTCTCTCTCTCTCTCTCTCTCTCTCTCTCTCTCTCTCTCCAAGGAGCCAAAGTACTGAATTTTAAAATAACAACACATGCGGCAATTGGTACACACTTCTGTGTTTTCACATGAGCCGCCCAAGAGTAGCTATTCATTGCTGTGTCTCCGGAACCCAGCACAGAGCCTGACACATAGTAGGTCCTCAGTAAATAGATACTGAGTCAACATGTCCTGTTTCTCATATAGGACTGCAAGTTCTCTGAAGATGAGATTTGTATCTCATTCATTTGATACTCCCTTAAAGGTTTTATATGGAGCTTTGCCCATATGTGCTAAATAAATATTAAATGAGTAACAAAACATGTCAATCTAGCCATTTTGAACAAAGAACCACTCCCTTCAGAGAAGTGAGTGGGAAGTAAACCAGGAAATTTATCAGTCACTCTCTGGTATAGCCAAAAAAAAAAAAAAAAAGATGCGGGTGGGGAGACAGGACTAAGACCAACTGTTTGACCTACCCCAGCAGTGACAAAGGGATGCCGCTAGGAGGCTGTGCCTATCCTGGGCTCCAAATCAGCGCAAGGTCTGAACCTGGACTTGGCGCAACTCTCAATGACAGGAGCCTCTCTTCCTGAGTAGAAGAGGCCAGGAGCTCAAGGCCAGCAGTGTGGGTTACAAAGACATTTAAAAAGAGCGTACCTGGACTGAGGTCCTGTTGGTCTGTCCCACGTCAGTACACGGAGTCTCATGGTGGCTGTGTGGAGCTCCTCGAACCTTTCTCTCAGACCTTCCTCGGCCTTAGCCACCCCTCCCTCCTCCAGGGTCTCCTGCACTCTGCCCTGGCCCCCAGAGGACATCTTCTATTTCTCAAGGAGGCAAGCAGTAGCCCTCGGAAGAGCTTTCTGAAAAGGGTCAATTAAGTTTAGGAGTCTTCTACCAGATTCCTATGTGCCTCCAGGGCTTGTAGCCCCAACCCTTCTCCTCAAAAAAGGCAGACTCATTTAAAACTTTCAGTGACCCCCCTAATGCCTCCAAGAAAAAGGTTTAACTCAAGCTGTCCCTGAGCTGGTTCCTGCCTCACGTTGCCACACAGCCTCCTGGTTGTCTACACTTCAGCAACTCTAGACTCACAAAGCTCCTCGGAGGCATCATGGTCTCTCTTGCCTCGGAACTTTCCACACACCGTTCCATTTTCCTGGAACATCTTCCCCTACTCTTCACATGGCTTCATGTGTCTTTTCTCAGGTCTCGGCCCCTCTCTAACAATCCTCCCTGGCTAGGTGAGGTCATCTTGCTATACGATTCTGTACACCCAGTCATTCCCACTGGAGTCCAATGAGTATTGTTGCTAGTTTAATGATGCATCATAAGATCTCCAAGGTCAGAGATCACATCTGTCTGGATCCCAAGAGTTTAGCATAGTGCCTGACATAGACTAAGTGCTCACTAAATAGTCAATGAAGAAGTAAATGAAAGTGTGCCTTCCCCGGCCTCTGATCTCACAGTGCCTTCAAGGATGAGTTCTTCTTGAACTCTTTTGTTGGATAAGAATCCCTGCGGGTTTCTGATTTAAAGTCTTTACCTTGAAGGTTGCACTATGTTTTAAGAAAATGCTTATTCCCAGCTACACAGTTTAGGTACATAAAATTTGCATATCGCAATAAATATTTGGCCTCATGAATTTCTAGCCTGTTAAATAACAGAATTTAAAATGCTAGGTAAGCATGTAAAAGAAGATAGCATCATAAATACCAGAAAATTACAGGTTGGTGATTTTTTTCCCCTTTGATCTTATAACTTTTTACCAGATGAAAGAATGATTGCCTCAGAGAGAGTCTTGGGTAGAGTTTTTCCTTGCCTTGCTTGTTGCTGATCAGTTTGAGGCATGGAGGCAAGCATCCACTGAAATAGACACCAACTAGGATGGTGGCTCCCCAGTTCACAACAAATCTCCCTTTTCTAGGAATGTCCTTAAACAAAAGAGTGGACAATCAATGACTACATCTGCGCTATGTGAAAGGGACTGATTGAAAGATAGACCCCTGACTTAAGCAAGGCCAATGATCTCTCTTACGGAATTTGAAGCTTGAACAGTTTTATATGCCCAGAGCCTGGAGTAATGGAGTGGAGTTAACATAATGTCAGGCCCTAGAGAGGTGGTTCACAGACCTTGTTGATGAGGTCTTCTGAAGTTCTGGCCCTGGCTCTTGCCCTTTCTGATATGAATTAAACTCATCTACTTATTCCAGGTCAAAATCAGGATTTCATTGCTCAAACATTCTGTCACTTTTTAAGGAAAACTGAGTTCCAGCCTGACGTAGAGATGGAGTGGAGCTCAGCTGGACTTGTCAATGGTCATTTGTCACACAAGATTTCCTGGCACCTGGGCAAGATGGGGAAGCAATAGGGGCTTCAGCTAATAAGGTGCTCAAGGGGAAAGTTTGTTTTCCTAAAGAAAACACATTTGACTTGTCTTTCTGACGACTGTTTGGTTGTAAAAGTAGAGGGAACCATGAGTGTAACCCCTATTTTGAGTTTTCTAATCAGTATGAGAGAAAAAAAAAAATCATCAGTGGTGAGGAAGTGCCCCATCATGTCAATCACATGAACCAGAGCGATACCTTAGACTCCAGGAAATTAAACATCTGAACGTTCTGAGGAAAGACAGCCATGACTGTAGAGCTATGCCTTGCAAGGAAACATGGATCAAGAGGCTTTAAAAATGAAATTCTAACACAAACAACTACAAAGAGAAAGAAAAAGTAGAGAGATGGTATAGTTTCATCAGGAACTCCCTGTTAAGCCCAGATTTTAAATGTGGAAGAACATAGTCCTTACCCTCAAGGACATCACAGTTTGATGAATAAGATAAAACTCTTAATCTAATATTTCAGACCCAAAGGGGAAAATGCTGAAAACCCTGAGAGAGGAAGAAGCCACTGGCTACTGGGAGTGGGAAGTGACAACAACCACTTTCAACAGAGGGGATAATATATTTTCCTGGTCACTATTTGCTTCATATAGACTAGGTCAGGCTCCTCATCACATTCTTTTCTTTATTTTCTCATGTTTAGGGGCACAAAGTAAATTCTCAGTAAATACTGTATTGCCTGAGTAGCTGATCCATCATCACACTGGAGATTGCTAGCATTAGTAGAGACTTTAAGCAACTACCATTTATTTATTGCCCACTACCGAAAGGCACCTTGTGGACATTATCTCATTCCATCCTTTCCCTATGTCTATGTATAAGTTGTATTCTTCCCATTTTACAAATGAGAGAACCATCTTTTAGAAGAGATAAGATGACCTGCCTAAGACCACACAATTAGTAAATGGTGGAGTCAGGATTCAAAATCAGATACTGAAGTCTTCTTATTCTACTCTCTGCTTCTTGGAAGATTTTGCAAAATATCAAGTCCAACTCTTCATTTTACCTACAGCTAGGGGAACCATGTCCCTTGTCTGGGCAGATCCAATTCCCCAAATGGTGCCCAGAAGGAGAGCCCAATGCTGGAACTGCATCTGCCTCCTCAAGAAAAAGCAGCAGTATGGAGATGTTGTTTCAAAAGCTCAGTCTGCAGTTGGTGACACTGAAGCAAACCTGGGGCCAGCCAGGTTTTTGTCTTATCCGGCTGGTTTACCCTTCTGCTTTAGCCGGCCCTCGACCTTTCCATCAGAACAGACCATTTTTGTGCCCTCACGTGTTGTTTTACCTCTGTTTGTCATTTGTTTTCATTCATCATCTGTGACGGTTGTTTTTTCATTAGACTTTTAAGTCCTTGAAGTCAGCAACTCTGATAAAATGGGTGCTCAGTATATATTTGCTAAATAGGATTCTTGTCATTTTGAAAATATTCAAGATGCTCTTTTATTAGTACTTTGAAAAAGAGCTCATTTTGTAAAGCTTTCTCAGAATGCTATAGGAAATGTACCAGAACCGTGCTATTTTTTCTAACCCCAGCTTGGAAGAACCTAAAATCTATTTCTTGCTTAGAGTTTTTCATTGGTCTTCTTCTAGTCTACTCGTCAACTTGATACGAGATTCTTCCCACAGAGACAGAAAACATAAAAATTCCAAATAAAAAGACTGCAGTGATATCATATTGCTCCCTCAACTGATGAATGGTTAAACAAAATATGTTCTATCCAGATAATGGAATATTATTCAACCATTAAAAAAATGAAGTACAGATTCATGCTACACCACAGATGAATCTTGAAAACCTTATGCTATGTAAAAGAAGTCAGACACAAAAGACCACATATTCTATGGATCCATTTATATGAAATGTCCAGATTTGGCAAATCTATAGAGACAGAAAGCAGATTAGTGGCTACCTAGAGTGGAGCAGGGTAGGGTGGGGGGAGGGTCATAGCTAAATAATACAGGGTTTCTTTTGGGGATAATGACAATGTTCTGAAATTTGTTGTAGTTGCACAACTCTATAAATATACTAAATATATTCTATGAATATACTAAAAACCAATGAATTGTACACTTTAAGTGGATGAATCATGTGAATTATATCTCAATAAAGTTGTTACCAATGATAATAATAGTCTGATTTCATTAACTGAATTTGTTAGCTTTGCCCCTCAGGCTGAGCTTTGACAGGAGCAGCTTGACAAAAAACTGGGCCCTGACCAATTCTTCAACCCCAACTTCACGCTGAAAGCATCGCCTTTACTTTACTCGGATTAGTAACACAAACAGTTCTGTCTTCACCTGAAGAGATGGGTAGCAAGGCAGACTGCATCATTTAGGGAGTGCTAGAACTCTTAATGGAAGGCAGGATTGTCACTACCCACTCAGGAGGGATTGAAAGGGCCTCTGGTTAAACCCAAGATTGAACATACCAGAGAGATGAAAAATTGGGAGATCAAATCTGCAATGCACAGGCCTTGAAAACACCCAAAGTTAATCTCACTGCTGTGGCATTCCTTTTTACTTCTTTCTTTATTGAAGGAGACTCTCTTTCATGTGGTGTTACCTTAAAATGCCATTAACAAAGTAATTGCCACTTCTGTCTTTAAATTTTTTTTTGTCTTGGACTACAAAAGACAGCTGAATTTCCCCTCACATCATAAATCTTGGGCTTGTTATTGATGAATTACTCCCGCTGTGTGCGTGCGCTCAGGCACATGTGTATGTTTTAAATACAGTTCCCATTTCAGTCATTCTGCCAGCTCCTGGAAGCGCCTCTGTTAGGTGGTCATAGCAATCAAGCTCCAAAGGCTTCGCTGATACTTGTTGGACAACAGCTTTCAAGGCAATGAGGGGAGAGGTGATCGGATTCAAGTGATGTGAATAATAAAGCTTTGAGGCTGGGAGGGAGGCACGCAGAGGTGATGCATAATTCATCAGGCAAATTAATCAGGTCCCCTTTCCTATGCCCATTGCAGTTCCTGGGAACTCGCGAAGTCATCAGCTTTATCGCCTTCCCTCCGCCCCTTTCCTGGCGCGGGCGGAGAAGCCCAGGAGCGGAGAAGCCCAGAAGCGAAGAAGCGGCTGACTCTAAGTCCTGGGCTGCTGAGGTCTGGCGTCCTGGGCAGACAGAACCCAGGATCGCGCGTCCCTCTGCCTCTGCTAGGCGAGGTTTTCTGCGACTGTCGCGGAACTGGGGAAGCACACGCAAGGGTTTGGTGTGCAGTAGAGCAGAGAGTGGGGACAATTAGTTTTCTTCATGCTTGGCTGAGTCTTAGTGTAGAGACGGACCGGCTTAGAGGGTGAGGCAGATCGCAGATAATAGAAGCTTCATTTCCAACTGACCCTCCAAGCGTTCTGCCAGGCCCAGAAGGGCTGAACAATGCCGACCACCGCGAGGAACGCGGGCGCTGAATGCGCAAGGCTCCAACGAAACAAGCAGGGAAAAACAAAGGCAATAGACAGGGCTTTGCCTTGAAATGGTTTCTATAGTCCTCGCTAAAAGAAAAAAAGAAAAGAAAAGAAAAAAGGCTCCATTGAGGACAGAAAATAAAGTCTGGTAATGAAAAATATATTTTTCACACAAACAAGAAGCAGACACACAAACACAGATACACTGGCCATTGTGTGGGCAAGTTCTTCTGGCCCGTGGATGTGTCTCTGAGGGAAAAAAAAAAAAAATTGATTCAAATAGAAGAATTCTCACTACATGGCCTTGTAGCTATAGGATAAGTCACCAAAAAGGATGTAAGTGACTTAAGATTAATGCCAGGCGCCAACGGAAGAAAATAAAAAAGTTTTCACCACAGAGGGAGGAAATGATATATTCCTATCATTGGTGCCTTTAGCCTTCTCTTCAGGTCATCTATTACTGTGTAATAAAATCACCCTCAAAACTTAGTAGCTTGAAACAACATTCATTTCATTATGTTTCATGGGTTTTGAGACCAAATTTTGGGCAGGTGCAGTTGGATGAGTCGTTGGCTCCGTGTGGGTCACTTGATGGCATTCAGCTGGAATCTGGACTGCTCTGACAGTCCAAGATAGGTTTACTTTTTTATCTTGTGCCTAGGAAGGGATAGCTGTAAGGCTGGGCTCGGCTTCGGCTGTCCACCAGAGCCTTCCTGTAGCCTCCCAGCACTGGGGCTTGGGGCTCCCAGGGAAAATGTTCCCAGAGGCAAGAAGTGGAAGTCTCCACTCACTTTCTCTAGGCCTGGGTCTGGGAACTGTCATAGCATCCCTTCCACCATATTTTATCAGTCGAAGAAGTCACAGAGCTTCCAGAGGAGGGGCATGGACTTCTCCATTCAAAGGGAGGAGTACTAATATGTAGTCATCTTTAATCTACCACACATTTCTTCACTATGGGAAGAAGAAAGAGAAATATTAGGGTACAGATGGCTTCCAGTGTGGTATGAAACATTTGAGAACATTAAAAGAAACAAAGAGATTCACCCTTCCATTACTGCCCAACAACTCAAGTCACAAAGTTTCTATAAGGGCAGGCCTGAGTGAAGCTCAGAGGAGACATGGAATGTGTATGGGATAAGAGGAGAGGTCTCCAAATAAACTCCCCAAATTTCCAGTTCAAATGGTTTTCTCCTATTCTGGTCTCACCTTAAACTCATGGCCATCTTCAAGTTCTGCACTTAAATGATCATTTTTCAATGACTGCAGGCTCTAAAGTATTTATTTCCTCAGTGAATGAATGAATGAATGAATGAATATAGCTAGACTTCTTGAGGGCAAAAATTCATCTTAAACGTCTTTGCATTTATCAAGAGCTGTGTAGTTCATGACAAGTGCACACACTGGTCTTATTTTTGTTTGTTTGTTTCTTTTTCTTCAGTTGATTCTGATTCCTCCATCCTGACACAAGCTATTGGAAGGAAATTTCACTATAAGGTAGCTTGTCTTCTACAGCCTCATTTTGCCCATCCAGTCTTTCTGGATGTTTTCCTTCCATTTCACGGGATAGTGCTATGGTCTGAATGTTTGTGTCTTCCCCAAAATTCATATATTGAAATCTTAACCCCTCAGGGTGATGATATTAGGAGGTGGGACTTTTGGGAGGTGATTAGGTACCAAGGGTAGAGCCCTCATGATTGGGATTAGTGCCCTTATAAAAGACACCCCAGAAAGGTCCTTTGTCCTTTCCGCCATGCGAAGACACAGTGAGAAGTTGGCCATCTATGAACAAGGAAGAGAGCCTTCATCAGACACTGAATCTACCAGCACCTTGATCTTGGACTTCCCAGCCTCCAGACCCATGAGAAATAAATTTCTGTTGTTTATAAGTCATCCAAGTCTGTGTTGTTTTGTTAAAGACAGGTGGTCTTTTCTTCTTTCTCTACATTTTACATTTTGAGGAAAGAGTTCAATATCTATTGTTTATAAGACTTGATTTCATGGGGACCATGGAGGTTTCTAGGTCCCATTCAGTTGAGGGAGACTGAGCAGGGACTCTGAGGACACAGCCACAGGGAGAATGACTAACAGCAGAGCTGGGAAATTCACCCCTTTTGTTAGTGCATTCAGTCTGTCAAATGCCAATTCAGACTTCCATCAACAGGCATATTTAAAAGGACACATGTTAGGGAAATTTGTTATCCATGCGATTTCAATGAGAGCCGATTCTATTAACTCCTCTAAAGCCTGTGCATTATGGCTGGGCTTTCAGGAGCTTGCCTTGAATAAACTTTCCAGTGATTTCACAACACTCCCATTATGGCTGTTCCATTATGAAGCAGATGAACATTTTCTTGAACAATTAGACAGGTTGTATAGAATAAAGAGTGAGGTTTCCCTGAGATCACGGAAACCTATCTGCTTAGGTAGATTCATTTTCTTACAACAAGGCAGTCCATAATAAGCTTTTCTTCTGGAGCCTTGTCTTGCTTCCCATTTCAATTAGTGACAATGACTGAAGAATGGGAAGAATGTCTTCTTCATGTCCTTGTGCAGCAAACAAGGCTGGCCAATAAAGAACAATGAGGGAGGGAAGGGGAAGCAGCTGCAAGAAAACCCAGCCTGCTTTCCCAGAGAGGCTCCAGTAGTGCAGGGGTGGGGTCTGGCGGAATCAGGTGGCAGAGCTCAGATGGAGAAAAAAGACTCAAGAACCAGGTCATTGAAGGCAGAGTGGCAGGCACAGCATGACAGGCACATCACTGCCTCTCTCCATGACTGAAGCTTGTCTGGCCCTCAGGCCTTGGCCCCTGATATTTTGGGCGTATTGAACTGTCACACTTTCTACAAATCATTTGTACATGTATGTGTCTTGACATAGTTCTGCCATGTTGCTATTTTGTACAGAGAGAGTTTCATTGATTTCTGCCACCAGACAACGTCAATTACTCATTCTTTTAGGGGCAATGTGAAAATGAGAGAAATCTCATATCACAAGTTCACTCATTCATTCATTTTCTCATTGAATGCATACTTACTGGGCATATATTGCATACACTGATTTTCATGAACTAGAGAGGCAAACTTTTTACTTTTTTTGTATCTGCGGTCTCCTCTATTACATTTCTCTTGTCCCCTATGTCCACATACAATTCATCTTTGGCAAACATTAACAATTTGCCTCTCTCTTCCAGACCCTGTTTTAGACACTTGCAATATAACAATGACCAGAACACAGTTCTTGGGTTAGTTTCCTAGGGCCACTGTAACAAAGTGTCACAAATTGGGTGGCTTAAAACAACAGAAATTTATTTTCCCATAGGTCTGGAGGCTGATAAGTCTAAAATCAAGGTGTTAGCAGGGCCATGCTCTCTCCAAAAGCCCTGGGAAAGAAAGGCAAAAATTATTTTTTTGCCCTTTTCTAGTTTCTGGGATTCACCAGCTGTCCTTGATGTTGCTTGACTTACAGATATATCACTCCCATCTCTGCTTCCGTCATCACAGGGCATTCTCCCTGTGTCTTTTCACATCATCTTCCTTCTATCTCTCTTCGTGTCCCTTCTCTTTTTATAAGAACACTGGTTGTACCAATGAAAGGGCTATTCCAGTCTGACCTCATCTTAACTATTTACATTTGCGATGACCGTATTTCCAAATAAGGTCACATTCTGAGGTCCCAGAAAGAACATGGATTTGAGGTGAGGGGCACTATTCTACCCAGTATGCTGCTCTTCTGGAACTCAGAGTCCAGAGGGGAAGAAATGAAAGTAAAAAGTAATTACAGCCTTGAGTGATAGGTGTTATGAGTAAAGTCTGCACGAAGCTCGAAGGGAGATACAAAGGAGACATCAGCTCTGGAAAGTGGTCTGGAAGTTGGTGTGAACTAAAAAAGAGAGAGAGAGAGAGAGATGGCTAGAACCTAGTTCCCAACCAGCTGCCCATCACCCCTACAGATATTGAGGGAGCGATCCAGGAGACACAATTGTTATTTTCATTTTGTGAAATGCCCAAACTGTGCGTTTGGACCTTTGTCCCTTGGTCCAAGCCAGCCAGGTGGTCTGCTCCAACTTCTTTCCCCCTGTGCATCTCCAGGACTTGGCCCCCCACAGTGGACCCCTTCACAGCAAGAAGAAAGGAAGCGCAAGAGAAAATAAGTGTTTCTCACCAAGGCCCTTTGCGGCGGAGCTTCGCAAAGCAGCAGATGAAAGCAAACACACCACACAATGACCTAGGACCTTAGCCTCTTCCTAAATCCCAGCCCCCAGCACCATCGTCTATCAGTGCCTTTGGCCCCAGCCTCTCCTAGTGCTCCTCTTCCTCTTCCGGGGTTCAAAGAAGATGGCAGGAGCCACAGGTTCTCCCTAAGTATCAACAAGAAGAATCAAAAAAAAAAAAAGAAGATGTTTTACTTTTCCTATAAAATGAGAAGAGATTTGAGGGGCAAACTGGGAGAACTCAATATGCAAAGACAGTTGTAGTCTAACCATTATCATGATCACCAGTACACCAACATGTATACATTCCGGTAGTGTAATTTTGGTTGGAAAAGACTTCAGATAGAAAGATACCTTTGGACCTGACTCAAGCCATCCCACTCTAGTCCCTTATGCTACACAGACAAGAGCCTGGGCTGCTTTAAAAGTCCTTTTAGCAAGGATTGTTTGATAACAGGCTTGGGAACTGTTCTGATGTATTAAAAAATGATAAAGTGTGCTACCAGAGCTAGATCTTATATTAGGACCTACACCTAAATGTTGATAAGTCCCAAAATGATCAGAGTAGTATAAGCCTGATGAAGCATGAAGTATTTAGTGTTGATAATCAAGGTTCACCCAATTAGGCTGGATACATGGTGTTTAGTCAAGTACTGAATGTGCCAGGTTAGATGCTCAGACAGTGGCTGTTACTCACTACAAAGCCAAAGTGTGTCTGCTCTCATTCCCTTCCATTCTGGGGCTATGACCTAAACCATGTAATATACAAAGATGTCACACCAAGGACAAGGGCAAGCCTGGATTGGGAGCAGAAGAGAGATGGACTGCAAGGTCTATCCTGCACGTACTTCTCTGATATATTGCTATCCAGTAGAGTGTCTGACTTGATCCCCACCTTGAGTCATATGACAAAGGACCCCTTCTCATTACCTCACACTCTAGGAAAGGTGGAACACCTCAACAGCCCTTAGAAAAATATTAGACCTATCTTTCCCTTGCACGGGGGAAAGAGGACTAGGACGTCTGAGATAATACCATTGTGTGTCACATATCAGCATCTTAGCCACATGAGAGATGGCCTCTTCAGGCATGCCTATCCAGGACATTACGAATGAACTGAGCTATTTTATGGCTTTCTCGAATCCCCTGTGATAAACTGGCACTTGCTGCTCAGTTCTGGAAACCCAGCTTTCCTCACTTTCTGTACATATCATCACCCCTTCTTCAGTGATACTGATTTTTCCTGATGCAGATGCTTCATCTGGATTCCTGGGACTCAGCTATTACTGCCTTTGGATTTAAGTTCATGTAGGGGGCTTGCTGGTTCCCCAAGACGAGGTGATAGGTGTTCCACCTCTCTGCAGAGCCAACTGTTTTACCCCACCCAAAGGGTAACCATCACCTCTTCCTCCTTACCATCACCACCTTTTTAGCAGAGGGATGTTGAAACCCCTTTGGGTCTTTTTGGAGACCTGCTTGTTATCCCGTGTCTGTGTGAATGTCGTAATGCTAGGACTGAGTGGGATCCCCAGTGAGGGAAGGCTAGGTGTTAACATAGCACTGAGACAGACTGACCCTAGTTAGTCTCTGAGAGCGAGAGCACGTTCCGTAAGCGGGCAGGGGTTCTTAGTGGTATGCTTTAGCTTTAGACTCAGGGTTCTCAGCTGTGCTCAGCTCTCGCCTCTGAAAGGAGGCTCGTATCTGGCCTGTGTGTCCTGGAACTGGGGTTACAGGAAGGTTTTGCTGTCATCATGTTATACTGAGATGTCCCAGGGCCCCATCTATAATAGCCCCCTGGAGAACATTCCTCAGTTAGTAGTCTATAAGATGAGACTACACTTTTTGCCTGCTGGTCAACAGCAGAACAGAGTCAGGCCCATAGGGTACCTGGTCTGAAAAGCAAGGATCAGGAGGAAGGGAGTGGTATAATTCCTACTTGTGGCCCTACATATTGCTTTCATAGGATAATACATTTCTTTGAGATGATAGAGAATAATTATAGACTATTTGAACTTCATTAATTAAAACGCTTCATATAACCAAATCCCCAAGTGTCTCCTTTGATTGGAATGAATCTGATCAGAGAAGAATTTTCCTCCTAATATCTGTGCAATAATAGAAAGTTTTTCATCTCTAATAGGATGTGCTTAAGATTCACAACAAAAGTGGTTTGTCACTACAAAACTCTAAAACTTCAGATTGTAGAGACAAAAAGTCGATGCATACTAGTCGTCATCCTTCACTGGTCTGAGTTTTCAATCCGTCTCCCACCTCCCCCTCCTTCCTCCCTGTCTTTGTGTCTCTCTCTCTTGTCTTTGAGAGTAGGTTTCTACTGTGCATATATTGAGCAAGGGTGTCATATTTACTCCAACTGTTCCTTAGCCCACAGGAATGGACCCGTATTTACTTATAGCTTCTGCTTCCTCTGTCTGAGGTCATCATGCCCCACTCAGCACAATAGGGTGTTTTTTCTAGGAGAGTAATACCTAAATCTCTACCCACGTTAACACCCAAGAATGCAAACTTGAATATAATGTCCTTTTCTCATGCAGGATCAACTGAAGCTCTTATCTTAGGCAAGAGTTAAGGGAGACCCGGTAGAAAGGAAATGACAGTCTATGGCCGTTTAAAACTTTCCCTTTTCCGTGAATGTCCAGTTGTGCGCAGTACACATTGTTATCTACCATCTTTACTTCTATGCTTTTTGTAGCAATGTTGACTCAATGAAAATCACTTGTTTTTTATTAAGCTCCCAATATTGTGACCCCCATGTTTTACAGGATTGAAAAATTGGGATCCCACTTATGGAGTTTTGGTGGAGTTCCTCTGTAACAATTTTTAAAGCCTGTAGCTCTGTGTCGCAGATATACTATTCTACAAATTGGTCACCATTTGGGCCATTTTACAGCACAGCTCTTAAAGTTTTCTCTTTCATGGCTCTCAGCCTCTCAAAATCTTCCCATTGAACTTTCTCGCAAGCCTCAGCCCCACCCTGGAGTTAGGACCAAAGACCGAGAGTTTTTTTTGTTTTATCACTGCTATGGAAGAATGCCTGGCAGCCATGAAGGATCTTGGCCAGCCCTCTTCCTGGGCCAATTCTCAAGCTCTTGAGTTTTCTAAATGTCATTCCCTCTCTGCAGCTAAGGCCCTACTGATAAAGAATGTAGAATTCATTGTCCACTAGACCTCCCATCCAAGGATGCCCTGAGGCGTGCAATTTACTGCTGATAAGTGTGGAGCTGTTATCAGTCCACACTCAAAATGCTACTCCATATTTACTTCTTAAAAGTATTCTTGATAGCCCACTTCAGCTCTAGAAACTGCGGATATAAATGGGAATATGAATGGGGTATCAAGCCTCACTGTCAGAAAGAATGCAAGAGGTTTCTGCTCTCTGCAATTCTCTCGGCAGAACTGTCTACCCACCAACCTTCCAAACCAGCCAATATATGATAAAAAAGACTACTGGGGTTAGCTAATGGGGGACAGGGGTTGAATGGCCATTCTATTCCTATTGCCATGCTGATCGCCTCTCACAGAACACCTCTGGGCTTGGGTGCGACCCTTCTCTTCCACTGCCCAAGGCTGCTGGGTTCATTTGACCACTGGCAGGAGACTCTCCTTCTGAGCTGGAAACTTCATTAAATTAGTGAGGAGTTTGACAAAGCACTCATTATATTTATCGTACTTCCACCTCCTTAGTTCTCCTGGACAGAAAGTGTGACTGAGGTTTAACCCCACTGATCTAAGACACAGCAGAATAGACATCAGAGGAGAAACAGGTTAAGTCACCAGCACCCAAAGTGGTTCTCATGTCCTTAAGTTCCTTGTAACACACTATGTCATTCAGAGACACAAGTGCTTCCGATCACCATCTCCACCCTCACCCTGCTTTACCTACACTGTCCTAGAACACACTCCTTTCCTACCCCTGCAGCCTGTGCACTTGCTGGGCCCCTGTCTGGAACAATTTTTCCCCTGGTCTTCCCATTGTTGGGCCTTTCTTATCTTTCCAGTATCGGGGCTCCTCAGAGAATCCTTTTGTGATCTCCCTTCTTAATATAGCCCCTCACCCCCTACTGGCTTCCAATTTCTCCACCCTAATTATTTCTATCTGTACATTTAACTAGTTAATGTATCTAAGTACTCAATAAGCTGGCCTTGGTCTGACCGCCCCTGCCCTGCCCCCATGAGATCAGACAGCTAGCTCATCTGTGTTATTCACCACAATCCTCAGACCCTCAAAAACTGTCTGTAACGTGCATAATGGAAAGGGTCTTTTTAGGAATTCTGTTCAAGAGTATGGAGAATCTTGGAACTGAAGAGTATGGTCTTTCTTTAGCTCTGGAAAGGCGTCCTAGTCTGATTTATTTGGGTGACCTATCACCACCATAATGCATTCTCTCTCCTCTGTTCTGTCCTCCTGGACAAATGTTGGACCTCGTAAGTCTGTGCTTCATGTTTCTTAATTTTTCTTCATATTTCCTGGGTCTTTTTCCTCATGCACTGCTCCAATTTTCAAATTGCCAATTTTTCCTTCAGCTCTGGCCATCTGCCATTCAGCCCATTTATTGAGAATTTCATTTCAACAATCATATTTTTCATTTCAGGAATTTCTAACTGGTACTTTTACATTAAAAAATTGTTCTGTTTTATTCCCTTTTATGGCACTTATTACCAACTGACATATTTGTTTGTTTATTTAGTTCATTATTATCTCTTACTCTCTCCATAGAATCTAAATTCTAAAAGAGTAGGAACCATTCTTGTTTCATTGCTGTATTCTCAATGCATAACACAGTACTTGGCACGTAACAGTGCTCAAAAAGTACTTGCTGAATAAATTAAAGGAATTAACGGGAGATCTTTTAATACCTTCGAAGGAAATAATTATATTTATATTCTAAGGAAATAATTATATTTCTTTTAACATATTTTATTGTTTCTATCACTAAATGGTCCTTGGATATTAGTTCTATTATCTCCTGATTTTTTGTTTCCTTTATGGTATTGGTTTTTGTCAGAGTTTGATGATTCTTGTCTTTATATTTACAGAATCTGTCAACCTGTCTGTGAATGCTGCATTCTGCTTAGAGCCACATTCCTCTCTTGGAGGTTGGATTGGGGGCTGCTGGGAATGTTCTGGATGGAATAATCATGGGTTACTCTTCTGAGCACCAGACTCTGGGTTCTTCCTGGGTGTGCCTAGCCACCTCTGATGCCTCTCTGTCCCTCAGTCTGGAACTCTTTGCTCCTGCCCAGGCATCAGATCTTTCTATTCACTGCATGGCACAGGCAAGGGGTGAGGTTAGAAGGAGAGCCAAACATCCCAGCTGCTCTTCCTGTAGAGACTTCCTCCTATGACCTGGAAGTTGTCCCAGGACTCCCTTCTGCACTCGTATCTGCTTCCTCTGAGCCTTTTGAAGCTTCGCACCTCCACCAACCATCCTTGTCTGAGTGTGTTTGGGGCTGTGGTTTCTCTATCAAGTTCCATCTGCTTTCCAACTTTCAATGATGCCTTGCAATTTCTGATCAGTTAACATCACCTTTTCTTGTTTTCCAGAACGTTAAGGGTTTTCAAAATCGTTTTTCTGTCATTTCTAGGGTTTTAGGGTAAGAAAAGAAGACTGAAACATGTGTTTAGTATGCCGTCTTGATCCAATCTCTTCTCTCGATTTTACAGATGCAGCAAATGAGGCTCGGAGAGGCTAAGTAATTTTTCAAGTTCACATAGCTAGGAAGAGCAGTGGGGCTGGTTGTTATCCTGATGATAATGAATATCTGTTGGGATTGGCATGATAATGATGGTAGCACAGAGGAGGATAAGTCTTTGTTTTATGTATTTCCTCTAGAGACCTCCCTAACTTCAAACTATTGTGTCTATCTGGATTTTCATTCAAAGAAAAATTAGATATGGCTCTCATAGGTAATAAAAAGGTTCAATCCACCAATATTTCTTTTATAAAATACTTAATCTATTACATTAAAAATAGTGCTTCCAACAAGGATTTCTTTCTGACCTAAAGATCAGCTTTGCACACATTGTGTGCTGTATTATGAGGCAACACAGTCCACACTGTTTAATTCCAAAGGTAACTGACTTTGAAATTAAACATACCCATCTCTTACCAGCTGTCTGATCTTGGGTTTTGTAAAAATGGAGTTTTAATTGAAGTTTTTCAAGGTTAAAAGCAATATATGATAGGCTGGCATTAGTAGTTACTGCAGATCAGCGGTCCCCAAACTTTCGGCACCAGGGACCTGTGCTCCTATGAAAATCTAATGCCTAACGATCTGAGGTGGAGCTGAAGCTGCAAATATAGATGAAGCTTCACTTGCTCACCCACCCCTCACGTCCTGCAGTGTGGCCTGGTTCCTAATAGGCCAAAGACAGGTACTGGTCCACGGCCTGGGTGTTAGGGACCCCTTCTACGGATGGTCTCTTAATGAAACAATATAACATATACACCTTTAGTTTGAGCAAGAATTTTATTTTAGAACTTTGGGTTTTATTTTGGTACTTTGATTCAAAAGATTCTTTTGCTTTCTATACTTTTACTACAAAACTCCTGCTCGTTAACATTGCCCTTTGATCCATGCTCTGTTTCTGCTACGCTTAAAACTTTTATTTCTTGCCCCTTGGAAGCTGAGAACTCTAACCATGTAAACTAGACGAGAACAGTTCGTTTCCAAAATCAGTTAATAAACTTTAGTTAATTGTTGCTGATTCTAAGGAAATAAAAAAATCCCCCTACCTCCCAAACCCTACCGTAAAAACAAAGCTTGCTGTCACTTCACACAGCAATGCATTAGGAGAATTGAATACGTGGAAAGTACTGAAGAAAAGGAAGCTGAAGAAAAGGAAAGAAATGTTTTCATGAGAAGAAATGGCAAAAACTTATGGGGGATATTGAGAATGTAAGTCCTTGAACTGAGACTGATTGGAGAAAAAAATTATGAAAAGATTGCCTGCCTGAATAATAGAGTAACTAGCGACCTTGAATATAGGAGTGTAGAATAGTAGTGAAACAATGAAATCTTTTAAGAATGGAGAATAATGCTCATAAGAGGCAATTTTTAAATGAAAGACAGAATGTTCTATAATAGAAATATTGGGGGCCTGAACCACCTTGTAATTTATAGAGAGGGAAACACCAGTGGCCTTGCCTAGAAGCTCATGGCTAAGAGAAGGAAGAGCAGCTTGAAATAAGATTATTAATTTCCTTGGAACGAGGCCAGTATGACATCCCCTTTCAAAGCTTGGCCAGATTCTTACAAGATCACTGGGAACAATGATACATAATAAATATGCAAAAACAAAAGCCAAGGCACATCTGGTTACACTAACAGGATGTTGAGTTGTTTGCTCTTTAAAATAAAAACACCTTGTTATCCTGTTTTCCATAGACTTTGTAATATTTTCCCTGATTAATAAAGGTTTCATTTAATTTCAGGCAAGAGCCATTGAGTATAAAATATTATAGGGCTTTGATGGCAAAAAAAAAAAAAAAAAAGAGAAAGAGAAACTAAGTAATATCAGAAAAAAATTATGATTCTATAAGCTTCTATTCAAATATAGCTTGGGAAACTAGTGGACTTTTTTGTTTCTGGTGACTCATTATTCCTCCCCTCCTTTGGAGTACTGTCCTTCTTCTGGGTACCTATCTCTCCTTTGGGGAAACTGCTCCTGCCCCTTTTCACAGGAGCCAGTGGGATCACTAGGCAAAGACCCCATGCAGTTATTTCATAGTCTCCTCACTTTTCTGAGTTGAGGATGATGGGAGTTTGTCTTTTTCCATTGAGCACAAGTTTTAAGGAAGTGACTGTAGACCCTCTAGTGGAAAATTAAGTTTAGTTTTTGTTGTCATTGTTGCTGAAAAATCTTATTGGCAGTTTTGCCTAATGAGTTTTCTTTAAAAACAGAGGGGGTGGGGGCTTAATTAGTTAAAAAAAAAAAGTGACACAAATGCATGGTTGAGTACTCATGTATGAATGGCATGAAATTTAGAAGGATGATGAAAACATATAGTAAAATAGGATTTTTTAAAAATCTTGGGAAACCAAAAAGAAGGAATACTACTAACAAGACAAAATTAAAGAGATTTTTTTCCTTGAAAAGAAGGAACTGGAGTTGTATGGGAAAGGGGAAATTATAATTCTTATCTTCCAATGTATGAAGGGTTATCTTGTGGATAAGGCACCAGCTTTGCTCCAAGACACTTTTAGAAGTAAATCTTTGCACTCAGTGATCAAATTTATAGTCACAACTTTAACAACCACTAATGATAGCTATTCTGGATAGCTATTGTTGAATAACAAACTACCCCAAACTCAATAATTTAAAATAACAATCATATCATAATTTGTGGGCCAGGAATTCAGGCAGATGTCTGCTGGGTCATTCTTCCACTGTGTCTAACGTCAGCTTAACTCATGTGCCTGGTGTCTTAGGTATGGCTTTAAGGCTGGGCTGAGATAGGTGTCTCTCCCTCTTCATGTAGTACCTGAAATACAAAACTTTAAACACTATAAAAATTGTCTGGATTTTGAAATTTTTATTAAAACCCAGCTAATAATAAATCTAGCATGAGTCTATATGAGATACATCTTTTATTCCCTCTTTTTCTTCTATTATTTGTGTTATTTCAGGGAATTTTATGCTTTCTTGGATAAATTTTGTTAATTTGCATTTTTCTAAAAAAAAGCACTTACATTATCCAATATTATGTTCTATATTTTATGTATTATTTGTTTATTAATTCATAAAATGAATATAATAAATGCATAGCTCAATAAATGTACCTGTATGTATACACCCGCATAACTGAAAACCAAATCAAGACAGTGTTTCTGTCATTCTAAAAAGTCAGTAAGCTTTCCAGACAATAGTCACCCACCTCCTGCAGTATAATCAAATTTTCATATTTCTATCTTCATAGATTATTTGTGAGGATTTTGCTATCATTTGAATTATTGGGAAAGGCAAGAATTCAGACAGGCTTCCCTTTCTGATTCATGTCCTGGAGTTAACTAGAAGTCCATAGGCCACCTCTCAATCAAGGACACTGGTTGTGGAGATTCACCTATAAAAAAGTCGTAACTTGCCCTGGGTGCCATCAGACCCAAGAGACGCCAGAGGCTTCATAGTGGTCAACCACCTCAGGTTTGATACAGTTCCCAAGATCATTTCCTGTATCCTCTTCCTGAAGATTCTCCTAACTTCTGCTGGTGGCATCTAAAAAATGCCTGCCTGAGTCTTATTAAAGACTTAACTGCTGGTAAAAGTATCAAAGGCAATGCATGGAATAAAATGGTCTTCAGGAATTTCACTGTTCTTTCCAGTTTTGCTTTGCTTAGTTTTGCTGTATTGTCGTAACATTTAAAATAAACTATAGCCCTACCCCTTCTTTCTTTGAACCTACAGACAATGTCGAAATGGCTGTAAGAAAAATCTCCCATTTCTTGGCTATTGTAAATAATGATAGCTGCCAGATGAGAGAGGTGTTGAGGGAATGGTTGAAAAAGGTGAAGGGATTAAGAAGTACAAATTGGCCATTACAAACAGTCACAAGGATGTAAAGCACAGCATTGGGAATATAGTCAATAATATTGTAATAACTATATATAATGCCAGGTGGGTACTAGACCAATGGGGGGAGTCATTTCCTAAATTACATAAATGTCTAACTACTATGCTGTTCACTTGAAATGAATATAAAATAACGTTGAATATCAACTGTAATTGAAAAATTAAAAAATTAAAAATAAATTTAAAAAAGAAAAAGAAAAATCCACCATTTACTTAGCAAGATTCCTGTCAAGAGAGGCTAGAGATTGAGGCCTAGAGGCAGCTGATTTACAAACTTCGTAAGTATGGATTGACTTTTCCATTAGTTTTGTCTAAACTGTTTTCTGGTTTTTAGTTATTTCTCACAGTTTTTAGTCTATATACAGTACCCTGCACCATTTCCCACAGCTGCCACAGGCATTTTTTGTTTGTTTTTATTTTTGTTTTCTTTGTTCTTGCATTTTAATATACTTTTAGGATTTTGATAAGGAAGTGAGGTAACCATAGTGATTCAATTTCCCAATTCGAACCTGGAAAGTTGACATGAATATATTTCAAAAACTAATCTAAAAGGGCCTGAAACTCACCAAAGTAAGCAGTCTCTTACCTTGTATCAAATTTCATGTTGTCCTTGATTTTCACACCACAAAAGATTAAAGATAATACCACTAATTATGGTATTTAAAAAGAGCCCTTCCTGAGAATGATCCGTCACCGGTATTCTACTACATAAAGACTTTGAGAAATAGCTTTGATAATTTATACTCATTAACAGGAGAATGCAGGAGATTAAAGGTAGCAAGGGTGAATAGCCTCTCATTTTTTCAAAATTTGTGAAACCTTTTATTCACCTACTAAAGCCATTATTATGTAATAATAAAAAAGGAGGTGTGCTTCATATATGAACTCAGAGAGGGAATAAAGACACAAGGAGCTATTTTCTCTCAAGAGAACTGTAGTGTCGTAGATTAAAGGTGGAAAGGCAGCCATCATTTAAAGCAGCTCACATCTCCAAAGGATATTTATTCACAAATTGATTAGAGTTGGAAATGAAAATAATTCAGTTGGTGGGAACATTATAGCAGCCCTTTAAAGTGTGATGGGAAAGATGAAAAGAAGGCTCACTTACCCTTTCCTTAGCCTGCAGACTGAGATCAAAAAGACCAATGTCCCCTCGATAGCCCTAATGAGCCTGTGCTTCTACTTAGCTTTTCACTTATTTCCAGTGACTTGAGGGGGCATGTTCTGTCTGACAAACGTGACTATCCCATTACTGGAGGCAGCACCATGTATACCGAATCTTTTGGGGGGGGGATGATGTGATTGAGTTTTCCAAAATGGTAATGTAAATTAGTGACATCCACTCAGCAGAACCCTTTATTTCTCCCCAAAGTCTTGCTTCCTCTCCATTGCTACTCATCCCAAAATCTTTACTGGCATCTCTGCTTCTCAATTTCTCTCTCCCTTCCTATTAATTCTACCAGCAAAACCTGTTGGCTCTATTCTGAATCTGACCATTCTCTTCCCTTCCACTTCTTCAACTCAGGTACAGCTAATCTATTTCCATTGCTGTTAGACTTTGTATCTCAGTCAGGAACTGAGAGCTCAGAACCATGCTGCTAAGTCAAAGAGATAAACCAGCTAATGTGCTTGCTGGTAATTTGAGGGTCAACAAGACGTTTTCTTTTGAATGTAATTAAAGAGACTAATAAATTCAGAAAACACGGGAAAAAAAGTCAATCACAGAAAAAAAAAAGTCAAATATTCTTTAAAAATTGAAAGCACTATTTCTCTAAAGTCAAATTTGTTTCCTTTTACATTTCATCAAGAAAGCGAAAGATTCAACAACTCCTTATTTATTTCGGATGTCAAGTTCATAGTTAAGGTATCATGGGGCAAAAAGCTCTATAAATGAGGATGGCTCCTTAAAATCACTTTCTTTGTGAGAAAGACAGAATTAGTTGGTTTATTCTTATGGAAATGCCCACGTTCAAGTCTTCATCTTCTGTGGGCTCCACAATTCCCAACACATAAACCATTGTTTTATGTATCATTAAGAGAGAAATAAAGATGCCTACAATGGAGTATAAAGCTGAGATATGAAAGGGCTATGCTCTCAATGCAGGACTAAACAAGAAATATACTTGCCTTTCTTAATATTCGTGCTGGGTGAAGAAAGAAAAAAAAAACATTTCTGGAAATTTAAATCATAAACTAGCACTCAAGCAAGTTGGCAGTCTAAATTCTCACTATCAGCAGTGCACAAGGGTTCCCTTTTCTCCACGTCCTCACCATTACATGTTATTTGTTGACTTGTTGACAGTAGCCATTCTGATTGGCGTCAGGTGGTATCTCATTGTGGTTTTGATTTGCATTTCCCTGGTGATTAGTGATGTCAAGCATCTTTTCATATGTCTGTTAGCCATCTGTACGTCTTCTTTGGAGAATGTCTCTTCATATTTTCTGCCCATTTTTTTTTCAGATTGTTTACTATTTTGTTATTGAGTTGTATGAGTTCCTCGTATATTTCAAACATCAACCCCTTATTGGATATATGCGAACATATTCTCCCATTCAGTAGTTTATTTTTTTTGCAGATGCAGCCACTATGGAAAACAGTATGGATTCCTCAGAAAAACTAAAAATAGATCCATCTTTTAACCCAACAATTCCACTTTTGGGGATTTATCCAAAGAAAATCAAAACATTAATTTAAAATTAATTAATTTAAAAATCAAAACATTTAATTTAAAAATATTATATGCACTGCTATATTCATTGAAGCATTTTTTATAATAGTCAAGATATGAAAGCAACCTAGGTGTCCATCAATAGATGAATAGATTAAAAAGAAATGAAATATTACACAGCAATAAAAAAGAATGAAATCTTGCCATTTGCAACAACATGGATGGACCTAAAGGGTATTATGCTAAGTGGAATAAGTCAGACAGAGGAAGACAAATATGATTTCACTTACATGTGGAATATGAAAAAAACATAAATGAACAAGAAACAAAACAAAAACAGACTTATAGAAACAGAGACCAAAGGGATGGTTGCCAGAAGGGAGGGGCTGGGGGATGGCTGAAAAAAAATGGAGAATATAATCAATAATATTGTGATGTTTGCATGTTGACAAATGATTACTAGAATTAGTGGGGTGATCACACTGTAAGGTATAAAAATGTCAAATCACTATGTTGTACACCTGAAACTAATATAACCAATAAAATATTTATACTAATGATACATAAATTTAAAAATAAAGAAATATTTAAAAATAAAAGGAGTAAATTCTCACCATCAATGTGGTCTCAAAAACCTCAAGCAAAGAATTTAAAGGTTGGCAATGCCCCAGGTGATGAGCAGATTCTCTTTGGAACAGCCCTTCTTCCTTCTAAACTAAAATGCCATCCTGATTTCAGAGATGTTAAACTATCTAAAGACATGTGTCTTCAACTAAGTGAAATTCTACACCATCTTGTCGACTTCTGGCACTGTGTAGCTTCGAGGTTCAGTTCCACTCCATCTTGTGTAACTGCAGAGAGTGTTGATTTATTATTATACAAATCCTGCTCAAGAGGTTTTGGAAGAACTTCAAAACCTTTTGTGTGGCACCTCAAAAGCTGATAAGTAAGAGGCATAGAGGTACACAAACAAATAAAGAAAAATTTATGATAAAGAGCAAATTAAGCAAAAATGCCCTCAGGTCTTAACCTTCTCAAGTTCTTTCATTAACATTCTTGATTCATACAAATTGCAAATGCACGTGAAGCTGACTGCAAGATGAACTCACCTAAAAACTAGGTGTAGCTGCAGGAAGGGCAGAAAATATACTTTGGTTGGAAATACCACTTAATTCCAAGAGAGGTGACAGAATACCAGGAAATGTTGTTTTGGAAAAACCACTCAGTCAGTCAGTGCTGGCTTCAGATGGGCAAAATGAAAGATATTCAATGTTATAGTTCTCTTATCCCCATAATCTTAAGAAGAAAACAAATCAAAGTAAATGTTAGTTTTCCCTGAGGATGGAATATTGTTTTCACCTAAAATTTATATGTTCTATTCACTATAAAAATTATAGTGTCTAAAAAAAAATGACCTCCTCAAAATCTGAGTTCAAATTTTATCTTCTACAGAAAGCTACACACCACCCTGACCACACCTTCATTTCTTATCACATCAGAACTTTTTAATTTTTACCAAATTATTTCATGGTTGTTAATAGATCACTCCATAAATGTGCCTCAATGGCTTCCCTTGTGACTCTTCCATTATTCCAATCAGGATCTGTAAGAAGAGAGGCCATTTCTAGCACTTTCTCCACTTGTTCCCATTTAATACATGGCTCTAAACACATGAAGCCTTAAATAAAAGTCCATAATGCCACATAGAAAGTAAGTTTAAACTTGGGGTTTTCACATTTAGTTGACAGGTATCATCAAATTAACAGACATAAAAAGAAGCTTCTTGAATTAGAAATACTTATGTCGAAGTTCTTCCAAAACCTCCTGAGCAAGATAGTGTATTATATTGTATAATAAATCAACGATCTCTGCAGTTATAATAGTCTATAACTTTCAGGTAATATCCATGATCTAGATATAGCTATAAAATCAACCAGAATTAACCAAATGAATTTTCTGCTCTATTTTGACAGGCTGAGCCATTGGCAAATGCTCCATCTAATTAACAGTATGGAACAATTTATCGAAGAATTATATATATACATGGGTGTTTTAATTACTAAAATAATTTAATTTAATTAGTAAAATTATCTGCTCAATTTGAAAATGGAAACAATACATAAATATGTAGAAAACCATGGAGGGAGTAAGTGCTGATGAATGTTGCAAGCCGACTCTCTGATATTTCGTAAAAACAATATAGCAGAGTGTTCTAGACATGAAAGTGGCACCTTATGGAATCACCATGCATACTCAATTGTTTCAGTACAAAGTTTTCTGATCTATGTGTAAATCGTTTGATCAAGGTACAGAGCAACCAGTCTCATAGATTTGAATTCCATATGACAAAGTATCAGTGTCCGTAAACAGATTGTAAATTTATCTGTATTATTTTGCAATAAATTGATTCTTATATGCAGAAAAAGAAAGAAAACCACAGTAAAATACCATTTCATACCTTTTAAGTTAGCAAAAATTAAAAAGTGTGAGCAAGTAATGGAGAGGATGAGGATCAGTAAGAAATCTCACACTCTACTTTAGGAAACTGTTTGGATTATTGTATATAGTGAGATACTCATATTTTTGCCTAGAAATTTCACTCATAGATGTATATATTCAAGAGAAATTCTTGCTCATGTGCACTAGAAGACATGTTCAGAAATGATCAGAAACTGTATGAGTAAACTGTGGTTTAGTCACACAAAGAAATATTATATAGTTGTCCAAATGAACAAATTCTAGCTACATGCCAAAATATGGATGAACCTTAGCAATATAACATTAAGTGAAAATAATAAGACCCACAAGATTACATATAACATATTTTCTTAAGCTGAAAACAATTTAAAATATATACACTTTTGTAAAACATATTATATAAAAATATATTAAAAGCAAAGGGAATGCTAAGCTCAGTATTCAGAACGATGGTTACATCTGTGGCAGGGGGAATACATGGAGAAGAAGAAGGGAACAGGCTGCAGGAGAGCACTTAAGTAGATACAGATTATTAGAATTCTAGATTTGTGTTGGGTTCACTTATTGCATTACTATGAATGAATGAATAAAACCGTTTTTCATAAAATGAGTAAAAATATCTCCGAAAATTAGAAGAAATAGTTATACTTCATATTTCAGACAAAGAACTAATTTTCCAAATACATAAAGAAGTCCTAGAAAAATTAGAAGAGAAACATCCCAGAAGAAAAGTAAGCACAAAGATTGAATAGATGGTTCACCGGAAAAGAAATATTAAGTGTAAGAAAGGAAATCAATCTCGCTCAAATTAAAGAAATACGAAGAAAGGCAACATTGAGCTACTCTCCTCACCTACCTGAGAGGCACAGAGGAAAAAGAAACAGTTTGGGAATGTACTTTGTTGTCAAGGCCATGGGGAAACAGGTCCTCTCATTCTTTCCTGGAGGTTGTTTCAGTGGAACAATACCTGAGGGGTTGGAGAAGTGGAATCTTTGATGGTTCCTGCTTTTTGGGTCCTATCTCAAAATTTTTGCCTAGCCAAAAATCACTAAGAGTTTCTCCTATATTTTCTTATAGAAGTGGCATAGTTTTTGGTTTTACTTTTACCATAATCTAATTTGAATGAATTTTTATATACGGTACGAGGTATGGGTTGAGGTTTATATTTTTGCATACAGATATCCAATTGTTCTAGCACTATTTGTGGGGAAACCTATCTTTTCTTCATTTAAGTGTCTTGACCACTTTGTTAAAAATCAATTGCCAATATACTGTGTGTGGTTCAGTAACTTTTATTGCTGTATGATATTCCTCTGTACAAAAATACTTTACAATTTATTATTTGGGCTTATTTACAGTTTGGGGCTATTTTGATAAATGTTGTGAACATTCATGCACCTGTCTCTTGCTGTCAATACCATCACCTGAGGTCATATACGAAACATCTGTATTTTCATCCAACTATATAGAAAATAATCTCCACTGAATGTTTTCAATATCCGTTTAGTCGAATCTTCAGCAATTTTGTGTGTGTGTATGTGTGTCTCCAATTATATTTGTTGACAAAGGAAAGGAATATGCTTTAGTTTGTCATTATATTGTATTAATTTTTTTTTCCCATGTGGGGAGAATTAAGTGTTGTTCCAATGATACTTGGCTTTTTTGTATTCACTCTTAAGAAATTTAAGATGCTTCTATTCATTTTTTTTATTGTTTATTTTTTAAAGGTTAAGGGGTGAATAGAATATTGCAAATTTTAAATATTGTTGAAAACCACTTTCAACTTTTTTGGAAAAAAAAATTATAGAGGCATACCCTCATGCTCTAAATATCTGGATTTTACGTCTTGCTAATTTTTATGTCTTGTTAATGATAGTGGATATAACTCATATTTCTAATAGTCTTTAGAATTTAGAACTTGTATGTGTTCCTCTTCCTTTCATACTTGATTAGACTTTCATTCTTTTTACCTCATACAGTGACTGATGAAGCACTCATTCGAGGAAGCAAGAGAAGGGTTGGCTCAGCCATTTTCTTGTTCACTTATGCTTCCATTGTTAGCCACATCTTCAACCGACATTTCTGATTAAATTAAAATCATATAGGATTATCTTTACATTGCTTAGCTGTCCATTCTTACACTGCAGTGTGTTGCAATAGCGTGAAAGTGAAGTAATGAGTGATAGCTCACTCTCTAATTTCCATTTTTTTTTCCCTAAAACCAGGGAAATTAAGGAATCAGGGTTTCCCTGAAGCAGATAGTACAACCTGGCTTCATTGGAGACCAAACCAGAAACTAGAAAGCCTCAGAATCTCAAGCCCTATCCCATCATCTATTTCTTTTCCCCAGTGTCTCTATTTCTCATTCCATATCTTTTTCTCATCTTTTTTCTGCTGACTTATTTTAACTGCTTGAGGATGCTCATGACCAAACATAATCACCTCAAGGCTACTGAATTGAATGTCCTCAACTCAAGAGGTCAGTTGAGACTATTTAGGGTCACCATCCAAATTTGCAGGAGCCAAATTGCGATAGCTAAACGTGGGTCAGAGGCTCTCCCCTGGTGTACTCAACTCTGGCCAAGCCCATGCTTAAAGGTGACTGAAAAAGATTCTCAGACAAGGGGATTTGGGCATGAGGAGATGTTCTAAAGAGTGGCCTTCACAAATGACCCTAGCTAATGTACCCTGATTCCACTGTGGGAATGGTCTCTTCCATCCCATAGATGGAACTGGAATAGAAACACCAACATTTGTGTGATTTTCCTTTTTCTCCACTTCTGTATCTAACCACCTAATTGTCACATTTGTTCCTTATTAATTGGTGAGTGAACTAAATCAGTTGTAGTTAATTCTGCTAGCCTCAGGGCCTTCTCTTCTTTATGGTTAGCTTGCATATCTTCGTTCTAGTTCATCATGTGTTGAATTTACAATTTAACTCTCAGAAGGTAATGTCATTCCCTCATTTTCAGATATGCGGTGCACATAAATCCTCAAGAGGGGTCAGAGATACTGAAATGTCGCAAAATTGTTAAATACAAATACAGTTAATTTGGGGAAAAAATCATTGTCATCTCTTGAAGGTGAAAAACTAAGCAAAAAAAGGAATGGAAATGGAAAACTCACTTTAAATAATTTTGATAACCCATACGCTATCTATGCTCAACATTCAGGTATATGATATATAGAAATAAATATGGAGATCATGTTGGAGTTGGAAGTAGAAATGAATATAGACATAAAGCATAAGCTCAGAAACGGTAGAAGCCACTGTGCATGTATCTGGACCACTCCACTCGGGATAACTTGACAGTCACAAAATCTAGATTTTGACCATGGCAAAGGCACTTGACAATTGAGAATGGACTAACAGTTCCCCAAATCTCTTGCTTTGGTTTTCTATCTTGTATTAAAGCCAACAGACTCATGACCTTGTTCAAATGAAAAAGAAAAAGTGATTTTTTTTTCACCCCTCCTTGTCAGAGAATTAAATAGTAAATAAACGTGTCTAACTCCACTTCGGCCTAAAACAGGCGGAGAAAGAGAAAAACTATTTTGTCTGTAAACAAACAGGGAAGATGGGGAGAGACTTCAAGATTTTGGAGCATTAAAAGTGATGCAAAGCCCATTTAATGGGCACCCCCAGAGCTTTTTTTCCATGTACCGCAATTGATTGCCACAAGATTATGATGCCATTAAAATTCACTCTGCCCATAAACTAATGCTGCGGAAAATGCTGACGTTTATAGCAGTTCCTACAAGGGACATATTTCAGTGTGAAAGTAAGTCCTAATGTAAGAACTTTATCTCAGTAAAGCAACATCTAGAAAGGAGGAGGGGTGGAGGAGGAGGAAGAGAGGCTGTCCAGGAGTGCTGGGAGTTTTATTTCTCTCAATAATGGGTGTATGGATGCTAAATTTCAAAGACTTTTAAAAATAAATCCATTGGCCTTTGACAAAATCAATCCAAACCCCATAAACCAAGAAGTCATCCACTTGATATTAATGAGCCCACATTTGCATTTATTTGTCTCTTATACTAGACAAACCATTAATTTCATGTTTATGCTTCCTTTGAAGTCTGAATGCTCATAGATAGATGGCCTCATCGAATCTCCTGCTGCTACATTAATATTTCGCTATAAATGATAAATTTTATCATTTTCCACAACACCCCTTTTTACTTTAAGAAAGCTGTGAAAATACAAGCAATAAGTCTTAAAGCCTGAAAGCACAGCTTTTTTTTTTTTTTTAATACTCTTCAGCAGGGATCATTAAAATAGTGATATCTTTAACATCAGGATAACTTTGATGGCCTCTAGGACTTGGAAGCCAAGATGATGTATATCTTATCAACTAATCAACCTTTTGGATAAAAGATGGTTCAGTTGGCTAAAGCTGATACACAGGTCCATTTTTGACCAATGCTCAGTGTCTAAAGTTTTTTCAAAATTTATCTGACAATAGTTTAGTTTCAAATGTGAGCCTACTGTATTGGTTTTAAAAGGAAAAGTAAGTTGAAAGATTTGAGATAGAAATGTTTACCACCAGGACGTTGTTTTCGCTTGGCAGGGTAGAGGAACGGCAAAGTACCAGGTGAGAGGGTGAGGAGTTCTAGATTGAATAGATCGATGCTGAATGATATGTAGTGTATTATGTTATGGAGATAGTACAATCAGTTCAGTTGATAATTCCATTTGATAATAATTGTGATGATGAAGAAGATTATGAAGAGGATGATGGTGATGACTACTTATTGAGCCTTTCCTATAGATCAGACACTGAGCTATGAGCTCTGCAGCCATCCTCTCGATAACTTTGAGAGGTAGTTGCTACTGTTATTCTCAGCTTAAGATGAGGGAACTTAAGGGAACAAAGATGTAAATAGTGTGTAAAGGTATAACTACTACATAGAATAACAGTTTTATTTGCATCTTTGTCACTGTGCTGTTACAGTCAGATTTACCATGATCTTCCAGGAATGGTCCTACAAATGACTGAAACTTCTTATTTAGATCTATAACTGATCCTTTTAATTCTGCTTTTATAGTAGAGGTAAGAAGGATTTCATAGCCAGGAATTGCCAGGTAATTAACTTTGGTGACATCGTCTATAGTCACAGCTCGAATCAAGTGTATGGAAGAACTGGAACATCTCTATACTTTTGGTCCAAAGTGTTTTCTTGGAACATTCTCTCTTTGCACATCATTCCTTTGTGTCCTTCAAGCAACCTCTTTTCCATTTCTGACAGAGCTCCACAAATTTAGTCTCACCCACAGACTCTCATCCATTTCTGTCATATTTGTTCTATCACTTTCCCTCACTCCCACCTCCTAAATTGCCCTTTGCTTATATATACAGTCTTCACTACAATTTATGCTTTGCTTTGATGTTTCATTAAAATCAATGTGTATCTTTCTATATTTCTTATAAATATGCACTTATATCCAGGTTTTTTAGTAGTAGTAGTAGTAGTAGTAGTAGTAGTAGTAGTAGTAGTATTGCATATTCCCTTGGGGCAGAGAATGGATAGGAATTCTGTCTTTGACTAGAATCCTTAAGTTCAAACTAATTCAATAAAGGAAACTATTTGTATTAGTCAAAACATTATCATAATAAAAATGTTTATAAATCATTATGCCGTCAGATATTTGATCTGACTTTTTTTTTTTTTTTACTCCTGAGTCAAATCTGTGATTAAGGACAACAATAAAATGTTTAACATAAAAACAAAGCTTTGTTATTAAAATAACATATTAACAAAGAACGAAAAAAGCAGCTCATGAAGAAAGAGACTGAGACATTTACCTCTGTAAAAAGCAGTCATGAAAATAAGTAGTTCAAGTACTGGTGGACTAGACTGGTCAACATGGGATGCAAAGCAAGGACATAAAAGGGTGCTGCCAGCCTTCCTGGCCACAGGGTGGCTACAGGATCAACTAGGTTGAGTCTTTATGTTGCTAACCAGTGATTTGGGTAAAAGAAAACTGCCAACCACAGTAACAAACGATGAGAAGACTCATTTAGTGTTTATTATGTCTAGCTGATCTGCATTAGCAACAGTTAAGGGATATTGAGGCTTACTGGGTGGAAGGCACTCTTTTAAGTGCTTCACATTTGGTTCCACAACTCTCCCTTAGGTAGATATTACCATTATCCCCATTTTACAGACAGGAAACATAGGCCTTGGGATGATAACTAACTTGCCTCAGGTCACACAGCTACTGAGAGTTGGAGCTAGGATTCAGTCTGACTCCAGGAGTCCCTTCTTCACTGCAACACTGTATTCCTTTTTTTAATGATCACAGAATAACCTCAGAAAGGAAGCCTGTTTCAATATACTATATATTGTTGCTGTAATTATCTATTTTAACAAGTTATCTTTTTTCTTTTTAAAAAATAACTGAGGAGAAAACCATGACAATCTCTCAGTTAATTATGGTTATGGCCAAAGCCAGTCTTTTCAGACCTGGAGACTCTAACGAAGGCCTTATCACACAACTTCCCACTTCCCAGTGAAGCATCATCAAGGAGGAAATAACAGCCTCTTCAGTTCTGGGCATGCTCTCTTAAACTTGAGAATGCTACCAAAATTACCCAGGACCCTGGATGAAATTTGAACAACTTAATCTTTAAAAATTGTTTAGTTATCTCACTTTTGAGCAGCTACACTAGGACAAGTTGGCCTGACTGTGACCAGAATTAATCAGATTAGATCTAAGATAATTTTGTAGATACAGATCTAAGGCTTTGGCAAAATCTCTTTGAGGCAATAAGGAAAGTAAAGAATTCTGGTACTGACTAATTTAGCCTTTACTTTAATTCTTTTTTTTTATTAGTCCTTCACGTTTCTTCACTTCGGGGAATAATAGTTGCCATTTTTTTATTACCTATGAGTAGAATCCTAAAAAAGATATCAGCACAACATGGGCTAGAGAAGTTAAGAAGTTTCCTTAGAAAAGGTAGGATAGGAGATGAGCTTGAAATTTGGGGAGACCCATTGAGTAACCCACTAATCAAAAAACTATAGTGTTTGTTAGATCTTATTGCAATGGGTCTAGATAAAGTGTTTTCTTCATGTTGGTTACATGGCCATAGATCAGTTGTGCCCAGTGAACCAAGAACTACCCCAACGGGGTCACCTTCCAGAAAAAAAAAAAACTGGTTTCAAAACATATCAGGGAGCTTTGTACTGCTGCCTGACTGAATACAATCTAAAAGACAACAGATTATAAGTGAATACAAAATTTAAAATAAACAATTAAAATTTGAATTAATATATTTAAGTAAGCATGAAGGCATTGGAATTTCTGTAAATACTGATACTTACACAGATTTGCATCTGTCTCCATAGCAACGAAGCATCTCTAAGGGGAATGAGGATTTGGGGGCTTAGATGCTTAAATGAGTAGAGGAGCAACTATTCCAGCTGGGTCCTGCCTTGAGCCATTAACAATTCATTATGTTGACCTAGAAGCACAAGCTCTTATTGGTCACCACTCTTCATGGGTTCCAAGCCTGAGACAGTGACCTCACCTACATTTCCCCCTTTCTCACTAATAATATGATTAAAGAGAGGCAGTAACTGAGAGCTTCTTCAATTTGTTACCTCCATCCACACCCTTCTTTTCTTACCAACCATTTCAAGTTCTCCATTAGATTTCCTAATTCTGGAACCAAGGCTGAAATTCACTTTAGTTTATTCCCTTTAAAGAGAGGAATAAAAAAAAGAATGAGAAAACAAAATTTAATATTTTTTAAAGAAATATTAACACATAAGCCTCAGTGGATACACAAAAGACAACGGTTTTTTTTGTTGTTGTTCTGTAACAATTACCTGGAGAAGCAGGTGCCATCGTATTGGGCAAGGTTGCAGCACAGGGCCCATTGTGTGGGATGTGGAGTGAATGTGTCACTGCCTCTGCCGCCAGAACCTGTTCTATGCTCAGAATGGTGTCCATTGTGCTCATGTTGCTAGAAGGACTCGGGCTCACCAATGGAAAACGCTCACTCTCACCTTCCTCCAACCTCTGCTTTGCCATCCAAATCTACCGTTATGGATATAATGCAGACCTCTGGCATTCAGGGTCCTCTTGCCTTGTACTTCTGAAACAAAAGCTATTATACCACACCATGAAAGCATGGACACAGAAAACTCAAGCAGCCTGAAAGACTAGCTTGAGAGGGGGAGTGTGAGCTCCATTTAAAGTTAAAAACCCATGGAAAACAAAACACTTCCGATTAAAAATGGGCTTTCATGCTTTTGTGTACGCACATATGTATTTGTCAGAACATTTAATCCAAATGTTCATGACAAAAGCAAGTGACCTGTCCTTGCTTTTAGAAGCCAAGAGAGGTGTAGCTGGAGAAGAGAGGCAGAAAAGAAGGAATTCTAAGCTTGTTAAATAAAGCTTGTTCTAATTAATGGGCTCCAATACAAAGTAAGGAAGGAGGGAAGGTGTCTTTTTACTAAGAAATGGCAGGCAGGGAATAAAACGCATTTCATGCCTCTGTGCAAATGAAGGATGCATCCTGCCTCCTGCCTCCTCCTTAACTGGAACATGTGCTGAAGTCTCTGAAGATGGTAAGTCCAGCAGTTGTCAATACCTACTCTTTGAGGTCCTCACCATCATGTCTGTCACCAGCCACAGCCATCCTGGACAAAATCTAGGGAGATTAGAGAGTGTACAGATCAGTGTCTTTGCTGCACCAACAAAACTACCTTATTTTGGTTCGGTTTGGTTTGGTTTGGTTTGGTTTGGTTTGGTTTGGTTTGGTTTGGTTTAAATATTCTGATATTAAGACTGTTTAATTAGATTGACCCATGCGGGCGGGTTAGAGAGGATTGGAGTAACAGGTTTCCTTCAGCCCTTAACTCCCCTAGATAACTCTAGCAAACAGCCTCATTAACCTTACCTCCTCTTCCTTCCAGGGAGTTTAGCACTTAGATCACAGAATGTCAGAACTAAAAACACTCTAATCCAATTCCTTTGAATGTGACTTTTCACAGTCTGGCCTCTTCTTAGGGCAAGACATATTTGAAAGCACATCTAAATGTTTTTGCATAAGGGTATGGAATGATATCTGCAGATCCCACCTGATTACCCAGAGTTATGGAGGCTCAGGCAGTCTATAGTCATCTCTGTGCACTGCACTGCACTGCACTGCACTGGGGCCATCGACTGGAGAGTTAAAGACTTAGTCCCTACCTTTAAAAGGAAACAGGACTGGAGGAATATGGAGGCAGGGAAGACAGGATTCAGTGTGGCCAGATGAAAAGAGTAGTGTGATATAAATGATGACTGAGGAAAACACCTGAATGGAGCAGGACAGGGACTTCCCTGAGGAGGAGGCGCTCCAACTGAGCCCCGAAGGAGGACCTAGATCTCCTGGAAAGATGCCTTCAGTCAGATACAGACAGAAAATAACCATGTGTGTCTTTTAGAAGCATCTTCAAGTCTTCCAGAGTGAATTCCTGCTGTCTACCATCAATTCTTCAGTTAATTGGGATACATGCAGATTCTATGACCTGGAACTGGTACAGAAGGATGGCTCTTTTTCTTGATAAAGAAATATTAGCTTGTGCCCCAGTTAGCTCCATTCACTACTGAAATGTCCTTCTCAATACTGTCCTTATCACATCAATTTCTTGCTTTAGAATGTACCAGGCCTGCTACTGTCCTTCAGAACTCAAGTAACCTAACTTTCAATGCCATTTGCATGTGTACACAGGCAAATTATGATTTTGCTCCTAACCTCATCCTTTTCTTTTATCCAAACATATTGCCTGACTTGCCCCTGCTCCAAAAATGGCTTCTTTCTTCCTATTTGTCTTTGATTAGATAGCTCCCACCATTTAGACAAGAAAGGAAGGAAGGAGGGAAAGAGGAAAAAGGGAGAGAAACAGAGGATAAGGCGATGGAGAGGAAGGGAAGATGGAAGAAAGAAAGAGAAAGAGGAATAACTGCTCCCAGTGAGCTATCCAATTCTTCCAGGCATGCATTCGGCAGTTTCCTTCCCCACAGTCTGGAGGCAGATCAATTGTTTGACACATTTCCTCTAAGTACTGCATGTTCTTCCCCCAAGGTATTTTATCTGGTCTGGTCAACTCTGTTCTGTGATTCCTACAGTCAGCTCTTCCACACAGAAAAATGACATAGAGAGAATCTCCCAGAGATTCAGGGAGCAGGACAGGTCCTCTTAGAGTCCATGTTCTTCACCCAACACTGGACCCCTTGTGCATCAATGTTTCATCTTGTTCATTCCTAATCATCAAAGCAACCGCATATGTTAATCTGAGTTATAAACTGAAGCAGAGGTGCAATATACTGGGTTTTAGCAGAGTTATCTCCAAAGCAATATTTTTCAAGTGAGTTCAAGAAACCGAGCCTATATTCATAGCTGTTCTTCTTTCCCTCTTGGATTTGGCACTCCACCAAAATCCTGCCCCTGAAGCTTCCTCACATGTGTACACGCAATGGCAAAGCACCAAATAAAAATGCAAATAATTCAATCTAAAGCCAAAGCCAATTCTGAATGATTTGTCTCAACAGAATTAACTGAATTTGCCAAATGCTCTGATGTTCTATAACTATAATTACACTTCATAATTTGTTGCAACACAGTCGCTTGGAGACAGAAGTGCTGAATTAATTGCACCATTTTTGTGACCTCTAGACTTTCTTCATTAAGACCAAGTTAATTTCTCAACATGGGAAGTTTCATTTTTTTGTACAGAATAATATCAGTAATAAACCCAGAGCATAAGTGAGCAGTGAGCACAAATGGCTGCTATCAAACCGCTATGTGATCACACCCTTGATCCGCTTAAATGAAATTTATGTCAAATACATTAACAGAAGATGTGATGAGTATTTGATTTGTTTTGGTTTTGTAGGCAAATAGCATAATTTCTCAAGGATTTGGATATGTGTTTGTGACTAGGCAAAACTAATAAGTAGAAGCAGTTACCCAGAAGGTCGTTTATGGAGTCTTGATGCATTTATGGAAGATAAGCTTCTCCAGGGAGTCACCTAGGGGCAACTTTGTCAGAGGCACTCCAGATCGTCAAGAGGCCATTGGGCATGTGCTATGTCTGAGGACATCTCTTCATCCTTCAGGCTTTCCCTGAATATGTGGACAACAGCTGAGACAATCCTGAGATGGTTCAAGCCAACTCTTTGGGCCAATGTTTTGACCCCAATGTGTCTGTGAGGCAGGCAGAACGGTGGCCTGGTGGTCTTACTGTAAAGGGCACTTTAGCTGATGGTTTGAGCAAGAAGGTTGTTTCAGAGCATCATTCTACTGCAGATTGAGAAGTGGCCCATGTGCTGGCCAGAAACTGACTGAGCTCTATTCATTTTTCTGCATAGGATTCAGGATGACAAAGGTTCTTACTTATGGGTAATACCAATAACTAGCAGAATGGACTTAGAATTAATCAAGATAAATACTCAGTGCTTAATGGTATCTTAGGGACTGACTGATTATGCTTTAAATCATTTATTTTTCAAAAGGTAATACTAACCTGATTTGGTTTTAATGTAAGTGAGGAGTGGGGGGTGTAAAACTTTGAACACATCTGAATTATTCATAGCTTCTTCAAGTCAGTTAGAACTAGTTTTTCAGATGCTATCTACTGATTAGATATTTTTTCATCGATGATCTTGAGTATGAATGCTAGATAACTCTAGCGCATTATATTGTGATAGCATTTATGTTATTTCTACTTATAAATTCAACTTAGCTCTAACCAGTAAAGAGTTAGTTTACATCAACAAAATTATTGATAAAAATGAGAAATAAGTAATAATATGACTTTAAAAGTGATTTAAACATACATTATGAAGGAATCAATCATTCAAGTATTACTGTATCAGACATTTATGAAAGACTTGAAACAGGTTTGCAATTAGTATAGTACTCTTTCTTATTTCTCCTGAAAAATGGGAAAAGTAAGCTAATTATCTGGTACATGGCAAAGGTCTGACATCGCCTTAACCCAGAGGTTTCTGGGCAGCATCCGGCAACCACAGCCTGGAGGGTGGAAAACACACAGATGTTTATGGGAAGGAAAGGATGCCGGTACCAGGGATCCTCAGAATAAGCCTCAAGTCATTAAAGCTCAGGTTTGAAAAATGGCACCTTTTAATGAACTGTACTCTGACTGAGAAATATCATTATTCTTTTAAAATGTAGAGTTTCATGAGAGATAAGCAAGTCCATATGTATGTACTCCAAAGCCAGAAGGAAAAAATGGAACAAACAAACCATAGGGGGCACAAGACTGAGTAGTTACTGGGAATAAGATACAAGGTAGTGCTTAGTAATAAATAAATATGAGAACCTAGTTTTTAGATCTTGAGTACGAGAAATTGTTTAAGGGAAGATTGGGACCAGAATCCTAACTGGGGCCAAGTCAATGGTACTAGCTGACAGGCTTAAAGAAGGGCAGAAGCAACAAGCCAAAAAGTTCACTATACTTATTTTACTCTCCGTAAATCTTCTATTGTGATATTTGCCAAACTAATATTTCCTGAAATGGTAGTAAGGCCTGGAATTGTAATACAACTAGTATATTAAAAGATGAGAAGCAAGATATCACCAGCTGGGTTCTCCAGAAGCAGACACTTAAGATGGAATTTAAGGTACAAATGTTTACTGGGATTCAATGGGAAGAAGTAGGATTGGGCAGAGGGAAAAGTCACATTGAAATGCAGCCTCAATAAGTCTTTAGCCAACCCAATAGGGAGATCTAGAGCAAATATTGCTGGCCATAATTGCCTATGTCAGGTCAAAGTGACCAAGCTTTTATATCCCTGCTTTGCTCAGTCACCAGATACAGGCTGTCCAATAAAGGTTTAACCTCCGACAACATAGCTCTCTATAGCTGAGGCTGACCTTGAAGGAGCCCACCTCTGGAAGCTTTCTGCCAACCGCCCTCCCCACAACCGAAAAAGGATTTAAATAATGCATCTTTGTGTCTACTGCAGTCTTCCGTCTTCCCTGTGTGCTGCTCAAATCCACCTATATACATTTAGGGGGCAATTACTCAAGGATTCTATTGTGTCTCTCTTCTTGAGGAGAAGCTCATAAGATAAGAGACTGTTATGGGCTGAATTGTATCTCCCCCGCCCCCTCAAAAAATTCATGTCTTAAAGCTTTAACTCTCAGTACCTCAGAATATAGCAGCATTTCTAGATAAGATCTTTAAAGGGGTAATTACGTTAAAATGAGATTTTTAGTGTGGGCTCAATATGACTCATGTCTTTATAAGAAAAGGAAGTTTGGACACAGACATACGTGTGCACAGAGGAAAGGCCATGTAAGGACACAGCACAAAGGCGGCCATCTACAATCTGAAGAGAGAAGCCTCCGAAGAAACCAAACCTGCTGACATCTTGACCTTGGACTTCCAGCTTCCAGAACCATGAGAAAATAAATTTTTGTTATTTAAGCCACCCAGTCTATGGTATTTTATTACGGCAGCCTGAGTAAACTAACCCATTTCCCGTTTGCCCCAAGAATACTTGCTGGTGGCACTTGTGGCTGCAGCGTTTATCCCGAGATAACTCCCAGATTACAATGTTAACCTTACCCCCAAAGTTTGCCACGAAATATCTTGCTTTTATTATTATTTTCGCATCGCTCTAGTATATCAATAGTCTTTGGAAACAAATGACATCATTCCATTTATAGCATTCTGTTTTTTAGTAGTAGTATTTCCATTTACAAAATATAGTAATTCTCAGTTACTGAAAATATCAAATCCTAGAAAATGTAGCATTCGTATGTGTGATGTTAAATTGACGTTAACTACAAATTGCACTTTTTTTTTTTCTAAACAAGAAAAGGGCTAACATAGAGGAAGAGTAGCAGGAGGAACTACAGCCCGCATTGCTGCAGTTGGTCTCAGGGCCATAAGTGATCCTCATCATCTCCCTCCTCCACTTTCCGTCCTAGGTTCTCTCACCCTCAGCTATCACCTCTGCAGGCTTCCATGGCTTACCTGGTCGCCCAAATAAGATTCTCATGCTCAAGTCTTCTGAGCCCCTGGATAGCATGCCTTTCTCAGACTGGGATTGTTGTATCTGTTCATTTACAATGAAGTAAATGAACAAGGGAGAACCGAGGGAGTACCAAGAGGAACCCAGTGAATCACCTGAGTTTCACATAATATTCTGTCCCACTGTATAACACCAGGCTACTTCTTCCTGGTGACCAGGGTCAATTACCCCTGTCAAAATAATGACCTCTTTTATTTATTGCTGGTCCCATGGGATCCCTAAGTGCCCAAGCAGCAGTCATAGCATAGCAGCTTATAATTAAATGGGACTCTTGTTGTGCCCTCTGGTGAAAGTGGATACTTTGGAAGCTAAGACTTCTAACCTTGCAGAGCCCAGAGTTGAAAGGACAGGAATCACAAAGTCCCCCAGTGGGTCCTTTGGAGTGATGGTCAGTGGGACCATTCCCACTTTTACCTCTTTTTTTCCAGACTCATGTATTCTTCCTACTGGAAACACAGCACCATATAAAAGTCTTTGCTTCAATGTATATATTGTCCTAAAGAATGGCATCCATCCACAAAGGACATTGCCTCCAAGCTGGAGCTTCAGTTTCAATGAGTTTCTTTAATGCTCTATAAGACTGGCAGCATCTGTATGACATATGTGTTATGACCAGTGTATGCAATGGTCATAGGCCCACTCCTGCACTTTCTTTGCTATAAAATGGGTCTCCCAGTATGACACAATATTACATGGGTCCAAAGTCAGTGGGTCAAAATCCATAACCCTTCAGATAGTGGTGCAGGTTGAAGCCCTAGAGACAAGAAAGGCGAACTCATATACAGAGTAGGTGTTTACTTCTATGAGAACCAAGCTCTGGCTCTACCAGAATATAAAGAGTCCAATAGATTCAACTTGCCTTTAAGTGGTTAGTTGGTCTCCCTGGGGGAATGCACCACATCAGAAGCTCAGCGTTGGTCTCTGTTAGTGGCAAGTTAACATTTGGTTGTGCGGTAACTAGATCAGGCTTTTAAATGAGACTCCATACTATTGGATCAATGCATAGCCTTCATTTTGACCACCATTGCCATTTCATTCATGTATTCATCAAGGTTGATCAAGGACAGGTGATATCAATGGACTGGGACATTTTGTCTACCTGGGTCGTTCAGTGCCTCTTTCATGGTGAACATTCTCTGGTGGGCAATAACATGATACAAAGATCTCTCATGGTTAATTTTATATATTAACTTGGCTGGATGGCAAGGTTCCCAGCTATTTGGCTAAACATTTTTTCTGGGTGTATCTGTGAGGGTGTTTTTGGATAAGATCAATAGTTCATTCCTTTCTGCAGCTCTCATGGGACATGAGATGATTATGGGTTGGAAGACCATGCATGTGACCAACAGAACAGGAGCATTAGGTCTCTGAGGACTTTGTGAAGCAGAATTTTGTACCATCCCTGAATTACCTATCTCTGGACTCTGAGGAGAAGTAAATTCTATCTTATTAGAGTCATCATTATTTTAGGTGTCTTTTGTTTCTGTTTTTCAGTTTTATTGAAGTATGATTGACTTTAAATAGCAAAATTTTTTATTTTTTACTTGCTATTATACACCTTAAAATTATATTTAAGGTGTATTACATTTAAGGTGTATAATATGATGATTTGATATATGTATACATTTTGAAATACCACAATCAGGTTAATAACCATCACCCCACAGTGACTTTTGGGTTTGTTTTGTTTTGTTTTTGAGGGCATTAGTGTAGTGAGAACACTTAATATTTACTTCCTTTTAAACAAATTTCAAATATACAATATGTTATTATTTATTTATTATTTATGCCTACAGCACCTGGTCTTCCTAGGTGGTCTCCCATCCAAGTACTAACCAGGCCTAACCTTGCTTAGCTTCCGAGATCAGACATCAGGCTTGTTTAAGGCGGCATAGTTGTAGACCACAATATGTTATTATTAACTATAGTCACCATGCTGTATATTAGATCCTTAGAACTTATTCTTATAATCAAAAGTTTGTACCCTTCAACCAAAATCGCCTCATTTCCCCCACCCCAGCCCCAATAATCACTCTTCTATTTTCTGCTTCATTAGTTCAACTTTTTTGATTCTACCTATAAGTGAAATCATGCAGTATTTCTCTTTCTGTGTCTGACTTATTTTACATAGCATAATGTCCTCTAGGTTTATCCATTCTATTGCAAATGTCAGGATTTCCTTCCTTTTTAAGGATGAATCACTTTTCATTATGTATATCACATTTTCTTCATCCACCAATAGGTGTTTTGGTTGCTTCCTTACCCTGACTGTTGTAAATAATGCTGTAATGAACATGAGAGTACAGATATTGCTAAGACAGATTTTATTTCCTTTGGATATATACCCAGAAATGAAATTTCTGCATCACATGGTAGTTCTATTTTTTGAGGAATCTCCATAAATTTTTTCATAATGATGTACCAATTTACACTCCCACCAACAGTGTGCTAGAGTTTCTTTTTCTCCACATCCTCATCAACACTTATTTCTTTACTATTTGATAATAGACATCCCAACAGGTGTGAAATAATATCTCACTGTGGTTCTGAATTGCATTTCCCTGATGATAGTGATGTTGGGCACTTTTTCATATAGCTCTTGGACATTTTTGTGTCTTCTTTAGAGAAATATCTATTTAGATCCTTTGCCCATTTTTTAATCAGTTTTTTTGTTTGTTTGTTTTGTTTTGTTTTGTTTTGTTGCTATTGAGTTGTATTAGTTACTTATATATTTTTGGATATTAACCCTTTATCAGATATATAGTTTACAAATATTTTCACTTGTTCCATAGGTTGCCTTTTTGTTTTGTTGATTATTTCCTTTGCTGCGCAGAAACTTTTTAGTTTAATGCAGTCCTGCTTGTTTTTGCTTTTGTTAGCTGTGTTTTTGGTATCAATTCAAAAAATCAGTGCTAAGAACAATGCCAAGGAGATTTCCACTATGTTTTCTTCTAGGAGGTTTACAATTTCAGGTCTTATATTAAGTCTTTAACCCATTTTGATCTGATTTTTATGTTTGGTGTAATTTAAGAATCCAATCTCATTCTTTTGCATGTGGATATCAGTTTTGCCAATACCATTTTATTGAAGAGATTTTCCCTTCTTGTGTTCTTGGTGCCATTGTTGAATGCTAGTTGACTGTATATGTATGGGTTTATTTTGGGGGCTCTCTATCCTGTTCCACTGGTCTTTATGTCTGTTTTAATGCAAATACCAATCTGTTTGATTACTATAACTTCGTAATATAATTTGGAAGTCGGGAAGTGTAATGCCTCCAACTTTGGTCTTCTTCCTCAAGACTTCTTTAACTGTTCAGGGTCTTTCATAGTTCCATACAAATTTTAAGATTGTTTCTTCTATTTCTGTGAAAAATGCCATTGGAATTTTGACTGGGATTACATCGAATCTGTAGATTGCTTTGGGTAGTAAGGACAGTTTGACGATATTAATTCTTCCAATCCATGAACACAGGATATCATTCCATTTATTTGTGACTTCTGCAATTTCATTAATCAATGTTTTATATAGTTTTTAAGGTACAGATCTTTCACCTCCTTAGATAAATTTATTTCTAAGTATGTTATTGTTTTTGATGCTATTGTAAGTGGGATTATTTTCTCAATTTCTTCTTTAGATAATACTTTTAATGTATACAAATGCAACTGATTTTATATATTAATTTTGCATCTTGCAATTTCATTAAATTCATTTATTATTTATCTGATGGAATCTTTAGGGTTTTCTTTATATAAGATTATATCATCTGCCAACAGAAAAAAATTTACTTCTTTCTGACTTAGATGCTTTTTATTCCTTTTTCTTGCCTGATTGCTCTGGCTAGGACTTCCATTATTACGATGAATAGAAGAGGTGAGAGTGGGCAACTTTGTCTTGTTCCTGATCTTAGAGAAAATCCTTTTAGCTTTTCATGGTTAAGTATGATGTTAACTGTGGGCTTCTCAAATACAGTCTTTATTATATTGAGCTATATTCCTTCTATACCTAATTTATTGAGTATTTTTTTATCATAGAAGGACATTGAATTTTGTCAAATACATTTTCTGCATCTTTTGAGATGATTATATGATTTTTATCCTTAATTCCACTAATGTGGCGTATCACTTTTATTGATTTGCAAATGTAAACTATCCTTGCATCCCAGGGATAAACCCGACTTGATAATGGTATATGATTGTCCAATTGCATCGGTGATTTGCTACTGCCCTCCAAGAAAGAGTAGCTCCTGGCCTGATTGCAATCATGTAACAGATGAGCTTTATTGTCATATGTTGTTAAGATGCTATAAGAAAAAGTGAACCAAAAAAAGTGCAGATATTGGGTAAAATGTAAGACAAATACCTGACTTATTTTAAACAGAATAAATTTCACAACTGCCATCAAAAAGTTGACAATACCTTAAATATATTAGTGACATAAAATAATACCAAATGATGGTTAGACTGTATGTTCTTGGCAAAATTTAAGAACCCTCTTTGACATACCTTACTGAGCATGAGTTAAGATTTTGAATGAGTCCTAAAATAGTTTCCAACTTATCCTTACTTCACAGTGGCACCTGTTTCATTCATTTTCATAATCCTCACATTGTCTAATATTTAAAAGGCATTCGCTCAACTTTTATGAAAAGAGTAAATAAGCCACACAAGTGCATATGTTAAATGTTTCATCCCATAAAGAGAATATTAACAGGTAATATTTAATAAGCACTTAGCTGTAGCTTATTTAGTAAGCACAGGCACAGTCGTAAGCATTTAATATGCATTCACTTGTTCAGTTCTCAAGAATTATTTAAAACCGAAAAACAATATAAACACTACCTAGAAAACTTGTAGGATGAAACTGAAGTACTATTTAGAGACAAATTTAAAACTTTAGATGCATCCTTTTTAATTACAGAAAAATTCAAACAAAAGTATAAAGGAGTATAATGAACCTCTTTATACCCATTATCCAACTTATTAACATTTAACCATTTTGGGTTATTTTGGAGCAAAATATATCATATCATTCTATCCAAAAATCCTTCAGTGTGTATCTCTAAAAGGTAAGCATCTCTCTCTCTTTTAAACCATCATTCTATCATCACATCCAAAACAACCAGTAATAAATCCTAAATAATATTTTAGTTAGTTAGTTAGATGGTTAGAATCAGGATGCTAAACAAGGTCCTCATATTATATTTGGTTTATGTGTCTCGTAGAAATCTTTTAATTTATAAATTCTCTCTCTCACTTTGCTAATTATTTGTTGCAGAAGCTTTTTGTTGAAGAAGCTTGATGTTTTTCTTGAAGAATTTCTCACAGTCTGGATTTTATTAATTCCATCTCCACTGGGTCATTGAACATGTTCCTTGGTTCCCTGTACTTCCAAACTCTTAGTTAGGGGTTGAGATCTAATTTTGTCAAGGTTTGGATTTTTAGCAAGAATACATCATAAGTGGTGGTGTGTACAGCCAGCACAACCACTCAGGAGACCCTAGAAGCCATTAAGGATCGTTGCCCACCTCCATTTGATCAAGGGCTGCAAAGTGATGATCTTGTAAGTATATTATTCTTTATTTACTAACTAAAATTATTCTAAAAGGAACTTTCTCTCATCAACTATTTAGTTACTCTGAGATATAGTTTATATATGAAAAACAGGATAAATACTTACGCCTTTTTAAAGGGTTTTCAGGATAATAAATTGATATCCTAAATCAAAGATTACCATGAGGGATATTTCAGTATCATTATAAGTTTGTGGATTTTAGTATATATGATATATTTTGATTCACAGCAGATAATATTTTTGATAGTCATATTGTCCCATCTTTGGCCAGTGAGAACGAACCCCTTTCATTAAGGTTCAGAGTCTTATTGTTATGACCCTGGTAGTCTTTGATAGCTTCTTTGTTATCCATTGTGACAGACATTACAAGATTGTTTTGCACATTTTCTGCCCCAGATTTGGATTCAGCCATTCTTCATGAAGCCCTGATTTCTTTAATTGAAAATGATAGAGAAATGCATTTATTAATGGACAGATTGGAAATAAATTAGTAATGTGGTCATTTCAAGAAGCTAGGTGCAAAAAAAATTCTTTAGAAAGAAGTAGAAGAGAATATTAAAGTTAAGGGCAGAAATTAGGAACTAAAAGGTGATTCCTTGTAAAAACTAATAAAATTAGTTTTATAATAAAAATTAGACAAACTTTTAACCAGACTGAGCAAGAATTAAAAGGCAGAAATAAACAATATTGTGGAGAAAAACAAAAGGACAAAGCTACACCTACAATAGAGACTAAAAATCACAATTTAATATTATAAATAATTTTATCCTGGTAACATATTATAAACGATATATTAGAAATGTTTTTTTTAAAAAAAAAAACCTAAAAAGCAAATTGAAAAAGAATAGGAAGCAAAATAAACCAAAAACCATAAAGGAAATTGAATTGGAAATCAAAAGACTTTTCCTCACTCCCAAAGATCTAGGGCCGTGGGAGATTGGTCAAAATGTTAAGAATTGTGAAAGGTGAGACTTTTATTTGTCCATTGCCATATCCTCCAGTGACTAGAAGAGGGCCCAGCACATAGTGGATATGCAATAAATATGTGCTAAATAAACAATCTCGATAACACGTAAACTGTTTCAAAGAATAAAAAATATGAAATGATAAATTAATTCATGGATGAGGGTAAGTATACTCCATACTAAAACGAGACAAGGAAGGATGGAAGAAAGAAAAGGAAGGGAAGGGAAGGGAAGGGAAGGGAATTACAGATCAATCTTGTTTATAAAACTATAAGCGGAAAAATCTGAGATAAAATATCCTAATTTCAATAAAACAGTATATCATGGTAAGGTAGAGCATATCCCAAGAATGCAAGGAAATCTATTAATACAATATATCATAATACCAGATAAATGAGAAAAACTATGGCATCATCTCAGTAAATGCAGAAAAAGATTTGATGAAATTCAACCTTATTCAAGATTTAAAATAACTTCTAATACATAGAAATAGAAAATAATTTATTCAATCTGAGACAGGGCATTTATCAAAATCTAAAATAAGAAATATACTTCTTGGTGAAACATTAGAGCTTGTCCCTTTAAAATCAAGAACAAGGCAAAAATGCTTGCATTACGGCTTCTAACCACCATTGTACTGAATATAAGCAATTTGGTTCTAACACAAGTATAAGAATTGAAAAGTGGAAACAACATTGTCTTTATTTACAAATAAGAGAATTTAGCAAGCTTGCTAGAGACAAGATTTATATACAAAAATCACTTGAAATTCTTTATAATAGTAATAATCAAATAGAAAAAAAAGAATAGAAAAAGACCTCATCTACAATACCAAAATATTAAATCTGCAAGAAGTCTTGGAATAAATAGGTATTTATGAAAAAAATTATAAAATGTTGAAGTGCAGGAAAGTTCATGAAAAGAGACCTGAATGAATAGAGATACTCCACATTCACAGATAGTAACCTATAAATTTAATGTAATTCCAATCAATATTCCAACAGGGTTTTATTTATAGAATGTGACAAGCTCACCCTCAAACTCACATGGAATAAAGGGCCAAGAAAATTAATGACTCTTGTAGAAGAGGAAGAAGGTGGGTGGGTGGGGAGAAGGTGGGACCGTGGGATGGCAGGGACTGTGGGATGCCCTACGAGATCTCAGACTTCCTATAAAGCCATTTTAATGAAGAAAGAGTGGTACTGGTACTGGTCCCAAGATGGACAAGAATCCAACTCTACCACTTATTAGCTATGTGACCAGGGACGATATTCTTAGCTTCTCTCATCAACTTCTTTAATTTCATCTGGAACTTTAGCTTTATAACATATACATCATAGGTGCATTATATAAACTATATAAAATAATTGGTGTAAAGCCGTCGGTTCAGTAGGAAATAATAGGCATTTAGATAGACATATGAAAACCCAAAATAGTAATTTAGCTGTAACAAGCTTTATTAAAATATTAATTGGAAAAATTGCACTTCCAAATGTTGTGGCTTCTCCTGGTCTTCTGTGGTCCTCTTCACTCTACTGCCAGCCCCGTGTGTTGTGTTTAAAAAAAAAAAAAATCCAGAGGTTCTTGACCCAACTCCTTGCTTGCTTCAAAGTCTTAACTACAATTTTGCGGTCTGACCAAGCACAATTCCTCACTCTCCTCTGAATCTAGAAGTCTTCACAGGTTTCTTTGCCCTGAGCACAAACACATAGAGCTCAGTAAAATCCTTTGTCCTTTTCCTGTAACCTAGAAACAGCACTCACAGAAGGGAGACCATGCAGCCTATCTCCCCTATGCCCGTGGGCCAATAAGATGCTCAGAGGAACAGGGATATCACTATTTAACTTTAATTAGAAATAACTTTTTTAATACTAGACGGTGTTACATGAAATTCTTAACAGCAGTTATAGGCAATTTGATTTGACTTGACTTTTTTGGTTTATGTTTAATTCCCAAATGATCTGTTCTTCTAGAATTAACATATTATTTTATAAGTATAAAAAAACTAAAGGTACTTTGGAGGTATAAATAACATTAGATGACATATTTTATATAATTTTCTAAAGGAAAAAGTATATTGCAGCAGTACATCTCTTCCTTACGAGAAGGGGCCATCAGCTCTTCTTAGTGTTTTGGGCAGATTCTGGTCCACAGTACAGGCTCCGGGTTTCATTACTGACAATGCCTTCCATTTCTTGTGACATAATTTTCCTCACTAGAGCTAGAATTAAGTAAGAAAATCAGGACTTTGTTACTACGGAACAAGAGTTAAAAATAATTCCTTTTAATTGTATGAATTTAAAAATTATTAACATGTAGCATGTGCGCCTTCAACAGCACAGAATAAAACAGAGATTAGTAACTCAGAATATCCAGTTATAATAGAAAGCCGAGGTTGACCAGTATTAGGATAACGACAAACACCTTACACTCCTTCTCTGAGGCCAAAAATTCCTTTTTACAGCTCTGGTCTTCACTAAAATTGGTGAGCAGGGCTCTATGAAACAGTCCTGATTAGAAACTCTAGACCCCAGAAGTTCTCGACCCCATCGCCTCACACATAACCCATGATGTCCCCATGAAAGTCAGACTCCAAGAATGTGTTGTGGTTATGGGCAACAGCAAGATAAAATAGACTATAGTTTATGTGTCATTCCCAGCAATTTCTTTCACTCCTCAAGAAAGCACATTAAAGGCAAATAGAGGTTTTAAGAGGAAAATCCTGAAACTGGTCTCATTTTTAAATAGATTAAATTGCTCAAAACTTTACACCTTTCTTACAGTAATTATTACTGTCACCAGACCACAGCTGAGAGCGCTGCTTTAAATATTTGGCTTCAGGTGTCAGCTCTTATAGAGACACTACATTCCAGTGGTTAGAACACCCTTCTCTCCTCAGTAGTCACATTTTTACAGATAGAGCCTGGAACTGTCTCTCTCCCCTGACACCCATGGTGATGGTGGTCACCTCCAACAGGTGCTGCAAATTTTTGTACAACTTGGTAACTCTCATCACGATGTCTAAATTTAATGAAACTAATTCTGAAGGTTGGAAATCAAAATTCTATCTGGGTTGAGTTTAGGGCTTCCTGGTAAAAGAGGAAACAGGAATCTTTTGGTTCAGTGGCACTTTTAAAAAGAAGTTTAATTGAAGTCTGAAATGTTGCATAAATGGAAGATATAAGTTTTAATTGAAAAATAATTATAACCACTTAATCATTTTTAAATGAGGGCTGTAATTGCAGTCAGTGCACAATAGCCACATACAGACACTGAGATTTCTTCAATAAAGCAGGGATGGTACAGCTTGATTTGCTAATAGCACTTCCACTTCTCCTCCCTTTTGTCTCAAAGATTAATTCAGGCAAGGGCTATTAGTGCTGTTAATTGGTTCTGCAATTTAGACCTTGTGCCTCTGAATGAATGACTGATGCAGTCGCTCAGCCAATAAATGGGAGCACTTCGTCAATGCTCCCTATTGTCCAGCAGGGCATCAGCCCAGCCACCCAGCCTCCCTCCCACCAACCCTTGGGGACAAAAGGCCTAGCGGCTCTTCTTGGTCACAGCTTCAGCAGGACTGGAGATAGGTCAACCAGATGCCTTTGAAATGAAGCTGACTTATTGAATCTAATGATATTCAACTAGCACTCTTCCTCTGTCACCAGAAGGAAGGTTTCTTTTTGTTTTGAACCCTCCTCTCAATTACAAGGCTGTGAAGGAATAGGAGGCCTGGTTGTTATGAAGCTTGGCAAGAGAAAGCACCAACTGTAACATTAGCTCGAAGATAAATATACCCCAGAGCTCAGGGAGAAAACCTTCTTTAATTGCTGCAGCACCTTCTTGGCATGTGCACTGCACCCCCAGAGAGGCCTTGGAGAGTTATCGGGCCCAATGGGGAACCACACCAATTGTGCTTCCCCCTGAGGACTTTGAAGATAACTGCAAGCTGAAACGGCACCAAAGAGACATCCTGATTGAAGACTCACTCACCAGTTGCGATAAGCAAAGCCACACTGGATTTCATTTTTCAGAAAAATTTCCTGAATATTTTCCTATGAGCGAGCCCCTCCACGACTGCAGACACTCAGATCAGTACTTTTCAGAACAAAGATATTGAGAGTCAATGGCCTCCCTGCCATTTTAGCTCTTGGAGCAGCCTTAGGCTAGATATCTCCAAAGAAGATGACTGTACCTGGAATGCCCTGAACTAGGGAGGGTGTGAAGATGAAAGGGGCCTCTGTGATTGACTCGACATTGAGAGTGGACATCCCTTGAATTCTGTGCAGATTGTGTACTGAGGTTACACATGCATGCTTATGCCCAGGCAGACACGCATGTTCAGTTTGGCTCCTACTCAAAAAGCGATTCTTCTCTCCAAAATAAAGGTTTTAAATCTCTTCTATCCATGCAACAGAAACTGCACCATATGGAAAGAAGATCCAGGGCTCAGATGAGCGAGAGAGGAACGCCACAGCACCAAGAAGCAGTTTCTGGAATAACGAGTTTCTGAGTACAAATTTCTAGCCACAAACTCAGATGTTTAAGAAAACAACTTTGTCCATTCTTTAATAACAGCATAATTTTTACTTTAAGCCTCATTTCACTCAATAACAGAAACTTGGATCTTCCTATGTTTCCCTGAAGGTGGATCTCCCAAATTTGGGAGCCCATATGGTACCAAGGTATCAGGGGGGCATCATCTGTAGAGAATTCAAAAGCAACGATAAGATGTACTAATAATCATGTGACAATTCTATATAATGTCAACGATAAAATTCTCCTCCCCCAAGTTTCTTGGTCTAATATCTAAACAATTTCTGTGGTTACTCTTAAGTATTAATACTAATATATATGTAGTCTTCAAATTAACACACTTTTATAATTTCTCATTTAATAAACATTTTCTGCATAGAAATTAATCCAAAAAATTTTCTGCTGTCCAGTTGGCCTCAACGCACTTGAATTTAGCTGCACACACTTGTTTCGAGAGTAAGTTTTTAAGGGTTTAGAATCATTGTGTTGGCTTCAGGCACTGTTTAATATCTCCAACTTCTGTGGTACTATATATTCCTGCATTTAATCAGTAGATTTAAAATGAGCCATGATAGCATGTTTATTGTAAAGCAAAGAACATACGTTATTTCGATTCTGTCATTCTATGACTTCACTTAGACTTTTTCTTGTGTTTAAAATTTAAATGAGTACAAACTACAGTGTAGCTTTTTTCCTTCTTTAAAAAAACCCTAATGTCAGTAGAAAGCATTACTTCATGACTTTCCCCTTTTTCTGTATTGTAATATTTGTTCCACTTTTAATTTTTGTTTGTGTTTTTGTTTACTGGAATGATTATATATGGAAGTGCGATAAAAGAAAATTTTCATAATCCACATTTCTTCTATGGCCTTTATTATTGTTTCCTTTCATGATTATTGCTGAAAATAATTTGGTCAAAATAAAATGTTAACAAATGATCCTCTGTCAAATGTACTGGGCACACCATTGTTAGAGTGGACATACTGATTACTAAAATGTGACTATTTTTTGTCACTCTGATTTGTGGGTCTTTTGCTATTTAAGAATGATTGGGAAAACTATGGGGGAAAGAACTATTCCAAGGCTGGGTTTCACTGGACACCGGGGAAAGAAAGTCGTGTTGGACTTGCAACCTACAGATTCAAATCTTTCGCTGTATTTTGCAAAGCATACTGAAGAGAATAAACCCCTCTCAGCTTTACTCTCATGATTATATTGGGCCCTGACACTGAACTGAAACGTGATGGAAAGATCAGGAAATGTCTGCCAACACCAAGTGCCACCACTGCACCTCATGTAAGGAAGGATGCACCTGTGCACAGCAAGAGCTACTGAGATGTACAGAGAGGGTCTCCAAAAACCAGGTCACTGCAAATGGGCCGGGAATGGCCATTCTATTCATCATCCCAGGTGAAGACTTTCAACATGCTCCTAAGTGAAGAGAAGCATTGAAATTGATCACAGAATCCATCTGTATATGCTTCATATTTAAGTTAACTGTTCAGTGAAAAATTATGCTCAATCTCATTAACAAACCCCTTTTTAGTCTTTATAAACATCCCCAAAGATTGTTTCAGATAGAGCTGGACTGCCTAAATTTTAGATCCAATGAGTGGATCTCACAGAGAGGTAAACTAGGAAAGCAGCTCCCTCTCCCACCAAAGTCCATGTTAACAATCTTATTTCTATCTGAGTGAGCTTCAGATAGAATGTGAGCTACACTCAAATTCTTCTAAAGAGAAAAAAAAACAAAAAACAGAAACACCATAAAACCTTGAGTTATACAGAAGATAAGAATCTGATAAGTACTCTAATCTAAAACAGTAAGTGGAGGCGTTAATTTATATATAATTGGAGGGTAGAGACCTCTGCCCAACACTCTGACATTAATTTTACTAAAAGAAGATATTAAAACACAGACTTGTAATGGAATTATTAATCTGATTAAAACTTTATTCACTAACATTAACAAGCAAATCAAAAGGGAAAAAAATTAAAATGTCCAAAAATAGAGAAAATGTACTTATTGGTGGATAATAATCAAAGAATTACAGGTTAAAATAGACATCACTTTTATCTATTTCTTTCAAAAGTAATACAAATATTAACAATCCTCAGTTTTTAAAGATATAGAAAATTGTCACTTAAACATAATATTTTTTAGCAAAAGTGTAAGCTGATCTAACTTTTTGAGAGAACAACATGGTCAAAATTATAAATGTGCATCCTTTTATGTTCATACCAGATATTTCACTTTAGGTAGTTTATCCTAAGGAAATAAGAAAACAAGTAGGAAAAGGTTAATGTTTTATGATATCAATATCATTGTTCTTTATAGTAAAAAATTATAAACAAGTAAACATACATTAATATGGAATTGATTAAGTAACTTATAGTCACATGATGGAATACTATGCAGCCTTTTAAAAGATTGAGGTAAATTTTGATATAATGGCATAAAAAATTATTCCATGGTATATTAAATTAAAAACAAAAAGGTTACGGAATACTGAGTGTGACCAGTATGTTGAATAGGTAGCACTGTTGACATAATAATGCAATTTTATTAGGGGTCTTATATTGTCACTTTAAAATTTGGTCAGTTGGGTGTAAATTTCCTCTGCAACAAGATGAAAACTGTAACAGGCCCATGATTTTCTGCTCACTCTTGGTTAGACAATTCTATAGTCATTTTAAGTTACAATTTCTGTCTCAATTAAAAAATCAGAATGGTTGGTTCATAATACTAACCAAAATGCCAAACTTGATTTACTATCATTTATATATGAGACTCGTTGGGATATTAACCTTTTGTCATTTGTCTTTTAGCTTTGTTTTTGATATGTTGTACTATAGAGCAAATCTGTTTCAGACCAGAATCCTGCAATTAAAAAGGAGGATGGAGTTGTCTCCTTTGCTCTTCTCCAGTTGGAAATTCTCCTCCTCCCCTCTCCTACGATACCCTTCCTCTCCCAGGAGGACCTGGCAGCTAAGTCTGGGTCCTTGAGGCTGGGCGGGTAGGGGTGGAGTGGGAGATAGGATGGGAGGAGTGGTGAGGGGATAAGAAAGGTCTTATTCGAACTGATCCAATGGTAGACTTGTTACTTGGTCAAAGAAATTGAATCGGAAACCAGAGTGGAGCCTTAAGAAATCAAAACTAGACTCTAATCTGACATCCAAGGAACGCAGATGGGGCTGTTGGGTTAGCTGACTTTGCTCTAATGCAAGAGGGGGAAAGGAGGGGAGGGCAGTTCAAATGGCAGGAAAAGGATGAGCAGTGGTTGGGAGAAGAGGAAAAATGGCCTGTGGGAGAAACAGGAGGTAGTCCAAGGAATTGGGGAAGAGGGAGCACAGGGAGAGGGCAAGAGAAGGCAAGGACTATGGCTACTTAGCCCTTACTCTGCCATATATGTATTATCACCTCCCAAGCGGGCTGTCTTATTAGTCTCCCTGAACAAATGGCGTGGCTGAGGCTCAGAGAAGTTGAGTAAGCATCAAAGCAAAAACTAAGCCCGAGACTTCAAAAAAAGCTAAACCCTGACTTCAAATCCTCTGTTCCTTCCAGAAGTTCCCAAACAATCCACAAAACAAGCAGTGGGCTGGCTGCTCAGAATCACTTGGAGAACTTCTTTAAAATTCATAATCCATAATCTCTGGTTTCGCCTCAAACCTACTGAATCAGAATCTTTGGGAGAGATCATCAAGAAATAAGATGTATTCATAAACTTTTTAGGTGATCCTGTGTGCAAGTTTGGGAACTGATATAGTATCACATTCCCTCCAACATATCTGTAGGGCAGGGGACAAATGCACTGCTATTTCCTGAGCACCTACTTTGCTTTACTTTATTACAAGCATCACCTGGGTACTGCTCGGAGTATATCATCACATGTTGTCCTTCCTTGACATGCTTACAAGATTAGTATCATCTCCACACCAATGAGGAAGCTAAGAGTGGTTATGTGATGCACTAAAAGGACCCTTAGCCAGTAAGCAGCAGAGCTTAGAGTCAAACCCCCATCAGTAGGATCCCTGGTCCTACTCTTCGGACTTACCACACTTACAGGAGAAAGGCCTTATGATGGTGGGAGGAGGGAGGAAGGAGGAGAGCCCAAGATATTGCAGATGAAAGGGATAATTATGGAGCAACTTAACAGAGAGCTCTCTACTAGTGGCCCAGACTGTGGGAAACCGTGGCTGGGAAATCCAGTAGGAGGTAAACTGAAGAACAGGTCCAGGCTCTGTGTTTGTAGAGTCGCCCGTTATGTTCCGAGTCTCTGCCTAGTGACGATCAGGTGGCTCTGAGAAGTCTTTATTCCGAGTGGCTAGCTCCCTCTTGTGGCAGCTGCCGCTCATCCCTGAATGATCTGGGAACAGGCAGAGTTGTAGAGGTTTGTAGTGGTGGCAGCCTGGCTGTACACTGGAATCATCTGGGAACTGGTAAGACTTACCCATGCTCCAGGACAAGGAAATAAGAATGTTTGGAGAGATTTAGATCTTCACTGTCCAATACAGTAGCCTCTAGCCACATATGGCTATTGAGCACTTGAAATGTGGTTAGTTCGAATTGGCACGTAAGTATAAAATTATATACACACTGGATTTCAAAGACTTAGTACAAAAAAAGAAACTGTGAACTATCTCATTAATAATTTTTGTATTAATTATATGTTGAAGTGATATTTTGGATATATTGGTCATAATAAAGTGTATTATTTAAATTAATTCACCAGTTTCTTTTTACTTTTTATAATGTAGCTACTAGAAAATTTAAAATTACGTATGATGCTCACATTTATGGTTCAGACTATATATAAGATTGCCAGATTTAGCAATGAAATGAAGATACTGGATGCCCAGTTAAAGTTAAGCTTCAGATAAATACGAATAAGTTTTTGAGCATATTTAGTAAATTTTTAGTATAAATATGTCCCATGCAATATTTGGGACATATTTATACTAAAATTAAAATTCATTGTTTATCTGAAATTCAAATTCACCTGGGTGTTCTCTATATTATCTGGTCCCCTGATATGTCTATTGGACAGCGCTGATCTAGACACTTGCCACTCAGAATGTGGTTTAAGGGCAAGCAGCATAGGTTTTACCTGGGGACTTGTCAGAAATGGAGAATCTTAGACCTCACCCATAGGTACTGAACCAAGATCTTCAGTTTAATAAAAGCCCCAGGTGATTCATGTGAACATCAATATTTTGAAGCGCTAAGCTTGAGAGCCACCAGCAAAGTGGAGGCATACAGGAGAAGGGAGATGAATCTACCCAGTACCCTTGGCCAAGGCGGACAGTCCTGGATTTCAAACTCTGAGCCCGTTCACCTCTCTCCTGTATCTCCACAATGCCCGGCACATAAAGGTTGATTGAATATATGAGTTAAGTGTGAATATGTGAGTGAATGAATGAATAAGTGAATGAATGAACGAATGAATAAGTAGGTAGCTGAGTGGGCGAATAAGTATATGCATGTTTGAGATAGTGAATAAATTCAAGAGCAACTAGAAGGATGACTGTATGGAGAATTTCTTAGTGAATTCTGGACTACACGAGGCCCAGCAGAAGGAAGCAGATGGCTCAGAAAGAAAAGCGACCCAAAGAGTTGCCCCTTTCCTTGCCCAGGACGAGCCCATGAAAGGAGGTGCACCCCTCCTGCCCTAAGATCCACCATCTGCAGCCTAGAAAGGGTGGAGAGGAAGAGCTTCCTTCTCTATCCAAGCTACATGATGTGGACCTTCTGCGGGACCTGAACACACATCCCTTGCTCATGGAGCGCTGGCCCTCCTGCCCCATCATCTGACCTATTACCAACTGGTTCCCCCTTAGAGCACAGCCCAAAGTGCAGGAAATGGTTTTAATTTTTTTTTTTTTATAAAGTGGGTTGAGTTTTAATTATTTCTTTTTCCAAAATGGTAATTTCTTTCTCGAGTTTCTTTTACATTATTAATGTAATAGGTGCCCATGTTCAAAGGAGAAACTGAAAGCCCCACTATAATCCCTTCCTCTACAGATAAGTGCTATTAACATTTCAGGTATATTCTCCTAGATATTTAATACATTTTTCTATACATACGTATTTTACATAGATGAAATCATGCATATTATTTTGTGGCCCCCTTTTTCACTGAACAGCACATCTTTCATATCAACCAATGTATACACATCTATCTAATTCTTGTAAATGGCTACACCTTATTCTGTCATAATTTATTGAAAATCCCCTAGTATTGGACATTCAGGTGGTTTCTAAAGTTCATTCCTATTATAGACAATGCCATTTACTTTCAACCACACACCCTTTATTACCTAGCGAATTTCTATTCATCTTTCACATTTCAGCTCAATTTCAGCAGTTTCATTTTAAATTGAGAAAAAAAAATATTTTTATTTTATTTACTTCACCTTACCAAAGAGGGGGAAAAAAATTCTGCAGAGACACAATTCTGACTCAAGCATACGCCAAAAAAAAAAAAAAAAGTACCTTAGATTCTCAGTTTATAAGCATTTATATTTTGGTTGACGACAACATTATATTTTCCCCAAGAATAGTAAATAATTTACATTTACATAATTATAGTGTTAATTCTGGTGGTGCTCACAATGAAATACAGCCTATCTTGAAGGAGTATTAGAGCCTCTGTCTCTAGTGAAATAGAAAATTGCTTACAGCTTAAAATGCTAGCTCTTTCAACCTCTACAGGTGAAGATATCAAAAATCAAAGGGTCTGGCTTATCAAAAATCATATTACACATAAAAAGTAAACACTAAAATAACCTAAACACTCAACAGTGGGGGAAGATTAAACAAACATGGTACATCTGCATAACTGAATATTAAAATTTATGCTTGCAATGAATTTTTGATGAAGAAAAAACTTTTGATAAATACAAATGAAAAAGCATAATAAAAACTGTATGTGCAGTATAATCCTAGCTATGTAAAAAAATATATACTCAAGGAAAGAAGACTAGAAGAAAATAAAGCCAAAATTTTAACAATGGTACCTCTTAGAGGCAGAATCACAGTCGAGTGTTTTATTCTCCATTCTTCTCTTGTTTGGGATTTTTTTCTTTTATTTTATTTTAATTTTTTTAATTAGACTTTCATTTTTATAGCAGTTTTATATTCACAGCAAAATTGAGCAGAAGATACAAAGATTTCCCATTTATCCATTGTGCCCCCACACACGTAGCCTCTCTTAATATCAACATCCCCCACCAGAGTGGTATATTTGTTTCAAGTGATGAACCTACACTGACACATCCACTATCACCCAAAATCCATAGTTTATATTATGGGTTATTCTCAGTGCTGTACATTCTACAGCTTTCAACAAACACATAATGATCTGTATCCACCATTATGTACCATAAAGAGTAGTTTCGTTGCCCTAAAAATCCTATGCTCCACCTATTCATCCCTCTTTGGGATTTTAAAATTTTTTTATTCTTTAACACTGTCTACCATTTTACATTACTTTTCTGAAAAGAAAAAAAAATAAATACTGTCATTCGAAGAAAATCTTTTGTGAAGGAAAGTGCAGGTTGGAGCTTTCCTTTTCCCTGTGACTCAGAAACTCTTCAAGTACATTTTCAGCTCCCCTGAATAGAAGCCCCCAAAGGTGAACATGCATTTTGTGTGTTGAGTGTCGGAGTCGGCAAGGAGCCTCATGCGTCTACAGTCAGTCAAACAGAAACCACCCTCCCACCTTGTTTGCTCTCCTGTCTCATTCTCTTCCTGAGAGTGGGAAACACAAAGTACCACAGCTTCCTGATTCTGAGTGTCAGCTCGTATCAGGTGTGTGCTGATAGGGAAATGAAAACTCCTACGACCATCACCCCAAGCACTTCCCATACAGAGGGTTTCTTCTTGTTTTATTGTGTAGATTAACTGAAGTTGATTTGATTTTACATTTTATTTTAATTTTTTTGTTTGTTTCAATTAATCAAAAGTCAGGGGAGGGGAAAAGTCCTCCTCTGCTCATGTACACAAACTCTTTAATTTGGAAAACACAGTCACTGCACGGGACCTTCCAGAGTGTTCCGAAGCATTATTGCACTCCCTTTAACCAGCTCAACTTACAGAAATCTTCCCGAGAGAACGAGAGGTATATATTTTCCTTTAGCATACCTCCATTCTTCCAAGTGAAACTTTGATTTTAAATTCTTAAATAAGATGATCTCTCATAGTTCCACATTCTGTTGGTTGTCTTTTCACTTTCTTAATGGTATCTTCTGAAACAAAACTTAGGTCACTCTCTCTTTGGGCCCCATGTCTATTTCTCAGCCTTATAGTAATACTCTCTCTCGAAAGCCACCATCATTGCAAGTTGCCAGTCTCTCTCAACATGCTCACAACTAATTTAACCAATAATTTCCAAATAAGGAATGCACGCAGCTCAGGGACAGAAAAACAATTCACTGGGGTACAGGAAGATAGTTTTAGAACTTTTATTTACAATCACTTTTGTATTATTTTCCTTTTCTTTCCATTTTAGGCTATGTTTTACAAAGTGATATATAAATATAGTAGCACATATATATCATGTATAAATAGCTATGCATATCTGGGGACAAGGACTATACCTTATTCATTTCCATCTCCACAGTGCTTAGTGTACTGTCTGTCTCAACGGTTGTTTTTTAGACAAATGCATCCATGAATGAATCATATTAATCACATGAAATCAATCAATCATCAGTCAATCAATGATGATTCTTAGTCCCTGTCCACAAAACATTCTAGAGTCCCCTGTAAGGTCATAGTCACTGTCCTCAAGGATTTTTCATTGCTTCTTTTCTTTTTCGTGCATGATGTGGATGATTTTTCACCAGACACACCATGCTCACTTTCACCTGCCTCCTCAACCAAACAGATTTTCCTGAGTCCTCAAGATCTTCTATTTTGTCCACTTACAGCTTCTCCCCTCAAAGTCAGCACCTCCCCCTCAATATTACTAAAATTTTTACCCTCAACTCCAGCTTAAGAGTCATGTTTTTGACCCCTATATCTTGGCATTGATCCTCCTCAATGAACCTTAGCAGTGAGCATTTCACTGGCTGTAGGACAGAGCTTGATCCTCCAGCTGCAGGCTTCTGCACCCATGCTGGTCCATGATAACGGTTTTCTCATCTGAAAAGAAATGAGGAAAAAAATGGAACATAATGTAGAACATAAATACAAATATATATGTCCTAGTTGCCCATGACTGTTCTTTATTCTGAGATTGTTTTCTATATTTTTATATTAAAATATTCTTTCTCTTATAAATGATGATGATTACACTAATCGGTTATTGTCTTCACGGGACTAAATCAAAAGTTGTCAGTTCTCTTTGGGTCCTGAAATCATTTAGATGAAAATGTGTTCATTCATACAATCCAAAAGTCTGGGGATCACCAAACCATTAGTTTTTGTTTGATATGTTTTTAAGGTAGAGAGAGGAGAAGTTGATTCATGGGGTAAAATACAAATAGTCCACAAGAGGTTACAAACTAAGCCTTGACATTCATTCATCATGCCTTAGCACATCTCTTTCCTGATAGCAATAGCAGACTGTAAAGCTGGGAGGGAGTGCGAAGAGCCTGGGGCACTGAGCATCAAGGATGAAGGTGAGGTCAGGAGAGTCTGAGGATCATCGGTAATGTTATTACATCCATGCCAAGGGCTGTGTCTGTCTTAAAAATTTTGCCCTAAAAAGGCCTCTTTTATTTCAGGGTACACCTTAATATTGGCATATGCTGGCAACAGGAAAAATAAGAACATCGTGGATAGCGTCCATTGTTGACAGTTTCTGCTGCATCTTGCTTTATCACCCAAGGGAGCAAGGTTTGGCTTTTTCAACTGAAACTCTGCTTGGAAAACAAATAGGGATCCAATTCTTGTCTTGCCTGCGAGGATTCATAATGTCCCAATTCTTTCCCAAATATGCTATGTATAGTTTTTATTAAAAAGCTATATTCTATTAGTCACTCGAACTGGGACTCAAAAACATAGCCAGGTCTAGGAAGCCAATGAACACTGGGCGTATTTTGGTTAGCCATACTTATTGGCTTTAGAATGAAATCTTGAGACTAAAATAGGGTGAGGTATTGTGCCATTTATATCCCCTGTCTACAGTCAGGGGAGTATTATCTTGTTCCTCCCACAAGCCAAACTAAATGAAATGAGTCACTATGTGGCTGAATTCTGTCCATGGAACACCCACATTAGGCTGAAACTCAGAGTTCAATGGTCATTTTTCTGAGTCATATCTGATTTGACAGCATGAACTCATGTGAAGACCATGCCGAGTTTCTCCTGCAGAACTGGGACACACATCTCATCTGGAGGGAGCAGGTTGGCTCTCTCATTTCTAGAACTCTGAATTTGTTTGTTCAGAGCCCACACTCTGGATATAGTGGTATTTAGCCTATTATCTTTCAAAGTATTCCTATATTGTGAATAAGAAATATTCTTTATTTTTCTGGGAAACAGAGGCCTAATTTTGATTAAATGGTATAAGTAAAATTTCACAACAGTGTTAGAGTTAGGACATGAACTTCTTCACTAAGATTGCTTTGCCTCTGATTCCTAGATTGGTAAAAAATAAAATAAAATAAAATAATAAAATAAAATGGAAAATTCCTACAAGTTTCCCAAGAATCTTTGACCATTGATCATCTGGACAGGTTAGATATAAGGAGTGTTCTCTTGGCCACAGGGCTATGGTGCCCATGCAGCCAGAGGGGCAGAGCTACAGGAAGCAAGCCTCACAGTCACTGAAGGGCATTTCGAGCCAGAACATTCTCTTCTCAATTCAGGCTTCACAATTATCCCATTACTGGGAGTTCAAACATGTGTTCTAATTTTAGTCCTCCCCATAACTGAGCACATCACCAAGGTATGATCCCTGTTCCCTCTGCTTATCAAAATGAGATCTAAATGAGATTGTTTTAAGCCCTCATTCCACATCTTGGGGAAGTCTAATGCCCACTCCAAGGTTTCCCAGAATTCTCAGCTTGTGGGAGCTGATTCTGTACCTCTCTTCCCAACTCTGCATCCATGATCTCACATTGATAGCTTGAAATCAGTCATGGCGAAAGTATTTATGCCATGGAAATTAGCAAATGCTATAAGTCAGTGAATTTTTTTCTTTCGAGATTTGGTTTCCCAGTATAAATACCACTGTTTATAAAAGATTTTTAATTTTGAGTTTCGAGCCCAAGTTCAACAGGGATTTACACGTAGAAATACTATTCGATCTGCAGCTAGTGTCTTCAGTTCCTTCTGCTAGTCTTTTTAGATGTGTTATTAACCTGGAATCACTTTTCAATGCCATTTTCTTAGTACAAGAGTTTCAGGACATGATGTGGGAGGTATAAATTCAAACCCCAGTCATATATAAAACAGAGGCTCGTGGTCATATATTCTCAGAAGACTTTCTCTTTTTTTCCATATAGGAACCAGGTCAGACTAAGCCTAACGAGGTTTCTTGTTTTCTCTCTGGGCCAGTGAGCTGAATTGTTTAGTACACTCCTTCACTGTATGAATTGTTGAATCGATTACTGAATGAATCTTGTCCAGTGTTTTTCAAATTATGTTCCCTGATCCCCTGAGGATTCTAATAAATGACTTGAAAAGCTACTTCAGAGAGTGAGAGAAAAGTGGGTAGACACTTTCCTCCATCCTATAAACCAAAGTAGCACAACCTTCTCCTCTCCTCAAACTGCTATACAAGCATATACATGCACACACACACGCGCACGCTCACACACACATACACACACACTTTTTAATCTACATGACATATTAGCCTTCCTGACAATATCACAAAGAAAGGAGTTCCTCTTTTTTAGAATTGTGAATTTTTTGAGATATTCCAAACCCTTTACTATCAAAATGAGGAAACTGAGGCACAGAGGTGTTAGTCAACAATGTATCATATAGTTCTGTGAGTTGGTAAAAAGAGTTGAGACTTGAATCCAGGTTCTAAGTAGGTAGGATAATATGTGGACCAAAAAAACTTTGTAACCAGACATTTTGTGAGAGAAGCTGGGGTTTCGTTTCTGATCAATGTGAAGAAATGCAATGTGAGAGTGATTCGTCAATCATCAAAGCTTTTAATTATATTACTATCAGTCTGTTTCAGGTAATACAAACATCCCTCAGTATCTGCTGAGAGATTGGTTCTAGGATACACCCTCCCCTCGCCCCCATTGTCCCTCCTACACATAAAGGAAATCCAAGAATGCTCAAGTCCCTTATATAAAATTGTATAGTATTTGCATCCAAACTATGCACATCATCTGTATACTTTAAATCATCTCTAGGTTACTTATAATACCTAATACAATGTAAATGCTTCCTGTTGTTATACTGTATTGTTTAAGGGAAAATGACAAGGAAAAAAAGTCTATACTTGTTAGATATAGATGCAATCATCATAGACCTAACTACATAACACACTTTGGCAACAACATAGCTTTGCTTTTCTGAATATTTTTGATCTCTGGTTGGCTGAATGCACATATGCAGAATCTGCAGATATGGAGAGCCAACTATATTTGCTATTATTTTCTGAGTACATTGCTCCAGATGCAATGCTTAGCATTTCATATGCATAATTACATTTGATCTACAAAACAATCCAGGAAGATAAAACTCTTATTATCTCATTTTACAGATAAAGACAATGAGGCTCAGAGAGGTTAAGTGACTTAGCAGTTGTCTCGCACAGCTAGTCAGCAGTGGAGTGTGGAGTGAGGATTCAACACAGGCTGCCTAGCCCCAGAGCCCAGAGACCTTCCTACAGCTTATCTCTGCTATCACCTGCCTCCGTGGTCTCCCTGCTGAAGGCAGAGTCAATGCCACCAAAGCTGCAAACAACTTGATCACATTAACTACTCAGTTCTATCAAAAAAACTACAGTTGATTATTTGCAGATTCATATTTGCAAATTCGCCTACTCCCTAAAATGTATTTTAACCCCAAAATCAATACTGGAAGCACTTCTTCCATCATTATTGGATATGTGCATGTACAGAGGGCAAAAAAATTTGAACTGCTGGAGGTACATTTTCTCAATGAGGTTGAATGAGGCAAAGCTCTGCCTTCTTGTTTCAGCTCTCCTATTGTAATCAAGTGTTCTTCTCACAGTATATTCAGTGCCATGTTTTTCGCACTTTTGTGAAATAGATTTCTCTTTTTAAAATGGCCCCTAATCCTAGTACTGAAGTGCTGTCTAGTGTTTCCAAGATCAAAAAAGCTATTATGTGCCTTACAGAGAAAAGCATGTGTTAGATAAGCTTCGTTCAGGCATGAGTGATAACTTGGTGCTGTTGGCCACAAGTTCAATGTTAATGAATCAACAATATATATTAAATGTGTCTTTAAACAGAAACACACATAAAACAAGGTTATTTATTGATCTGTTGACAAATATGTGACCAGAGGCTCGCAGGAACCTAACCCTGTATTTCCCCTAGGGGCAATGATTCAGTATTTGTTAGTTCAGTGTTCCTGGTGACTTTTAGAACATAACTACTGTGATTAACAAGAATCGACTGTACTACATACTGCCTCATAACCAGCATTTCCTAAGCTTTTAAACTAAAGTGACAATGGTACCTTGGGAAGGCCACAGGGATGAAGCCTTTTCATCTCCAAGTATTTTACGTCTTAGGTACTGGAGGCCCCGCCTGGCCAACCTTCCCTCTGCACTTGCTTTACCCTCTACAGAGGGGAACCTGGCTAATCAGGAAATAAACTCCCTCAAAAGGTAAACAGTGAGTAGAGTGTACATTTGGTGGAAAACAAATGGCTCTTGGTACCATGTTGTGGAAATTATCTCACATAGAGAGATAAAGGAGCAGGGTGAGCCCGGGTGGCATTGTTGAGTCCCCTCCTCCATTTCATGGCCCATTTGTGACGTGTGCACTAGCCTTTCCGAGAAAACTCCTTCCTCTACACGCAGTACTCTCAGAACTGTGTTGTCCCTCTGTTGTGTAGCACTCCGTGTCCACGCTGCACCCTACCATGGCTGTGACCGCCTGCCAAGGCTTGGGGTTCGTGGTTTCAGTGATCGGGATTGCAGGCATCATTGCCGCCACCTGCATGGACCAATGGAGCACCCAGGACTTGTACAACAACCCGGTGACAGCTGTATTCAATTACCAAGGGCTGTGGCGCTCTTGTGTCCGAGAGAGCTCTGGCTTCACCGAGTGCCGGGGCTACTTCACTCTGCTGGGGCTGCCAGGTAAGGGCCGGTGCCTGGCAGGCTGGCAGAAAGAACAGGGCCCCTGCCTGGGGGACTGCTGGGGAGGGAGGAGCAACAGCCCCCACCACCAGGGTAGGTAGGCACAGGCATTCGGGGAACTTAGGAAGAGGCAGTTTCTGGAGCTGTCAGGCCTCCAGTTTCCCTAACTAGATGATGCAATACTTCTCAAGGAGCACATTTTAAAAAATAACTCCTATATGAACAGTGGCATTGAGTCTCAATCATCCACAAGAACAGGATTCAGGAGACTTGGACTTTAGCGACTTCTTTTATTTAGCCCCAAGATTCTCCCTCCCTGAACTGGGGGCTGTGATTCCATCTCCAGGCCCCTTCTCCAAGCTTCCAGGGAAGCCTATGCACATAGTACCAACAGAAATGGGGCAGTGGTAAGGGCAAGAGAAAGAGAACTGAGTGCTATATTTCTCTGCGGTGTGTTAGATAAGCCCCTTCCCTGTGGCCCCAGGCTCTTGACCTCCAGAAAGTATTGGCCACATGGAATTGGATCCAGGGCATTCTCTGCACAGAGGCCTCTTGTGGCAAGTGACTCCTCCATGGAGACAAAGGTGTGTAGGCGTTGATACCCACCTGCCCAGATTGGTGTATTAGCCACACAAGAATTGTGTGTTTGCTTGTTTAGTAGAATGGTCATTTTAACTTGAAGAAAAAGTCAAATCTCAAGAGTACAGGATGTTAAAAGGTCTTTCACTCAGATAACAGAGTTAATCAATGAATAAACTAGACTGTTTTATTTTGTAGTTCATTGTTCCTTCCATAAATATATATCAAAATCTTGAGAGGGGCATTGATCTAAGGTGGCATTGGAGGAGAATGAGAAATAGAAAATAGGGCTTTCTCCATCCCGACACTTGCCATTTAACTGCAGGGTCAATACTTAGACATGCACAGAAGGTAATAAGTGAAAACATCAGTCACACGGTAATTCATTCTTTTAGACATTCTGTGCTTAATGACGGAGAAGTCACTACAGCCTCAGGATTCTGTGGGCTTAGAAACCCCCAAAATATGACCATGCGCTCCAGGCTGGGTATGACGAGGTGCCAAGTGAGAGCAAAGGGCCAGTGCTACAGGAGATGTGATACGGGTAGAACTGCTCCGGAAAGACTCCATTGTAAGTGACCCTTGAAAGTTAGCTAGGATTTGGAGGGGCAGCCTCACAGAAAGCAAAAGAACCTGGGCAAAGGCACAAGGGTATCCTATGCTTAGAGAAAATAAAATAATGACCTTGGGTGGAGGAAAGGGTTTATATAGGGACGATTATGGAGAATGCTGAATGCCACGCTAAGAGAGGAAAGGACTAGGTATAAACAAGCCAGACCGGTGGGTGACCAGCTGCTAATTCATTGGAGTCTGTGGGATTCTCCCTTACCTCAAATGCAAAATGTCCAAAATCTCTAGAGGTTAGCGTAGGTCCAAGCCAAGTTAGAGGCTGTGAAGGAGAGAATCAGCCTGAGACCGACCTCATGCCACACAGAGCACTGTGTGACATCTGAGGGGTTTATACTGCTTCACAAAGAGCAAGTAACAATGCTAAATCATGCACTTGCCTTACGGTATTTTGTGTAATCTCTACAAACCACCCTGTGAACTCAATATCATTATTATCTCCCTTTGAGAAACAAGAGAACTGAGTTTGGGTAATTTGCCCAAGGACACATACAAATGGAGCCAGGGCTCAGGTCCTGCGCTGCCTGCACTGAAGCCCCAGCTGGCAACCTTAACAGAGAGCCCCAGTGCTCTCAGACTCAAAACAAATCAATCCTGATGCACAGTAGAAATCCCCAATGCAGAAGTGCCTCCCAAGCCTCACCTCTTACCCAAGTCTAGCAAATAATTAATGGGAAAGATCTCATTAGTAATCATAGTAATATATCAAGATCCTTAACAAATAAATAGTTCAAATAAGTTAATAAGAAAAGTGCTAAAATTCTAGTTATATAAGTGAGGAAGAAGCACAAAGTCAAGAAAAAGAAAAAAATGCTTTATAAATATTTGTTTTTTTTAAAAAAGGTTTCAAAGTCATTAGTAATCAAAGCAATGCAAATTAAAACAAGTGATCGTGTAGAATCTTACCAAATTCACAATGTAGGTAAGGGTATGCTGAGACAAGATCTTTTGAATACTGCTGCTGGGAATAAAATTCATAGAAAAAAATCTAGGTCTACATAAAAATGAAAATTCACACCCTTTGACATCTTAATTCCATTCTTAGGAGCTATCCTAAAAGAGTAATCAGAAATTCTGGCAAAGAGTTGTGCGAAAAATGTTCACCATAACATTGTTTCCATACCAAAAAAAAAAACTGAAGGAGAGGTATATCCAACTGTATAAGAATAGATACTGTTTAGGTGAATAACAGCTCTGAAATGAGGGGACTTCCATGTAATGGGATACTAATATGCTCATACTAAAACATGATTTTGCTCACATCAAATTAAATGTTTAATATTAATTAAGTGATATTTACAAGGAGTTTTAACAGCACATGTATGCAAGTAAGTGAAAAGAGCAAAACATCAAAGTGTATAATATCTTAATCAGGTAAACAATTATATACAGAGAATGAATAAAAAGGAAATAGTCCAAATATTTTGTCTCGGATTTGAAATTATAAGTGACTTGTTGAAATTTCCTCTACTTCCAAATTTTCTATTATGAGCACCAAAAGGTGGAATCAGAAATTGGAGATAGATAATGTGGTAATATATTCTTTTAAATTAATAGATGTGTCAATTATTTGTTTTGCTAGTATACTAATATTACTCCTCCCATATTTTATTTTATATTGTTATTTGACCATGATTTTGCTTAAATATCATACATGGTGTTTCATTAATATTCCTAAAAAGAAGTAAGGAAAAGATGTAAGGGGAAATGTTTTTTCCAATATCAATAAAATAATACAAGTGCCTGGAAATTTGTAACCTGAAATAGCACTGCCAGAATCATATTTAAACCTGAATATGGGAATAATTTCCCTTAAGAAGTCAGCAAAAAGTATTGCTCTGTTTTAAAGGTGATTAAACGAAATTGTACCAACCCCATTACAATATTGTTAAACAGTCAGACCATGAATTATCATTATTATTATTATTATTATTATTGCATATCATTATAATCATGTCATGAATTATCAGTATTATGATTATATATTATTATTACATATCATTATAATCATACCATGAATTATCAGTATTATTAAAGGTATATGTAATATATTTTAACAAAATCTATTGCCATGAATGAGGAAGCCAGATTTTCCTCTATGGACCCCATTAATTCTTTGGTAGTTATAGCTAAAGCAGTGGTCCCCTCATTTCAAAGCACAGAAAATCCACTGGGAAGTAAAAAAAATCCCATTTTCCAGGTGTTTTAAAACATGTCAATACTTACTTCACATTAAAAAATGTGTAGACTTATAATTTCTCTTTACTCATTCAATATTCTGCGTAGGTAGAGGGAGCTTTACTTTATTCTTTAAAAGTAACTTATCCTTCTTCCAAACATATAGTCACTGTCACCATCTCAAACAAGAAAGAAAGCTTAATTTATTTATTACCTGAATAACTTCCCCCCCACCCCCGTCTTGAAATTTTGCATAAAAACATTTGCATAGGGAAACAAGAGGGAAACCAGGAGTGAAAATAAATAACTTGTAATAACCTATTTTTTGAATTTTTTCATTTTCAATCTACTATTATGGTGATATTATAGTCAATGTATTGGGGAGGGGAACATGTTAGATCAATGTCATAAAATGAACAACTGGAATCCAAACTCTTATAGATCTCTTTATGAATAAAAAGCTTGCATCTTGGTTGAAATAAGAGTGAAATGGACTTTGTCCACCGAAACAATGGCAGAATCATTCCTGAATTATTCTAACAGTTTCTAATCTAGTTAGTCAACTCCTGTCCACCAGCAGAGACCAGTCGCTTTTTCTATTTGCCGCCTCTTCACCTTTTGGACTTGACCTTCATCAATGCTATTTCACCTTAAGTCATATAATTCTCTTACTCTCTTTGTTTGGATTTTCTGACTTATGCTTCATTCTCTGCTAACACTGATCACAGAACCTACAGCAAGGTGAGCTGTTGAGGAGGATGTTGCCTCCATTCAAATTAGGAGGGAGGCCTTCCATATCTGCTTTCTGTGTTTGCTGGGAATAAAGCTGTGGGAGTAGTGGCTGGGTGCACCCAAGATAACATTGAAATGTCCAGATGCATGGGCTTGTTTCCTGGAGAAACTGTACGGGTTAGAGATTGGGGAGAGTTATAAGGGTGTGTGTGTGTGTGTGTGTTGTGTGTGTGTGTGTGTGTGTGTGTGTGTGTATGTGCATGCATGCGTGTGTTTCAGAGCCTTGAAATCTAGATTTAGGAAAGTTCTAATTAAAATGTATCTGAATTCAGAGGCCAGATACACATGACCCACAGGAAGCAGCAAGTCGATCAATTCTCTAACAAAATCAAATTGTATAGACAAAATGCAATGGCTGATCTCTGGTCAAATCTCTCTTTTACATACTGATATTTTTACCAATTGTAGTGAAAACTTTTCTGCAAAATGTAGAAGAATACAGTGCGTAAGATCTGAAAGTGTTCTAATTTAATCACTCGGTTACAGATGAAGACACTGTGAGGTGCAGGGGCTGAGCAATTTGCCCAAATCACCCAGCACGCAGCATGCTACTGATAGTATCAGAAGCAGATCCTAGGTCTCTCAGTCACCAGGTCATGGTCTTTGGCCCAGCTGGCCCTGGTCCCCTTCCTAGCCTTTGGGGAACCTTCTTTGTTGTGTGGTCTTCACGTGATTCCTGTGTCATGAATGAAAGGGTGACATGAAAGTCAACGGGATGCCTCACTTCTTCTGATCTCGGTTCCAATACCCGTGGACCAAGAATACATCGCTAGGATTTGGTTTCCTGTTCTCAAAAGTGGGGACAACGTTGCCTGCCTCTGGCACATCATATGAAATAGAGAAAGAGCACCAGAGAGGAAGTCGAAGTAGGAGCCCTGCCTTTGCCATTTTAAAGCATCTGTGGTTCAAGGCACTTGAACAAATTTCTTAATCTATTTGTACCTCACTTGACTCGCCAACGCCCCGCTCCCCCAAAATATGGGTGGGGGATAATAATACCTGCCCTACCCATTTCTGTAAGATTAAAATGGAAAGATGTAAGTGCAACGTGATTTTATGAGTTGTGAGGAGAAAATGTGAAAGTCTGGTTTAAGACGGAGATTCCTGGAGCCATTTCTTTAAGTGAAGTCAGCCAAGCGGTTTCCCATGACGAGCAGAGACTAACGGAAAGACTTGTGGGGATTCCCAGCGGCACCGGGCACGTCAGCCTTTCCCCCAGTTGGTGGCATGCTCCAGGCAGAGCCAGAGCTGGAGGCGGGGAGGCTGGCACCGCCTTGGGGGAGGCATCCACTCAGCCCGCTCTGCTCTCGAACCAGCTGGGCCTGCGTGGCTCAGCAGGACAAGTGCCTCTTGGGACCGCTTCCCTAACAAATGAAAAAATAATGCCCTTGACCCAAGAGCGAAACTGAACTATCAAAGGAAAACACTGTGAGCAAACACCGAGAGCTGAGGGAAACCATCTGATTAAAGCAGCTCTCCTCGGGAGCACGGTAGGCCCACACCTTCCGCAGGAGGAAGGAGGCAGCTGGTCCCAAGGCGGCGGCCAGAGTGCCAGAGGGCTAAAGCCATGTCCACTACCACATGCCAAGTGGTGGGCTTCCTCCTGTCCATCCTGGGCCTGGCGGGCTGCATCGCTGCCACGGGGATGGACATGTGGAGCACCCAGGACCTGTACGACAATCCCGTCACCTCCGTGTTCCAATACGAAGGGCTTTGGCGGAGCTGCGTGAGGCAGAGCTCAGGGTTCACCGAGTGCCGGCCCTATTTCACCATCCTGGGCCTTCCAGGTAGGCGCTGGGCAGCACCTGGGGGCCCAATCAGGTGAGGGCAGGAAGGCGCTGTGTACTCTCTCCGCCGCCAGGAGAATTGTCAGAAATCGTCGCAGGGACTGAGCCATGCTCCCATCTCTGGGTGTGACTCTTGCAAGGTTGGCTCAGAATACAAGGTGTGAATAAGAGGAGCTGGCCCGAAGTCAAAGAAGGAGATAGTCGTATGAGAGAAAATCGGAGAATTCATACCCAAAAGAATTGGTAGTGAGGAAGCAGCTCATGAAAAGAATGGGTCTGTTGTATGGAATAAGGTTCCTAAAGGAGAAAATTAACTATGTGCACGTGACTTGTTTCTGCCTGCACGTAAGTGGGAGGAAGGCAGCAGGATGACAAATAATTTCTTATAGCTGAAAAAGTTTAAGAGCTAATTGTATTTCATTTTCGATTCAAGTAAATTTTTCTTTGAAAAGTTGGAGTCTCTGTAGGTGCTGTGTGTGTGTGTGGAGAGAGAGAGCCATTAAATTAGTCTTTTCTGCATTTGTGTTGAGAATGCACTGCTAAAAAATGTATGAAAGAATATAATTATAAAATTATAATTAAATTATAATAATGTCAGAGTATAAGTATAATTATAAAATTGACATCCTTTTACCCCTGAAGATGAAATAAGTTCAATCTCTGCTTTTAATACAGATATGCATCATAGGAACATTGCATTCTAGATATTATGAGAGCTCTACTTGTATTAAAATGGAAAAGAAAAGGAAAGAAAAGGTCAGGCTAATCAGTGACTCCAAGGAGTAGCCAAGATATGAAATTGGTGAGGAAAGGAGAACAGTGTTGGGTTCTGCCTCTCTGAAACAAACGCCTTGTGAACAGGAAGGGAGAAATAAATTTTCATGAACCTTGTGAAGAGCCTGTGAAGCTCAACTGGAATTGAACTGTGAAAAGCATTTTAACTAATTCATCTTTGTTTTCAGAAAGAAATCAGTGGGTGACAGAGTAGAAGAATCGGGTTATTTATTTTTGGAAGCCACTCATGTTGCAGGACCAACAGGACTACAGACTCCATGAAAGAACTGCTTAGGGAAGCAGGGGAGGTAGAACCTGGACAGAGGGAGGACAGAAATCCCAGGAAGGAGGGATTATGCCGTAGTGTGAGGAGAGGTGAGAACATAGATTGTTGAATTGCTAGCTACACCTGATTTTAACTATTAAATGAAGAAAAAAGATTGACCTCATATTCAAAATTAAGGCATGACATCCCATGACTTCGTGCTCAATAACCTCTTCCCAGCGCCCCACCACGTTATCAACCTCTTGCTCGTTCTTTATCTTTCCATGCATGGGACTCCCAAAAATTTCCGCTCTCCTAAATGGCCAAACCTCATCGATGCCACGCATTTGTCTTTCCTATTTTACCGAAGGATCCTATCCTCCTTGAGCTCCCTCAGAACCTCTGTTCTCCCCATTGACAGTTCTGCCCTCGGTAGAACAAGATCCCCTCCCTCTCTCCCATCCAAGGCCCACGTCTCCACCAGGGCTCTGCAGGCCCACGCCATCCTGTCTGGTCATGCCAGCTAATCAGCTCCTCTCCTTCTTGCCTCCTGCCCCTATCCTGCTCACTTGTGCTTATATCTTCCTTTCTTGGGAAATCTTCTATTGATTCTGGTCCTTGTCAACGTCTGTCTCTCCCTCGTTGTCTCTAACGACTAAATTAAAACACTAAATTTTTCTACTACCTCTCACTTTTCACCTTTCTCGATCTGGTTTTTATCCTTCATGTCTTTAGAGTGTTTGCTCCTTTGACTATAGCAGAAGGTCAAACAGAATCTTCTAATCACCAACTTCCGGTTCTCGGTTCTCATCTCCCTAGATATTTTAAAATGCAAATACCTTCTGTTGTCCCCCATTCCTGGCTTAATCAGGTGTAGACATGACAGCCCTCCTGTATCCCTCATCTACCTTCCCTTACTTATCTCTTCCTATTCCCCTCCCCCAACATATGCTTTTTCCTGTTCATTTACTATACTCTGGGCTTGGTCCTGAATACCCATTGCTCCCACTACCTGAATACCTGCCTCTAGTACTCCAACTATCATCTCCACAAATATTCCCATTAGTGAGGTTCAGCTCAAATACCACCTCTCCCCTGAAGCTTTCTCTTATCCTCACATTGAACTGGATCTCACAAATCTCTGTACCAAATCCAGAACGCTCTGATAGCATTGACCATATTCCCCCTTGTGACACTGTTCACAAATATGGAAAGCTGAGACGCTCCAGGCAGCCATCACAGAGGTGTACCCCAGCCCTACCCGTCTGGGTTGGAGGAACAGAATTCCACCAAAAGCCAAGAAAGAGACATTGCTTGGGACTGGGTTTGCAGAAAAGGAGATACTTTAAATCGTTGTTAATCTCCGTCCATAAAGAACAGTGTGGATTTAAAAGCAGCCAGTACTCATGCAGCAGGAGTGACTACAATGTAAATTGGCACCCTAAAATGCAAATATTTGTTTGATGACTTAAGATATGGCTGGCTGAGGTAAGGGATGGCGGGAAGATTACCAGGAGGAAAAGGCTAAAAAGAAACTCAAAAGCTGAAGGTGGGAACATAAGGAGATGAAGCAGTCAGAGAGGAGGCCACAGGGGGGCTTATAGACACGTGTGGGGCTCCCAAGGAGTAATATTAACCAGCCAGGACCTAGCACCTAGAGGAGACTCAGTTATTGGAAATAGCTGCTAACGGCGTTTTCTTGAGCATGACAAAGGGCCTAGGAAAGAGAGACCTGAAGCAGAGGAGCTGGGTAAAATGCTGGAAGTTTCAAAGAGTTTAATTTTGACTTAGAACCCACAGGAGTACCACCCTTTAAGCAGATAAGTAAGCCTTAAGGCGCTATAAAGGCATGAGGCAGATACCATTATAATACTTCAGTTAATCAGAGTAATCAGTAGCAAATATTCAATTCTTCTAAGTATAAGCTCTTTCCTTGCAAAATCTCACTTAACTTTTCATTCATCTGATAATGTATTATGCTTAGTTGGAACTTACAGCCACTGAATAATTTAATTCCATTTAACTAGCTGTATTATGTAAACTACAGATAGATTAATGAAGTAAATGGCGTTGGTAGCAGGACTGTGTGCCTGTATATAACTAGTCAATGTAGCATGTAGTTCTCTAAGGACAGTGTCCAAAAATAAAAATGGCTACCAGTTAGTGGACTATACATTGGCTCTTCAGTTTATTCTTCACAACAACACAGTGAAATACGTATTAGCTTTATTTCTACAAAAGTGGAAACTGAGGCTCAGAAAGGGGGTCAAGGTAACATGCCCAAGCTCCATGGATAGAGGATGGTAGAAGCAAGATATGAACACAAGGCTGAAAGACTTCCAAGACCGACTTTTCCCCTTTCCCAATGCTCCGGCCCCCTTTCTACTTTGCAGTTAGAAAGGGCTGCTTTTAGAATTGAAGAGATTAGTCTGAGCTTGAGCACAAGAAGAGTAGAATACTTTGCACCTTGACCTCTTTATAGCAATTTAATTAACAATGCACAATTAGGAGTACTAAGTTTTAAGAATGGAGGACTTGAGAGTCAATCCCATTTCCCCTCCTGGAGACAGTGGGAGGAAAAAGCAAAGGGCAGTCAATGAGCAGGTGGGGAGGAGACAAAGAGACCTGGCAAACTCGTGCCCCTGGCTCCGTGATGACATCATAATCAAGTCATGTTTTTTCTAATGTGTTTGAAAATATTTGGACTGAATATGGTGCTGTGGCAGGGCCCTGTGGTTAGAGGCAGGTGAGTTGGGATAAAGGGTGCAGCTCAACCACCTACATCTCTTGCCCTCGCTCTTCCCATCTGTGAAATGCCTCACGGCATTTGTGTGAAAGTGCTCTGTGACCTATTTACAAGCTCTGACTCTTGGTATCACTAAATCATTACTGTCATGTCTATACCATTCAAAGCTCTCAAATAGTTAGGACATTTCATCTTCCAGATTTCTTTACTTCTCCAAAATAAAAAAAACTAAGTAAAGATTATTTAGGGTACTTTTTTCTCCTTTCTAGTCCTCATTCCGCCTGTGTTTTGAGCACTTCACTGGTTCTCAGACCCTTTGCAGGCATGGAGGGTCTTGATTTCTTCATAAAACTAGCTATATTTTCCTCTTCCTATCTTAGTGGGGAAAAAAACAGCAGTTCCTGAAGAGCTAGGAAGTTTCTAATCAACCTGTCAATCATATTTACACACACAGGAATGGGGGAAGATAACAAAACCACATTTAACCCAGAGAACAATTCCATAAAATCTAAAGCAAAAATATCCTTAAGAGTGAAACTGCCCTTAAGTATCTTTTCTAAAGGAGCTGCCTTGTTTATTTCTTTTTGCTATTGACTGAATGTTTCACATTCATGTCACAATGTTTCAACCACAATGCTCATGATCCTGTGAAACCAGCTTGTCTTTCCCTAATGTCTGATAAAAGAAACTGGCCCTAGGAGGTAGAGTGATTATAAGTTAGTTATAAAGTTGAAATGAGATCTGGGGAAGCCTCTTGATTTTCTTCAAGCTGTGCTTCCCTTTCTTCAAAAAAGTAGACATGCTTAGCCTTTTTAAATATGTGGACAAACATCTAAATGTGTACACACTGTTGTGCTTTGAAGAAGATCTCGTAGAGAACTGAGAACACATCTACAAAGCCCAAGAGAACCTGTACCCGAGGTATAAAATGAGGCTTCTTGCCCTGATTTCTCAGTGATCAAAGCTATGTAGACCCAAGCGTGAGATGCCTCCTCAGCTTGTGGTTGTGGAGGTTGTTGCTTTGATAGCAAGGCAGCCACCCACAAAGCATCATGTCCTAGCATGAACTAGTCACTGGTGGGGCATCATTTCATGGTGGGGACATACATTGTCAGAGTCATGTAGTTGGACCCCACCTTAAAGGTGAGAATGAAGGGCAATGAGGATGGAAGCCACATACACTGCCTCACCCATCAGCCACCACCCCTGCTCATTGCTAGCCAATCCTGAACCCATTTTCCCTGATCTTCCTCTTCCTTCCCTTCTCAAATATTCTTCCAGGCCTTTCTCTTCCTTCCCTTCTCAAATATTCTTCCCCTATTCCCTTTCACACTCCCTCACCCATGGCTTTTTCAAATCCTCAACCATATTGCATCATCATAAAGAGGATTCAGGTTTGTTCATAGTACAAGCCAAACCCATGTGAGGCTGGAGAAAGATCTATACTGATCCTGACTTAATTCTATGCTGGTGCCAAGTAGCAACTGATCCTCTCAACATCTCTATGTGAGAGCTATCTCTATCCCACTCCAGGGTTGAGGAAACTAGGCTTCAGTGAGCTTAAATGACTTTCCTAACAACTCAGTTGGCATCAGATTGTTCGGGAGGATTTCATGAGATACAAAAGACCTCCTCCATATTGGTTCTCTGGGATCTACAGAAAATCTAGTCTCTCCACCTTGTTCTAAAGGGCCTTTCCTCTGAGGGCTGACCTCAGACTCTCCTCCTCTGGGTTCCCTTCCTTGGACTCTTCCCCAGCCCTTCCTGCTTCCATTCTAAGGCCAAACTATGTCTGACAGTATGGGTTCTCTCCCTTCCTCCTACCCCAACAGAAGCCCCAGGTCCATGCCTTTGGCTCCTGGTGACTTGCTGCCTCATTAGCCCCACCCACACCCCTTAGCCTGCTCAGGAGTGTCAGCCAATAGGAACTCTTCTCTCTCAACCTCACCTATGAGCACCTCCTCCTGAGCCCTCTTGAGGGCTGTTTTTCCAATTATTTTTTTGAAATTTTATGTTATTACACGATTAAATGAAAATCTCTAGGGATCTAGCCAAAACATTAATATTTCTTTAAAAGTTTCTTCAGGAGATGCTGAGGTGCAGCCAGAGTTGGGAACCACACCCAAAGGCACCTTGCCTGTCAGTCCATAGCTACTTCAGGGGAATAAGAAATTTTGCAATAGGGAGTGAATACTTAGTTCCCATTTTTCTGTTTGCTTCTGTCAGCCCTGAATCCTGTCCACCCTTCAAGTCTGATAATGCCTCGTTGTTCATTGGAAAGAATGCTGTAGTCACACCTATGGTACAGAGAATCATTCTATAGAGCCCGTTGACTCACTTGTTATCAGTTGATAAGCCTATGCCTCTTGCTCAGAATATCAAATAAGAGACAGAGTGGCTCAAGTAGAAACTTATCTCCTTTAAAAGCAGTTTCTCTGGCTACCTGTCTATGGAAAAGGATTAGAATCCCAGATAGAATCCCAAATGGAAAGGAAGTTCAGGTTACCAGCATGCATCTCCATGGTCATTACTAGACAAAGGGGGTTCTAATGAGTGGTGGAGAACATTTCCTCCCACTTCCTGGCACCTGACCCTATCATAGCTCCCACTCTCAGAAGAACCCCAAAAGCGTCTCGAAAGCAGGAAAGACCTTGGTTCATCCATCCAGGCCCAGAGTTATGGCTCTAACAGTAGCCCCATAAGATATAAAACAATGTTGTATCTTTTCCAACCACAGGCTAAAAGGAAAGGGGTTGGAGTAAGCTAGAAGGAGAGTCTAAGAAATGAATAAAAGCTTAAGGTCAGGGTGGACCCCTGCCAATGTTCATCAGAAATTCAAAAGTCAAGAGAAAGCAGGAAAGAAATGAGGTCTCGTCATACAAACCTAACCCAGCAGAGGCAAGAGGGTCTCTGAGGCCTGAAGCAAAGGCTGACCAAGACAGGCTGGCCAGGGCTCCAGTCCTCAAGGGCTCCTGTGGCACAGCTGCAACAACTCTTTACATTAGGCAAGCCCACAGTGCTTTCACCTCTCACCTGATAGCATCACCCAACTATCTCATCCAACAATGTCAAGGAAGATTGCATACTTCAACCACAGCCACAGCACACATGTGAAATGTTTTCAGGAATAAATATTAGAACCACTCAATCAAAAGAGAGTTAATGACCCTATCTTTGCCAAGAGTCTGGGTAAGTGAATTCTCATAGAATGAGGAAGAGATATCCTTTATCCTACCTGGTAATTACTGGGTTTTGTTGCCTAGTTGGTCAGTTGTTTGTTGGGTGGTTGATTAGTTGATTGGCTTTTGGTTGTTTTAACCAGATGCCTTGCCAAGTGCTCTCAAAGGAGATAAATGATTCACTTCTCTGAATAGCTTAAGGTTTAAGCTATCAGAACTAGAACAGTTTTAAAACTTCTAACAGGTTCCTGGGTAGCTTTGAAGTTTATAAGAGGCCCATGAGGACAAGATGGAGGGAAAGTCAAAGCGCTTCCCTTTTCCCATAAGCTTAGTTTTCAGGTAATAACATCCAAAAGCAGAACAGTCCTGAGGAATATTTCCTTAAGTCTGGGGCTACCCCACAAATGTCCTCTCCATAGCTGTCCTGAATCACAGGGTTATAGCTTAATTGTGTGTGTTAAAGAACACTAGAATGACACCATGAGCTATTATCAGAAAGTAGTTCTATTAAATACGATTTCCAGTAAAAATAGGAACTTCCCAGTTTGTAAGTTGCTTGAAGGCAGAGATTATGTCTCATGAAACTTTATATCTACTACAGCATTTGGCAGAAAATTTGAGCTTAAAAATACTTGAAGAATGAATAAATTAATTCATAGATGAGCATATGAATGTGTTAATGTTTGACTATGAGAGTACACCAACATGTACTGGATGAATACAAGAAGGTGTACACAATGAATGAATACACAAGTAGATGACACATATTTGCATTTGTTAATGAGACCGTGAACAGGATGTTTGTTCCCGGTATCCTGTGGGGCCAGCAAAGCCATCAGGCAAGGCTTCGGAAGACATATTTGACACGCTAGAACCCTCCTATATTCAGAGTGGATTCAAAGGCCACTCATGAGGCCCTCATGAGTGCCTTAGTGGGGTCACCACGGCTCTAGCACCAGAACTCAGCTGCATGTCCAAGATGCCAATGTTATCAATTCTCCCAGAAATGACTGGCACGATCGCAGAGGATTGATTCACACCTTAAACCAACACTTTTATCCTGAGAATATAGTTGCTAATAGGACCAAGACTGATAAAGGCTGCTTGTAGAATTCTCTTCCCAGCAGAAAAGCAAAGTTCAAATCAGAAGTTTTTTTAGCGAGGAGAGAATGAGAACCTAGTGAATTGAGGTCAGTGGCATAGAACTAGAGTAGCTGGATACCATCATTTCTACACAAGGAGATACCTAGTGGGAAAGGGCCTCCATTCCTCAGAGACTATAGAAAGCTCTTTAACAAATTCTGCATGATCTGCTTCTCCTTTTTCAATATATTTCATTGATCAATTCTCCCATTATGACAAATTGCTTTGTGATACTTACCTTAGAGTGAATAACTGGCAGGTCCACTAATAATGGCCATATTTGAGATGGAAATTTTCCTAAAGAGATTGGAGAGAATTCCCTCCCACAATTCCCTGTCTTGAGAGTCACATTTATTAATAATCTCCTGGGTCACGTTACTTCCTGAGATGACTTTTGGAGAATATTTCTTTATACATTCTTAGCATGCATTTCAGAGGATGACATTTTACAGCTGAGTCTCCAAATTTGAAGGATACGTTCTGTTAAGAGCTTACAGATCCCTGTACCTTGATGGTAGCTGGAACTCTGCCTGCTTTTCCAGGATAAGGTACCTCAAAGCAATGTGCCGTGATGGGAAAGTAACCGTTTTTGAGACAGTTCTGGGTTTGATCCCAGTCCCACTTTTCCTTTGCTGTGTTCTTGGATAAGTTACTTAACTTCTGAGTCTCAATTTCTTTAATTATAAAATAGAGGCAATAATATTACCTACATTGCAGAATTTTTGTGTGTGTGGATTAAATTTTTTAATGTCTGAAAAGCCCCTAATAGCTTTCAATCAGAAGTAGCAATGAATTATGACAAGTAGAGTAGGACGGAGCTTTCTGCTTTGCTTCACACAATTCTTTAGTTCTGCTGTACCAGAACTACCCATGTAGGGGCCTTTCCCTCCGAAAGACACCAAGGACTCATTTGTCTTCCTTTTGTAAAATTCATTATACTTGCAGTGGACATATTTATTGTCTTTCCCCACTTTGGTAGAAGCTCCATGAAAGTAGAGAGCATGTCTGCCCTGTTAATCACTGCCATCTCTGTGCCTTGTCATGGGGCTCAGTAGAAAGCTGTTGAGATGAGTCACTGCATTTTAAGTTCATCCTAGAAACCATTCTGGATATTACTGGAGGGGAGGCAACTGCAGGAGAGTTCCAAAAGGACCTACAGCTTGCATTGATTCCTAGAAAGGGAACTTCTGATAAACCACAGTCATATTGAGAGGTTTGAAGTTGACATAATAGTCTTTTTATATATACTCAAAACCTACAGCTCAGCATGACTTGAATAGACTCTTTTGAAAGAGGAAAAAATATAGGCCCTTGGTACATCACTAGTGACCTTGTTTCTTTATATGCTATAAATGAATACTGGGTTTCCCTAAAGTAGACACAACTATATGAAGCATTGAGCCCATATGAAAAGACTAGAGAAGAAAGGTGTTCGGATTAGAAATTAAAGCAGCCCATTTTTGCCATAAGCTCTAGCAATCATTGTTAATGTCACTTTACTTGAGCCATTTCCTTCTCCTGGACCCCAGAATATTAAGCTTTAAAATGAGGAAATGAAATAGGTAAATTCTATTGGCCCTCCCAACTACAACAGTCCATCATTTTCTCATCCAATAGACATCTGTATACATGCCCTTCATTAATCAGAGGCTTATAAGCAAAGGTTCTGCATTTCCCACCATTCCACATCTCTTGACAATGACAAAGATCATAGTTTATGGACTTGCTACTTCTCAGAAGTTTGGTGCTGGTTGGTTTTGGTTGCTCGGTTTTATTAAACAGGGCCTGATCAATCATGTTGAGGTGGTCTTGTCTTTCTGCTTGTATCTTGCCCCTTGTCCCGCAGCCATGCTGCAGGCAGTGCGAGCCCTGATGATTGTGGGCATCGTCCTGGGTGCCATTGGCCTCCTGGTGTCTATCTTCGCCCTGAAGTGTATCCGCATTGGCAATATGGAGGACTCCGCCAAAGCCACCATGACACTGACCTCTGGAATCATGTTCATTATCTCAGGTAAACAAGGAACTTGGGGTTCTCACTCTCAAGTGTGCTTCTGGGAATGTCAAAGCAAAATCATTCTGGCAGAGGAAACACAGCTTCTCCCTACTGAGCATGGTTTGAACATAGTTCAGAGCTTTTCACATTGGGATTCAAGGATTGATATTAAGGCCTAGTTATCTCTACAGAATTATCATGAGTACAAACATCCCTCTCAGCTGCCACCTCAGTCCCATTATAAAAGATTTCCAACACTAAGGTAGTCATGTAACTTAACCCATAAAGGCATTAGTTTGGTTAGACTCTAGAAAATGATTTTAAGGGAAGAGCTCTTGACAGTGTCAGAGGACCAGGCCTCAAATATTCGTACTATTAACCATTGGTCCCAAGATGCATGAAATGTCTCTTTCTGCACATATATAAAACCTTCCACAATAAGAGAGTCTAAGTTCCTAGCAGCGTCTAGTACATAGTAGGAATTCAATAATCAATGCTTGGATTGACCATCTGTTACAGAAATGGAATATTCTGCAGCCTGCTCTTCTAAACTCACGTAAGTGTACATTGCCTCAGAAACATTGTGGTCTCTTTAAAGCTGACTCTGGAGCTTTCTTGTTCTTGGTCCACAGGTCTTTGTGCAATTATTGGAGTGTCTGTGTTTGCCAACATGCTGGTTACTAACTTCTGGATGTCTACAGCTAACATGTACTCCAGCATGGGTGGGATGGTGCAGACTGTTCAAAACAGGTAACCTCCTACTCTAGGTGTCAGGATTCCATGGTGAATATTGTAAAAATCGGATTAAACGCATATGCCTAATGTGACTGTCAGTGCCTGAAATAGCAAAATTTTATCAGAGGCAACCATGCCATATCATAAATCAACAATGATCTGTAAATTCATAACCTTCATTTCAGTGAAATATCCTTGGTGATACGATTTGAGGCTGATCTGACATTTGCATTGAAGTACAGTGACAGTTCACAGTATTTATCTAAGACTCTACACAGGCCCCATTGTGTTGGCAATGAAACAGGCACTATTAGTTGAGGCATGTAAATGAGCATCAAACCACATCACCAGTCCCTGACAGGAACCTGGCTAGGGACAGGTAAAAGCTTGAATAGAAATGAGCAAGGTGCAGTATAGGTGAGAAAAGTAATGTTTCTTCCTTGTACAGCTGCCTTTTTCTCTCATTCATTGACTCGTTTGTTGTACAAATGTATTGAGCACCTGCTGTGGATCAGGAACTGTTCTGAGTGCTGGGGATAATGACAAGGTCCCCATTCTCACAGAGGTTATGAAGATGAAACCCCACTATAATTTAGTGTCTGAAAGAGGGTAGAATTTTTAAAAGATGGAAAAGCAATTCCAACACGTGTATTCATTTAGCCAATTCAAAGGGACGTTTCTCACAGCAAGAAGCAGCAGCATATTCCTGAAGGAGAAAGATCTTGTTCTGGAAGAGTGATATGAACATTATACCTAAGTAAATACACTTGGTATTTCTCCAGCCATGCTATCATGGGATACAGACAGGGTATAAACGACGCGACAAACCCATTTTCTCTCTGGTTCCCTGAAACTCTAATCCCCATCCATGCCCCTGCTTTGTTTCAAGAAAAGGAAGGAAATGATCCCCATAGCTGTCTTCATCCTCCTCCATGGTACTCCCACGATCTCTTGGTTATAAGAACAACTTAGAAGTAAGCTGACCAACTGATCCCGGTTTGCCTGGAATTTGCCCAGTTTCAGCACAGAAAGCCTCGTGTCCTGAAAAGCTCCTCTGTCATGGGCAAATCTGGATGCTTGCTCACCCTACTCAGAAGAGCCCACCTCGTCCAGAGTTTCTAGGTGCCTAGTGTCACCGCCCCTGTCCAGAGGAGCCACCTACCACCCACCTGGCACCTCGCACTAATGCGTGCCATCGCTCTTTCACACCATCTCCCTAGAACCTGCTTCTGTGCCTTGGGAAGGCAATTTTAGTCCTAAGATTGAGACCAGAAAATTTAGAAAGACCTCCTTGGAATTTTGTCCTCCATGGAAGGGCAGCAGTTTGTCTTTCTGTCTTCTCATCTTCTCTACCTAGAAGTTATGTAAGACAACGTAGCTTCCAAGAAAGATCTTGGAAGTCAGTTAATGGGGCTTTGCTTCTGGTGCCTCATGGAGTCCCAGTATTCCCTCCCCCTGCTCCCCAACTGTGCCACTGCCATGTTGAGTGTAACACTGGCAGAGCCTAAGCCCTGAACCAGAGCTACAAATTGTCTGCCCTCGTCCTGTCCACAGCTTCCGAGGTGTTTTGTATTAGCCTAAACATTTCATTTTATAACCTGAATTAATCACCAACTTTTAAAAATTAGAAATGGCATAGGTTGAGTTACTCAGAAACAGATTTGGAAAAACAGATCTGAATTTTCATACTTCAGCACCAGTCAGCTTCTGTGCATGTGGGCAAAGTGATTCCAGCGGCTGAAGCAAAGCTGTAACTCCAGGGAGAGTCACAGGGACCAGAGCTGGGGGAGAGAAAAATGTCAAGGGACAGAGGGGACCTGGGCAGAACACCAACAGTCCCTACTACACGGATATTTCCGAACATACATGGACACACACACACACACACACACACACATCTGTTTTTCCATCTTACTGTAAAAAAAGAAATCAGATCTGGCAGCATGGGGCCATCATTCTCATATGACAGCTGCTTCTCAGTCAGCTAAGGCTCACACTCTCCAATTTGCCACAGTCCTCACCATTCTCAAATGGCTCAACTGTGAGGCCATTTATTATCATGTTTATATTTCCCTCCCCCATATAGTAGTTAAGAAAATAAAATATTTCCTTATAACCAGCCCACTTTACTCATTGAAGTTTCTTACCTGTCCCCAGTAAGTATTTATATAGTTTTCTAATCTTGACCAAGAATGTCTAAGTTGAGGAAGGGAACCTCGTTCCTCATGCACAGAGGATAGTATAGTTTAGTGATTAACAGCGAGGGCTGCGGAGGCAGAGTGATCTGCATTTGAATCCTGGCAATGCCATGTCCTTCCTGGATCTTTGGAAAAGTTAATTAACCTCTCGTAACTTCAATTTCCTCATCTGTAAAAGGATCACTTCAGCTTAGTTCTTTCTGAAGGCAGTAATCCACCTGCATGGATGGTTCCTAGGGTTACTTGAGGTAGGTGAGAATGCTTCTTGGCCCACAGCAAGAACTCAAGGAACCAAAGTTTCTTTAGAAATAATAACTTGAGACTGATTCCATATCTCTCAAACTTCTCTGGCCAAAACTTCAAGACATTCTCCTTTGATAATAGGGAGGGGAGAGAAATTTCCTGAGATGTTTCTCTGAGATTAGGGATTTATAATTAATGTTATGCCTCAGTGGTCCTAGAGTCCCAAGAATCCCCCTGCTGTTCTGCTGACCAGCTTAAGTCCCTGTGCTATTCTCCAAGGCACCTCATTCAGTTGGCTGTGACCCAAAGGAGTATGTGTTCAGGGGGCATGAGCAAGGAAAGGGGTAGAATCCGATGGGAGGACAGAGAAGCCAGGCATGTCCAGGTGCAATGGGTGGAGCCTGGAGAGTTTGGTCATCCACATTCATAGCCATCCTCTCCCCACTCAGGTACACCTTTGGTTCGGCTCTGTTCGTGGGCTGGGTTGCTGGAGGCCTCACGCTAATTGGGGGTGTGATGATGTGCATCGCCTGCCGGGGCCTGGTGCCCGAGGAAACCAAGTGAGTCTCCCCATTCCAGTGCAATCAGACATTCGATCCAAGTCCATTATAACATATAATTTGCAGCCAGAATGATCAATCTAGGTATATGGAATAATATTGTTGACTAAAGGATCACGAACTTTCTCTTTTATGAAAAGAACCTAAAGAACAGAACAGGAATATTTCCACCTGAGCAGATTTAGGTGTGATCTTATTTGAAGGGGAAAAAAAATCATCCATGTGGGTTCCCTCTGGCTCCAGTATTCTGTAACTCAATGGCTCTCAGTGAGGAGCAATTTTTCCCCCAGGTGATATTTGGTAACATCTGAAGACACTTTGATTGCTACAACTTTGCTGTGGGGGGACAGGTAATACTGGCATCTAGCGAGTAGAGGCCAAGGATGTTACTGAACATCTACAATGTACAGGCAGGCCCCCACGACAAAGAAGCATTCGTTCCAAATATCAACAGTATTGCTTCTGAGAACCCCTACTGTAATTCCATAAATGGACCCAGAGTTGGAAGACCTGAATCCCAGTCTGGTTCTACTGTTAACTAGCCCTGTGACTGCTAGCAAATCATTTACCCTCCTGGACCTCTGTCACCTCACCTATAAACTGAGCAGATTAGAAGCGATGGGCAGCACATTGGTATCTTCCAGTTCACAAATTTTATGATTCTTCGGCATAACCATGTTCCCCTGGACATTGTTTCTGTTTCAGCTCAAAGCAAGAAATTTTGCTCTACTGCAGAGGCAGAAAGCCAGTGTCCCAAAGCCTAACTGGTCACTGTCTCAGTTTGCCCAAAACTAAGGGTTTCCTAGAACACTGGCCTTTCAGCACTAAAACTAAGACATTTCAGGGTAAATGAGGTGTTTTGTCCTCCTATCAAATACATCTATGGTCATGGAACGTTTCTTTTTCTTTCAGCTACAAAGCTGTGTCTTATCATGCCTCGGGCCACAATGTCTCCTATAAGCCTGGAGGCTTCAAGGCAAACACTGGTTTTGAGTCCAGCACCAAAAACAAGAAGATATATGATGGGGGTGCCCACACAGAGGATGAGGCACAGTCTCATCCTTCCAAGTACGACTATGTGTAGCACTCTAAGACATCCCAGCATGGCCAGAAGAAACCCCCCAACGAGAGCTCATCCCCCAAACGAGGATATTTTATCTTGATTCCTAATTGCTTTTGACTCACAGTTGGAAGTTAGGAAAGCCTTGATTTCACCTGTGGTATGGCCAGATGGTCTTGGCCACATGTCTCTGTCTCTAAATGTTCTGTCACAGAACAGTTGAGTTAGCAGATATGAATTAGAGGCTATAACTCACATTTTCCAATCCTCTATTTCTTTTCTTTTAAATATAAACTTCCTAATCTAATGATAGAATGTGGTTTGAATTCCTATCAGACACTTGGATGATTTAGACAGACTCTTTCTTCTTCCTTCTAGCCAAAAGCCCATTGAGGATTTATTCCTCAAGTCACCCTCCAGGACAGTTCTGAAAGGAAAAAAGAGGGAGTCAATCAAAAGACATCATTTCCTTCTATTTGATTTTTGCCTCCCCACTCCCAACTTGGCTTTTAATAAACACTGATTGAAGGAATGAGAAAGGAAAGATATTTATAATGTCTCCAGCACATTATCTGAGTTTTCTTACACTTTGACCTTAAACATTACCTGGACCCAGGTGATTTCAGCTTGAGGAAACCAAGCCTTTCCATTTCTTTTGGCATCTGCTAATTCCAGCAAGGCTCTTCCAGGAGTTTCCTGAGCTCTCCACTGCAGGTCCTCTCTGTCACAGGCCAGAAAGTGTCCCTAGAGGAATGAGAAGATTTTTTTTTTCCTTTTGTAATCTAAATATATTTGGCATACTAGATATAGTTAGAACAAATAATGTATTAGTAAAATGATACACTGTCTCTGTGAATTGGCCTCACTCCTACACATGGATGGAAGAAATGAAAAATAATTGCTTTGATGTTGTCTATATTGTACTTTGTAAAAATTACACTTAAGTCCTAATTTCATGAAATGCTCACTGATCCTAATTCCCTTTAAGGTCTCCAGGACTCTGATTATAATGATAGAGTAAGTGTAACCAATGTAAAAACCAAATAATGGGAAAAAAAACAGGTCCTAGGAAGTGAGTTGAAACTAGTTCTTTCCAAAAAAAAAAAAAAGAGTGATAAGCCTGAATTTAATGTTGTGTTTCCAAGTGCCACATGTCCACACTTGCATGGCTACAGGCCACTGTCAGTTGATAGTAGACTTACTTGGCAGTGTGGCCATCTTTGTGACTCTGAGAGCTGCTCCCTTCAATAAATTCACCTAGAGTGGATGGACCATTAAATATTTAAGAACAGAAAGCTCTTTGCAGTTAATCACCTTCCCTATGGTTTACACCACTGTTGCAGAGAGCCTAAATTCCTTCCAGGCCACCAGAATTCCATTTCAACACCAGAGCCAGAATAGACCCCTGGGAAAACTGAGGTAAGGGAAGTGTCTCTAAACTGTCTATTCAGGGAGCAGCATTGGCATGGGGGGAATCTGACCACCAGGTTATCATTGGAGGAAAAAATGTCCTCACACCAATAGTGTATATGAAAGCGGCCTCCAAGAGTTGGGTAAATACTCATACGGGTCTTTAAGCTAAAGAGTTTATGTCTGGGGAAAGACCAGATCATGGCCCATTAAACAGAAAAAAAGTAAGTTAGCCAAGAGCCAAGTAAACTTAGAGACCTTTCTCACTGAAACGGCAATGATTTTAGGCTAAATCAAAAGAGTAATCATGGAACTCATTATCCGAGATGGGATAAAGGATAAACAGACAATTCAAGAAAACAAAACAGGGGTAGGGGAGAGGAAGCTGAGCAATCTAGGGCATGGAGGTTGTTAAGAGTTCTAGGGATTTGAATTGAAGGCTGTGGGGTACAAAGAACTCTCCCTCCATTCACCAGAAAGACTCTATCTAGTCAGGTCTCAGGCACTGAGGTGTGGCTCAGTTGGCTTTTTAATTAACACATTCTCTATCCTACACTTAATTGTTCGAAAGCCTCCATGTAGTTAGATTGTGCTTTGTAACTTTTTGTTGTTGTTGCTCTCTTTTATTGTATATGCATGGAATATTGACCCGCATGTTTTGTTATTTATATATTAAAAACACTATTATCTCACATTTGAACAGCTTCTGCTCTTTTTTCCTAAACTTTAGGAAGAGGAAGTGAGAGTCTCAGCACCTCGAAGCTGAGTACATCTTCCTCAGCTTTGAGGAGTGTTTCTGCTGGCAGAATCTATGTCTGCTCAGCAGCAGCCTGGCTGCCCAGAGGCCAACTTGGTCTGATCTAGCCCAGGTAGTGGTTTCTGTAAGTTGGGAAGCCTGAATAAAAAGAGATTCCTAGAGCAGCCAGGCATGCAGCATGGGATCCAAGGACCAAGTTAAGCCTGTCTGACTCTGGGTACACTAGCACTGAAGTGTTTAATATCATCGGCCTGCCCATGAGCTAGTAAAATAGGAGAGCCAGTGCCCATCCTCTTGATGATGTCAAGTGCTGGGTTCACCAACTCAATTATCTGTACTCACTGAGGCCACATCAGGCTGTAGAAAAAACATGAGCTATAGAGTCAGAACAGCCCAATCTCAAATCCAGGCCACACTGCTTTCCAGCTGTGTCAACTTGAGCAAAGCACTTAATCTTTCTGTCTCAGTTTCCTTACCTATAGAATGGGGATGATAAGGATGATGGAAAAATTCAAGTAAAAGACCTATTTAAGTAACAAACACCCAACTTGTACAACTTTAAGACAAACAGGACATTAGCTTACGTGACTATGATATCTGAGGCCAGGATTGGCTTTGGCATAGATGGATTGAGAGATATGATTACTACCTTTTTCTGCCCATGTTTCAGTTCTACTTTCCTCCCCGTTGGTTTGCTTTTCAGGCAGGTTGTTCCCACAGGACAGCAGTGATGGTTGCTCATATTTCTATACATATTCCATCTTTTAGCTAGGGAAGCTTGCCTAAAGGAGGTCTCTCTGACCTGATATCTGTAGGAGAAAAAAAATCCTGATAAAATTCACTGGATTGAGTCATGTATCCATCCCTAAACTGCTTCCTATAACCAGAGCAGTGTTATTTAGCTTGGCGAAGCCTAGATCCCACAATCAAAAAGTGGAGATTTGTTGTATGACACAAAGACTGTTCTAAGGACCTGAGTCCTTAGAAATCAGGTAAACTCATTTTTACACTTTGATTGAACCTAAACTTCAAGAAAATCTTCACAGGCACAACCTCTGGACCTCTCTGACCGGTTACCAAACAACAACACTCTTTATAGTTCAGAGAGGGAAGACCTAAGAGATTACTCTGGTTCTCACAGAAAACTGATAATTAAAACCTAAAAAACAAAACAAAACAAACAAACAGAAAACACTTGACATTCGATTTTAACCAAGTGGGATTACAAAACTGGTATATAATTCTGAGCTATTCAAATTTTGATTTCCTAAGATTAGGGGCATTTTGAAGACTCCTGTGCAAAGACAGAAATGGAGGAATCAAGTAATAACATACATGCTCCACATATAACTAACAACCATTATCCATAAAATTCTCTGAGGAATCCTGAGGAGCTGGCTGCTGACTATTTCACTGTAATCTTCCTTGAAGTCCAAAATAAAAAGATTTAATCAATGTCTCTGTGGGATGCTCAATATTTTTACTGTTTTCTTGGGTAATATTCAGCCTGGTCCTACCCTCACAGAACATTACACAGGGTCAACCACGGCATTGGCCACAATTTTTGCCAAAGTGCGAGGTATCTCGGAGTTGATGTATTCCACTGGAGAGAGCCCTGCCCTTGGAATCAGAAACCTGAGCTTTGGTCCCAACTCCACTACCAACCAGTTATATGATCCTGTGGAATTGGTTACAATAATTCACTAACATGTTTTCATTAGTTTGTTTTTTTATTGAGTCCTTGTGATCATCAGTCCTGTGTTTAGTGCTTTATACTTAACCTCTGATCCTCCAAAAATTCTGACCTCACCCCACTCACCTCCAACCTATGACCAGTCTGAGTGGCCAGAAGCTCCCAGACACTTGTCAGGGACACACACAAACAAACGCATACTCGCAGATACTCACCCACACTCAATCACCCACTTATATTTCTGGGTCCTCAGCAGGGACCATAATTTCTTTGATTTTTCAATTCTTAAGCATTTGTAGATGCTTCAGAACTACTTTTGAACTATTCTAATCCTTCAGCTGAAGCCAGGCTGATCTCATTCCACAATTAGAAAGAAATTATTCACTTCAAAATAGTCCAAATCAATGTGAAATGAGTGGTAAGAGGTATTAGGAATTGAGTATAAACAGAATTCTTTTTAGTTTAATATGAAGTAAAGGAAGCAATATAATAGAGACAAAATATCACTAAAATGCTTCAAATGTATTCAAATGCCATTCTGGAGTAAAATAATTTAATTTCGATACCAAAGAAAAGAATCTAACAGTGATGGTTTTGGTATATATACCACCACAATACTTGGTATTAAAGTTAGCTGCTACCTAATAACCAACTAAGATGAAATCTCTTAGCCACTCCTGCTACAGGGGGTTGCTAAAAGAAATTAAAGATTTCTTTCTCAGAGAACTTTCCAGGAAGAGATGGATCCTGCTTGTCAACAAGGAACATACAAGTTCCTTACAGAGAAAACATCATATTTTGTCCTATCTTTTAACTAGATTTGGGGGTGGGGGTGGGTAGGGAATTTAAAGATAATGTTATATCTGATATTAAAAAAGGCTAAAAATATTTGTACTTTAATCCAATTATTTCCCCTAAGGAAATAATCATAAATATTTATGCCCAAAGATACATATCAATTATTTAAAATAGTAAAACTGGATCAACCTGAAATCTAACTAGGGGAAGACTTACAGCCATTAAATTAGTAAGATTTTTTAAAAATATTAATTCTTTTAAATAGCACATTGAAAAATGCCCTGGAAGGAAACATTTCAAAATATTTTTAAAGTGGTTTCTTCTGATTGGGGATATAATGATGTTTTTTGTTTATTTATACTTTTCAATACTTTCCAAATTTTCTTTAATGAGAATTTCTTCATTTTATACCCAGAGAAAAAAATAAAACTAAAAACTAATGGAGAACCAAAAAATAGAAAGTAACAACCAGACATGGCACAATGTGAATATACTTAATACTACGTAACTGTACACTTAAAACGATTAATATGGTAACTTTTATCTTATGTGTTTTTTTTACCACAATTAAAAAATAATACCATCCAGACAGAAAGTCCACAAAGGCAGGTGCAGCCTGTTACCTGGTAACCTGACCATCTCAGGCAGCTTGAAAGGAGGAAGCTGTTAAGTCCTAGCTGAGCAGAGCATTCTGTTTATCCTGGACCAGTAAAATAAAATAGTCTTGAGCCTAAAACCGACCTCATTCTGTGTTGTTTTAGTTTTTCTTTCCCTTTGGAGAAACTTTGGCATTCATTTCTCCATTTCATCACCTCTACTCAGAGGTGACTACCTCTGAATATGAGAGAACAGAGGCCCACACCCTGTTGTGGACAAGGACCAGAGCAGAGTCAGGACATGCTCAGGACCCTGCTCAGGCCTGACAGGGGAGCCAGGACAAGGATTGGAGGACACACTCAGGTTTAACTCTTACTTCCTCTCCAAGGTTACCCAGACTTCATCTCCTTATCCTCAACCCATTACCCTCCTCAGTTTCCAGTTCCTTTTTCTGGACGGAAGGGCCAACTCAAAAGAGTAAGGATGGGCTTGCTGTGTTGGCAGGTGGCCCAGGCCTTCACTCCCCCTGTGTAGGGAAAGATTCAGAGCAGAACCTCAGCTCCCAATAGACCTAGCGGTATCCATTTAATACCTAAAACACATCAGACCTGTACGTGGTAAAGAAAAGGCTTAGTAGGAGCTGTGTGTCTTGAATCCAAAGAGAAAGACTTTAGGGTCCTCAATGAGTTTCTCAGGATTTCTAAAAGATCATCTCAATCTCAGTCTATGTGTTCCCCTTAGAGTCTACTCAGAGATGTTAGGAATGAGGCATAATTCAGTAGTTTTTTTAAAACTGAGCAAAGTAAAGTTTTAGAAAACTAGGCTTAATAATAAAAATGAAGAAAACAAAGTAAACACCTCATTCGTGAACAAATCTTAGAAATTAAGAGAAAAGCATTGGTGGCAGAAATAAATGATGGTGAAAAATCACTCTGAGCCTTAAAAAAATACAGATAATTATTAATGTTAATAGTACTATCATTATCATCTCCTGAGATCTCGTAAATCTCAGACATAGCTTCAGTGGTACACTAGCTCCAATCCTCATAATCACCTATTAGACAGGTATTATTAATTCTTATAATCACTTATTAGACAGGTGTTTCACAGATGAAGAAACCAAGGCTCAGATAGGTTAAGTCTCTTGCCCAATTAAGGTGATCTCGCTCAAATAAACTGTCTTGGTTTGTCTAGGACTGCCCTGGATTTAGCACTGAAAGTCCTGCATTTTAGGTAACCCCTCAGCCACCAGCAACCTAGGACATCTGGTCACCCTACGCTAAGGCTAACAGAAAAGCATGAATTCCAACCAGGGTATCTGGTTCCACACCTCATCCTCTTTCCACCATGCCAGAGTGAATCTCATTAAACATGCAAAATACATACATGCATACATACTTACATAGGAAGGAAAGAGGGAGGGAAGAAGAGAGGGAGGGAAGAAAGGAGTAAATCTACTTTAAACAAGAGTATTTGCCTATTAAGCCAAGAAGTATAAACTTAAAACAACATAGTACTGTAAAATTTCAATCTTAATTCTAAAGTTTAAAAAAAAAAAAGTCAAATGAGAGCAAATCTATTGTAAACTGGGGATGAGGAAGGACATCGGGCTAACTGGTCCCTCTGACTTGACACATGCAGCCTCTACAAAACTCTCAGTGTGCTGTGCCATGTATGCTCACTTTTAAGGGCTTCCAGACTAAAGAAAACTATGGTGTGATGCCAGACAGAAGTGCAGAAAAAGGTCCAGGGTCCCCAAGTGCACTATCTGCAGATGAAATCCCTGATTCTTCCAGTGGTGGCAACCAAAAGCCACCCAAAGTTCACTGAGGTTGGGTTTGGGCTGAGGCTTAGTTCATCTCAGTACTAATTTTTGGTTGGAGCTCCCCAACACTGTCTTGGATCTGAGTCAGTTTCCACTGCCATTGAGAGTTTTCCCATTCCTTTCTTGTCTTAAGTGGAGCTGGATGTGACCTGCTCACTCTGGTCTCAGGTTGTTGACCCATCCAGGCTTTCCTTGTTATCAAAGCTGCCGCCCTTAGCCCTTGTTGACAATAAAAAGCTTATTTATTTTGTTCAACAAGCCAACTTGAATTTCCCCAAAGAATTTTTTGAAAGGTAAAACATCAAACACATTAAGCATGTGGAACTTTGCTCCACCCATTCTTATTGCTTCAAAGAAGATGGTTGTCATGGCAATGGTTCCATAAGGGGGATGGAGCCAGGGTAGAGGGTGAATAAAATACCATAATAGAACACAGGCCACCCAGTCAGTCAGCCCCTTAAGGCTACTGGGAGTGTTTGCCCAAGTCTTAGGAGTTAAGTCCTAATTACGAGTGATGGAAACAAAAATGTTCCACCACAAACAAACATGTCGAAGGGAATGGGGTGGCCAGAATGTGGGTGGAGATGTTTTGAAAGTCAAGAGTGAGTGTGTGTGTCTTCTCCTGAGGCCTCGCCAAACCCTCCCACCGGTAGCTTTTCTGCAGACAGACTAGTACCAGCGGTCTGCAAAGAGACACAGCCAATGGAGCAGAGAGAACTCAACGAGCTGGCATCCGAATGACTCCGGCGGCCTCTTTGGCAACATACTCCAAGACACTATTAGTTCATTTTCTGTGACTCACTAGTCCCATTCCTGGGAATCTGCCCAAAGAAAACCTCCTGATTCTAAAACCGAACTGTGGTTCCGCAGGTACGGGAACTGTCGGCAGAATGGTGTGCAGAGATTGCGAAAAGAAACGATATTGTTATCACTCCAGGTACACATCTTCCCATGTGCAAGAAATTCCACAGAAAGTGGTGGGCAAAATCTGAGTAAATATAAAGATTTGACTTGTAAATAGAAAAAATTGATCTGTATGGAAAGAATAAGTTCTCTACTTGCAGAATATTCAAAAGCTCTGTGCACCAGCCAGGTTCTCATTACTGCCAGGGCTGTGCCTACAAAAAGAGAGTCTGCTCAATGGCATAATATAAATGTTCGAGTTACAAAATAATATGTTTTAAGATAAATAATTAAGTTAAAACCAGAGAAGCTGATCAGTATTTATTCTTTTGCTCTCAAGAAGTTCTGAACTGTACAATGTAACTAGTTTTCTGCCTCAAGTTATTTTCTTTACAAGAATTTTATTGAATTTAAATAAGGGGCAAATTTAATAGAAAAAAATTTTCCTTCTCTGACCTATTTCACACAGTATTATACCCATCCATATTGTTGCAAATGGTAAGATTTCATTCTTTTTTTTATGGCTGAGTAATATTCCATTGTATATATGTACCACATCCTCTTTATCCATCTATCAATGGACATTTAGCTTACATCCCTATCTTGGCTATTGTAAATAATGCTTCAATAAACATATGGGTGTATATATCTTTTAAAATAAGTGCTTTGAATTTCTTTGGATAAATACTCAGAAGTAGAATTGAGGAATCATATGGTAGTTCTATTTTTAATTTTTTGAAGAACCTCCATACTGTTTTCTATAGTGGCTGCACGAATTTACAATCCTGACAGTACATAACGGTTTCCTTTTCTACACATCCTCACCAGCACTTGTTTTTGTTGATTTATCAATGATAGCCATTGTGATAGGTGCATGGTGATATTGAAAGAGATTAAGTAAAATTGCTAGTTATAAAAATAGTCATGGGGATGCAAAGTACAGCATAGGGAATATAGTCAATAATATTGTAATAAATATGAATGGTGTCAAGTGGGTACTAGACTTATCTGAGGGATCTCCTCATAAGTCACATAAATGTCTAACCACTATGCCGTACAACTGAAACTAATATAATATTGAATGTCATCTGTAATTGAAAAATAAAAAAATACTATAATAACTATGGTGTCGGTGAGTACTAGATTTAGCAGGGTGATCACTCCATAGTTAAATAAATGTTTAATCACTGTGTTGTACACCAGAAACTAATATGATATTATGTGTCAACTATAATTGAAAAATAAATTTTATAAATAAATAAATGAACAAATAAAATTTCCCAGTACTATGTGCCCTTTTTGTTTAACTTTACTCATAATTCTTATTATCTTCTCCCTCTATTTTATTATATTATTGCAACTACGAGGAGGAGATTATTAATATTTTGCTTTGAACTTGGCATCCAGACTTAAAATTCTTTCCTCAAGCCCTTGTCGGTTTCATAATTCTTAAAATAAGCAGCCCCTTGATTAATTGCAGTTTCACAGAGTATTTAAATATCTGAGACCGTTATTGCTGAATAGTTCCTAAGTAATTAGCCTAGACCTAAATCAAACACAAGTTACTTTTGTGATTTTTCATTTGTTATTGAAGTCAAAACACCACTATCTTTCATATGAGAACAAGAACACAAAGAACAACTCACGTAGGTCTAAATGAATACACTGGATTTCAGAAAAACACATATTCCATACATTCCCTTGAATTCAAGCTGTCATGAAAGACAAGAGGACAGTGCTCACCCACGATGATGTGTAATGTAAACGAATCACCACTCTTTGGGAAAGCTCTTCGAAGCAGAAACCGAACCTTTTTTTACCTCCTCCTCTTCCCCACCAAAAAAAAAAAAAATTAAATAAATAGAACAAAGAAGGAAAAGGCTCTGGGCACAAAGAAGTTTAGCACAGAGTTGTTTTTAATTCTGTACAACTGGAAAGAGGGAGAAAAAAACTTTATTCTAACAGCAGGAGAGAAGCTACACGATGGTGCAGCAGCATAATGAAATATAATGCAGACAAAAAGTGTTTAAGAAATTGTCATAAGAGATGGAGAATTTCTCATCCTTTCATGTTACAAGAAAAGGTCAAATCCATCCTTGTAAATACAATATGATCTGAATCATGAGGAAAACAGGCAAGAATCTAAAAGGAAATGCATCAAACTGTCAATAGTTCTTGCTTAAAGTGATGAAATGGGTAAGTTTATTTTTTTCTATGCTGTTTTTCTAAATTTTCTATAATGGGCATGTAATTTTTATGTTTGCAATAACAATAAACTTTTTTGAAAAACCCAGTGCAAATTTTCTTACCTCATAGCCACTCCCAACCCTCTTTGCTCTCACCTTCTTCTACTGTAGAGACTCGAAAAGCTCAAATGGCCACTTTTCCAGTCCTAACAGAAGCCACAGGAAAATTCCAGCCAATGAGATGTGAACAGAAGTCAGAGCCCTGCCCTTTCCCCTTCCTCCCTCTTCTTAGAAGCAGTGAGCGATAGGGGCTGCAGCAAGCATCTGGGAACCAAGCTGGAAGGGCCAAGAGAATCAGAGATGCTGGCTGTAACATGGTCAAGTGCAGAACAAGTGCCAGCAGCTGACAGTTGTTGAGACCATAAAAAGTGTTAGAGAAAGTTGCGAGGCAGCAAGGACAAGAGCAGAGGTTCCCAACCACTAACATGTGGGGAGAAACAAAAAACAAGAGTCTGAAATAAGAGAAACTATAGGGCTCAGAGCAGATACTCCACATGGATGCATCTACATTCCAGGTCATACACAAGATTCCCATATGAAAACTTCTCTCACTAAAAATAAGCTCACTGTCAAAAATTATGAAACATGTGAGGAAACGAATCATTATGAGAAAGTCATAAGATGCAACAACCAGGAAAAAATCACATCTCAGAGTCTGCAGCTAACAGAAAAATATGAGACTACAAAATAAATATACTTTAAATGTTCCCCCAAAAAAGAATTGGTGAAGAAAAAATGGGTGGTATTAAAAACTAACCAAATAAAAGTCTGGAAATTCATTAGTATAAGAATCATAGTTAAATTAAATAGTGGACTAAACACAGCAATGGTGACTTAAAAGAGTGAGTAAGAAAAATGGCCTAATACAAAAAGAGAAAGAGATATAATGCCTGAAAAATATTTTAGGTATATGATACATAGGATGGGGAACTTTAACGTGGACTTAATTTGATTTTAAGAAAGAAGGACAGTCAAAATGGGGGAGAGGAAATACCTCTAGAATTAAAGAAAGACATTTATTTGTTCTAGTGTTGGAAACACGTTGTCGCCTAAGCAAAATTAAGCTTTACTTAGCTACATTGTCATGAAAATGCAAAATATCCGCAATGAAAAGAACATCTTAAAATAAACAAAGAATGAAACTATTTATTACAAACCCATAGTAATGAAACTGACATCAGCACCAACAAATGTCAGAAGACTTTGTAATCATATCTTCAAAGTTCAGAGGGAAAACAATTGTCAAACTAGAATTTTCACCAAGCTAAACTATTATTTCAAATTAAGGGCAAGATGAAGAGTAATAACAGCAAAAACGATCGAAGCTTTTAAGGCACCAACACAAAAGATACTGTCAATTCCAGCTGTCATTATGCTCAGAAGACTGTGTGAGCTACCTGGCATTCTCTCAGTAGAAGAATAGAGTATGAGAAACTAGAGATCTTGTTGACCCTATTAAGTGGGGAATCCCAGGCAAATACCACTGAGGATTTTATCCAGACAGTCAAGAACAAGCAGGCCTTGAAGAGCAAGCATCATCTTAGCTTTGGTGCTCTTCATCCATCTGGAATTTCTTTATTAGTTTGAGAACTACGAAGATACACAAACTTGGTATGCAGAAGGCCCAGCTTAAACCTACACTGTACTTACCCTGAAGTACAAACACATATGAACATCCTAGTCAAGTCTTTTTGTATGCAAAGAGAAGGAAACCCACTCCATGATTCTGGCTCTCCTTAATGTCTGCTTACTCATCAACTAAAAACCGTTTTTCTTCCCAGACCCAATTCTGCATAAATTTTTAGTTAAGTGTCTACTACCATCTAAGTAAAGTCCATGTTTCTCTTAGTTTAAATTCTTTTCAAGAGAGAAAATCTGGTTGACCGTTAGCCAATAAAAAGTCGTCACCCTCCCTGAGGGGTCCACCTCTGATCCTGTCAGTTTTGTCCCTGTGTAGCAGGAACTATTGGCTTGCTTGTTCTACATCTATTCTACTACCATCACTTTTTCTTGCTAAAGAAATATATCTATCCCTCCCTTCTGTGGTTCCATCCCCAGCTCAAGGGATATATTCTGTTGGCATAAATCAATCATAGTGACTCAATCTCCTTCTTAGTGATCGTTTTAGGAACATATGACCCAGTTTTGACTAGTGATTCATTAAAAAAAAGTCTGTTGAAGGATTCTAAGAAAGATGTCTTCACTCTTAATGAAAATACAGCAAAATAGACAGCCCTATTCTCCCAAATACACATATACACTTCTCCTCCTCCACCTTCTCCTCCTCCACCTTCTCCTCCTCCTCCTCCTTCCTCCTCCTCCTCCTTCCTCCTTCCTCCTTCCTTCCTTCCTTCCTCCTTCCTCCTCCTTCCACCTTCTCCTTCCTTCCTTGCCCTTCTTCTTTCTTCTTCTTCTATCTAAGCACTATAATAAGATGTGATGATTGGAATACTAAAGCTGGATTGCTACCAGCCTGAAGATGAAGCCAACACATGGAGGAGGCTAGAACAAGAAAAGTCTAGAAAAGCAGAGCCAGAGTTCTAATTTATGCTCCTCACCTGCAGACATCCCATCTCTGAACTTTTTGTAATATATGATAATTAACTTCTTTATTGCTTAACCAAATTTCGATTGAGATTTACTATTACTTAAAGCCAATGCATCCTAATCAAAATAAACATGGAAACCTAGGCCAAGCTTTCATCAGAGACTGTAGGTGAATACAATTCTCACAGAAATATCCACTGTGCCACATGGGTTTGGTGAACTTGTGGGGTATGAGGACTGAAGAATGTCCTAGGATATCTCATCTCAGGGGAAGAAAAGTGATAAAGAACAAGTTTACTTCAAGGATAACTCTGGATGCAGTGTGATAATTATCATATTGATTGTCCTCTAATCTAGTGTGCTTAGACTTGTATCTGAGTTCTAGAGCAAGTGCATTGTTAAAAATGTAAAAAATATTAACAACTACTTAACTGAAATCTCCATGGCATACTGAGAGGTGCTAGCAGCTTTGGCATCATGGCCTGTATCAGGAGACTAGACTGAAGCTTCCTGGGAGGGAGGAGGGGTCTTTAAATCTTGGGAACTAAATGGGCATGAAGGTCCCTGTTTGGAGTCAAGGGACAGCAAGTGGTTAGATTTGAAATGCCAACTCAGACTGATTCCATCAGGCTGTGATTGGAAGAACTTGGGCATGAGGGAATGTCACCATCAATAAATAATGTCTGTCATGGAACTGGCTGGGGAATGGCAGTACCCATGCCACACACTTGCCCTCTTGAATCCCTTCCAAGCTGGATCTCAGCGAACCACTCCGCACAATACAGTGAGGATGTGCTCCCTTCAACACCTCGTTATACATTTAAAAATCTTATATTTTATTTTTTATTTACTCTTAAGCAAGGATACGCTTACAAAAAAGACTGTCTCCAACCAGTCCCATCATTGTTAAACAATCCAGCAAACCCAAGAGCCGTTCTTATCACATTTATTGTCCTTTATGCTTCAGAGTACTTGACAACCCTCAACTATTGCTATTTCTTGAAGAACAACAGCACTCCAACAATGAATTTCACTTCAGAATTTTAGTACTTTTGTTGTTTTTAGTATTATTCTTGTCTTCCTGTTTTGTCCAAAAGATTTTAACCATGCGTAGCTTTGACATGCTTCAAAACTTCTCTGGTTCTTTCAGGGAGCTTTTGGAGAGGGATCAACTTCACAATGTCCCTGTGAAACAAAGCTGTGAAGAATCCTTTAAATTTACTTCCACAAATATTTCTTGAGTACCTATTTTGTATGAGGTGCCATGACAGGTACAGAAATGAATAAAGAAGAAAGAGAAAGTCTCATTTGTTGAGATTCTGCTATGCTATGCAATGTGCCGATACCACACTGGGGACTTTGAAATGTTTCGGCTCATTTCATTCCCATAACAACCTCCCAAAACATCATTATCACAATTACAGCTAAGGAAACTGAGGTTTAGGAAGGTTACATGAGCTGCCCAGTCACTCATCTAGTGATTAGTGGAGCTACGATACAAATCAGGTCTGTCTGACTCAAAGCCCATGGTGTTTCAATAGAACCAAATGAGAGTATGGCTCATAGGAAAGTGGGAGGAGGGGTCCTGGAAATTTTGAAGTCAGTATTTCCTAGAGTTGTATGAAGGCGGGCCAGTTATTAACCTCTGTTAGCCTCAGCAGCACTGGCAATGTAAGCTAATACCTATCGGGCAAGGTTGTTGTGAGGATTGAATATGTGTAAAGCACCTAGCACAGAGTACATTGTCTATAAAGAATAGCTATTGTTATTCACAGCTGTGTAAATTACTATTTCCCAAGGGAGCAGGAGCCATTTTCCTTAATACCAAAGTCTCAGAACTTGCAATGGGTACAAATTATGAAATCTAGGACCTAGATTAACAAGATTTTGCTATATGGCTTTGAGATGGTTGTCTAATGAATCTCAGGAGAGTCTGCACAAAGAGAAAATTACAAATCAGAGGGAAGTTCGGAGACTTGCATTCCTTCTCCCAAGTCCTCATTCAGCAGAGCTACTGGCCAGGAATGACAAGAGGACTTGCCATTGTTGAGCTTGCTCATGAATATGCATGAAAAGTGATAACATAACCACCCAGTCTGGCCCCCCGGAATAACCACCGCATCTACAGTAAGAGGAAGGCCATTATCTATACCGCCTGGAATCCCATTGCAAATCTTTACAGAAAGACACAAACTCACATTGGATCAGGCTTCGGTTGGCTCCCCTGGGAGTGCTGACTTTGTTAATGCCACGACAAATGTGTCCCTGCATGAGGGAATTGACAAGACACCCGTCTCTGCATTGAAACCTGATTAAAAGCAAGTCCAGCCCCTTCTATTCTCTCAGGAGTCTTAACAGTTTCTAAGCTGTTTAGTCCTTTGTGATTTGGTAATTTCTCTGGTAAGAAGACTCCATCCTTGTTTCTTCTACTGATAATCCATCCACAGTGCAGCATGAATGCTCAAAGAACTTGCTGCCTCCCCAGTCGAGAGAAGGGTCCTTGCCTAAGTGGAAGGACTTGAATAGGAATTGGAAACACATTCCCATGACACCCAAACCTCCCTATCTCATATAAAAATTTTTCCTATCTCCTGTCACTGAGACTGCAAATTCTCAGTCTTCCCAAACTTTTCCATGAAAGAACTCCTTAAAAAGAAGGAAATAGTGGGGATGGTTACATAACATATACCAAAAACAACTGAATTATATATATACATTAAAGTGGTAAACTTTGCATTATATAATTTTTTTAAACAGGGGAATCTCAGTCTTGGGAAACTTGTCTTTGGGAGGTCTGGAAAGTCAGACTCAGTGGGCAGCTCTAGGTAGGGAGTCCTGTGCTTGTTGCATTCTGCTGTGTAACATATCTGTATTTGTTGTAATTTTTAAAGAGCCATTTACAAGTTAAAATGCTTAACTTTATCTTTTCATATTCAAATAAAATTAAAACCCCCAAAACATGTACCTTAGTTTCCTGGGGGTTTGGAGAACCTGTGGTAGCACCACTGACCTGTAGGTTTCAGAAGCATGAGAGGAAAGCCAGGCTTACCAGGGTGTAGATCCCAGGATGTGATCCAGGATTTGGATCCCAGGGTGTGATCCCAAGGTATGGATTCCAGGCTGTGATACCAAGGTATGGATCCTGGTGTGATACCAGGTATGGATCCCAGGGTGTGATACCAAGGTATGGATCCCAGGGTGTGATCCCAGGGTATGGATCCCAGGTGTGGATCCCAAGGTGTGTCTCAGGGTATGTATGCCAGGTGTGGATCCCAGGGTCTGGGTTCAAAGGTGTGATCCCAAGGTGTGAATCTTTGTTGTGGGATCCTGGTCTGGTAAGGTCACTAAGATCTTTTTTCTCCACTATTAAATCAGGAATCCAGCACCTACTATAACATGAAACACATCCAACAAAAAATATGCTTTACGCCACAGGAATAATAGGCAAAAAATAAAAAATCACAACCACAACAGCCTCAAAACATCACATGTACAGACATTTACACTCACTAGAGGGTAGTTCTAGAGTTGAAAGAACTTATCGAAGGCAGGAGACCTCTCTCAGGTAAGCAAAGAACAAATATTTTATGGAAGATTTCCAAGTAGAGCGAGAATGAAAAGCTCCACCCAGTAATGGAGACCTATGGAGGGCAAGATTAGGACAGACTTCTACAAATGGAAGAAACATCCTTTTTTCATTAATTGGTTCAGACTATATGGTCAAGAACAAAATGAATGTTTGTCTTCAGGACAATACTTACTTTAATAGATCAACTGGTAAAGAAGTGATTATATCAAATAGGAGACTTCAGTTGGAAGATCCATGTCCATCCTCACCCATCAAACCAGAGCTCACTTCAGTCTCACTTCCCTTCCTGAGCTCAGTGTGCAGAGGCCTAGGACTTACCTCTATAAGTGCAAATGTAGATGTGGTCATCTTAATGAGGAGATGAGCAGGTGCAGTATATGGTTTAGTCCCGGGCAGGCAAGGGCCCCAGGCTTCATAGGGCTCTGCTCTTTTACACGCCTCCCTTGGAATTTTCTAAATTTTCCTCAAAACCTGGAACTGACTGGGGCCAGCAATGCCATCTGAGAGAGATCCTCAAGCTGAGACCAGGATACAGAGAACTCAGTCTTTGTTCTCAGTGCTCCCTGACTTCTACCCTGAATATAAGGTTGACCAGATGTCCAAAGGAGTCTGAGACTTGTGCCTATGTGCTTCCAATTCCAGGACAGCAACCAGGCAAGCGCATCACTCTTATTAGTTGGTACGGTATTTCTCTGTGGTATCAGGAAAGACCCAGCCCCTATTTGGGGGTGACACCCACATTCTCACAGGATAATTTGGGGGCTCCGAACTACCAAAAGTCCATTGCCAAGTGTGCGGGTTCATTCGTCAACTCTCATTCTTCCATGTTCTATCCTCAGTGCTGCCTCAGGTCTACAACATTGGATAGTAGCAGGTGTCACTTATCCTGTGTGCTCCCCAGCTGCTGGCACCCAGGGCAACCTCCTAAGCCCTCACAGACTTCAGACCATGTGGCCAGCAGTTCTCTAGGGGTGGTCTCACCTATATCCTCAGAAGGCTTTCAAGACTCTTGCTCTGCCACACAAATGGGCCCTTTCAATTGATATCCTCCCTTGTATCCAATCATTGTGGTGATTCATGCTCCCCTGGGTCAATTGTAAGCCATGATGGAGAACGTACAGACATGCCTGGCACAATGGACATGCCTACTCTTTTCACTCTACCCACAGGCCCCTTGCCTATCCTCCCTGCAGACAGGGTATGGTCAATATTAAAAGAGATCACATTCTAAGAATGTTTTATAAATTCAAGAGAAGACATGGTCAGAAGATGTGCCATTCTATATTTATGTTATAAAATTTCAAATGATAACAAGACCAGAATATTATCATTCTCAATTTCCTATACACTGTGGATGGTATTTGTGTTAATGTTCATCAACAAGGAATCATTCCAACATTTGAGAGAGTCATTGGAAGTCAGTATTCCCAGGTGACATTACGCACATGTAGAATCGTAAGTAATGGTGTAATCAGCATTAAATAATGAGTATCAGAGAATTATAGAGACAAGTAAATCTATATGTTTCAGTACAAACAGCCACAGCATTGGGAGTAATAACAGAGTTGCTACTTTTTCCTCATGGTGAGGGATATAAAATTAACCAGAATAGGTGCATTTGACAATATAGAACACAAAGAGATGGTTCCTGGGCCTAAACAGAACGAGATGATGCAAGACACTACAAAGAGTCTTCACATACACTGATTGGACAATAAACAAATCCATAAGCACCTCTTCTCCACTCATTTTTCTACATTGCCATTAATAAATCGTCACATTACTCATGAGCTCATGAATTCTGCAATTCCTTATTTTAATCAAATTGTTTATGTAGACAGCCCCATGAAAAATACTTACCCACCACCCTGCACACCCTAGAGGTTCCTTAGGCAGAGGAATAGGGTTTGTGGGAAAGAGTTGGGCAGAAGCGTGCTTGGGAAAGTGCATTCAAACCAGAGGACAGGAGAATTTGGTTATGAGTGGAGGCTTTTGTCCCGTTCAAATAATTTTCATTAGCTTCTGAAAGACCTCCCCAAATATAATAAAAATAAACTGTGAAAAAGAAAAATGAGCAGACTAAAGGTTTGAAAACTTTAGACTAATATCAAGAAGAAGTCTAACAAGGTAGTTAAGAACAGTAGCTGTTAAAGCCTATTATCCTGGGTTCAAATCCTGCCACTCTCACTTGTAGTCTTGTGACCTTGAACCTCTCTCAGCCTCAGTACTCTACTCTTTAAATTGGGGAATAACTGCTCAATCAGTGTAAGCTGTTATTATTTGTTTGTGGAGGGAACTGGCCAACCATATGCAGAAAAAAAATTCTACATCCGCTTCTAGAAATTCCAGTTAATTACCTCATTTATATTTAGTACTCTTCAATTTTTTACAAAGTTTTTTAAAAGATATGATTCCTCCGATTGAAAATCACACAATATCCCAGTAAGAATAGACAAAAATAAATCAATCACATTTAGAAACACTGTGGTGAAATTGTAGAATTGCAGAGATAAAGAACATCTTAAACTTAAATCAAGAAAAGAGACAGATTGACCACAAAGCAAGAGAATTTGGGGTGATACAGACTTTTCCAGAACACTTTGGAATCATATCTTTAATGTAAAGATGGAAAGCAATTAACATCCTAGTATTCTACACCTAAATATTCTATCATTTAAGAATGAAAGTAAAATCATTTTATTTTCTATTTCAATTTACTCTAAGGGCATACAATTCAAGTAAAAGCATAGAGTATGCCTAAGCTCATGCAACTTCAAAACAAGTCCTCTGGTGCCTTATCTCCCATACAGATTGTCACCCCCGATCCCCTTCTATATGGAAATTGACAACCACCTATGTGACTAAAGACTGTATTGAGAATGCCTGAATCCATACTCTAGAATGAGAAAAGTACATAAGTTTATGGGATATTAAACCTAAGTATATTTGCCACCTAGCCTGCAGCAACTAATAAATAAAAATCAATTATATATAGCCACATTCCAAATATTGACCTTCCAAGCCCCTATACCTTGTACTAATAGGAAGTCTCATTATTTGCCGCAGTACCCTCCCCAAACTTTTCAGATCTCTCAAAATTTACATGTGAAACCCAAATGTATATAGATCTACTCATCTGTGGGTCCTAGGTAAGGTAATGTTTCTCTCCAGAGGACCCAGAGTGCCCACCTATGTACAGAACCTCTTCCTGAACTCACCCTCAGCTCTCGCCCCAACCCTGTGACCTGCAACCCTCCTGCCCATCTCCTGTATATACTTCCTCCCCTTCTCTCTGCAGTTCAGACTACCATTTTCTGGCTTCTTTGAGGCCACCCTCAAACTACTGTCCACCCCACTGCAGATCTGCCTCTGACTTCAATTGCTCCTTTTTCTCCCCAGAATGGAATTGCCTTCCCTTCTGAGATTCGGTTCTCTCACAGAGCTGTGTGGGCCCCTAGTGATACAACTGTGAACCCCATAATCCCTAAAGGGCTTTTTCAAAAGCCATTTTGTTTCTGCTATACATTAACCACAAAAGAACTAATTCTAAAGCAAAAAATAAAATAAAATAAGACAATTATGTGAAAAATGGCTCAGAACCATGAAATAGATGCTGATTATAAATACAGGCTTTAGGCATTATGAAATGAGGCAGCTCTAAATTTTCAAAGAACAAAGAGAAAGCAAGAGGATTTTTTAAATATCAAAAGGACTTTCAGGTTATAATTAGTAAATTGACTAACCTTTTTAAAGGTAAAAGCAAATTTCTAAAGCCTAAGGCATTCATGGGATTCTATAATACTGTAAGTCTAAGAGACAGTCTCTGCCAACCTCCTCACTTCACAGGTGAGAAAACAGAAGTTTACATGACTTTCCCAAGGTCACAAAACAGATTTATGGCTGTCAGGATTCGGATCAAAGTTCCTGACTCCCTTCTTCAGGTCCTACCCACTCACTCTATATGAGAAGCTGCTTTCACAAATGAGCGACAATCACTAGAATTACATGGATAAATACATAATGGTGGTGGTTGTGGAGGTGGTGATGATGCTGGTGGTGACGGTGGTAGCGGTGATGGTAGTGGTGGTGATGGTGGTGGTGGTGATGGTGGAGGTAGAGATGGTGGTGGTGGAGGTGGTAGAGGTGGAGGTAGAAGTAATGGTGGTGGTGATGGTGGTATATATGTTGGAAAGTTAAGGAGTAGGGGACAGTTCAAGGGCAACTCAAGGGCACATCAGATAAAGCTGAGATTCGGCTATGACTGGGTATATCTAAGGAATTGGTAGAATTTGGAACAGAATACAGCAGGTATAGACAAATCAATTATAGGTATCCATAAACAAAATGAGAGAAAATAGTACCACTGAAGAAGCAACAAGGTCATAAGAATTTTTCAGTGTAGAATTGCCATACATGTTGGATATTTCTAGGATGGGGAAAACCTAATAGTGAGGCTCCTTGAGAGCACAGGTTGTGGAAACCAAATGATATTTGTTGAATGTCTTTTCCATGCAAGGCTCTCAGCGAGGCCTTGGCAGCACGAAGGTAAGCAGGAAAACAATACAAGTTTCTGTTCTATAACCCATCTTTAAAGGGTTTTGTTTTTTTGTTTTTTGTAATCATAAGGGAGTTGCCCGGCTGCATAGACAATTTGCCAATTCCTGCCCATCTGTCTTGGAGTGGTGGTGCCGGCTGGAAGATTCTAGTTACCTCTTACAAAGAAGTCCACGTCATTAAAAAGTCCTTGTGTAGCCATCCACTTTGTGGCCCACAGTGCCACTGTGTGGTAGGCACCAGCTGATCCTGCACAAAATAAAACTGAAGCAGTAGCAACCTTTAAGCTAACTTACCAGTTCTGGTCCAGGAAATCAAAGCACTTTCTCTGTGTTGCTATTGTGCTGAACCAATGCAAAGAAAAGGCTGTTGAGTCTTTGGGTTCAAGGGACCCTTAGTAATCAGCTATGAGGCCCAAGTTCTCACCTATCTCCTCTATAAGATCTCTGACTGTGGTCAGAATCACAGAATCAGTGAGCAGTGGGCAGTTCCCTACTCCTTCAGACCACCCATTTGATCCATCCCATTGATGGGCTCTTTTGAGTATGAAATGCAGCTTCATTTTCCACAAGAAGCTAACAATGACCAGCTATTGGCAGTGGAGGAACAATCCAGATTATTATATCATCCTGGATCAGGTCCTTCCATTCACCACCCCCTGACCTTTATTTTGAGTCCTTTCTAGCCTTTGGGAATTTTTTTTTTTCCTGGCTCCTTGCTTAGGTTAGTTCTTCTCTTTTATGTTGTCATTAGGGGACATGCCTATGAAGACACTCCTGGCACAATAACTGACTTGGAATTGACCCAGTTCACCTTTTCAGATGGCAAATGTCTGCTCTCTGCAGACACAACTGATACAAGGGTCGGCAACACCTCCTCCCTACAGAACTTAGCAAATGTTAGTGCCTGGCAGCTCCGATTCTATTATTCTAAATGTTGAGCCTACACCACACCTCCACAGGCATGAAAATATGTAGAGCAGGCCATGCAGGTGCCGGACGAGTCCTTCGACATCCTTTCCTCCTAAGTCTAGAGAAGACTTGATGAGTCTTTGTATTTTCCCTCAGACACTGGCAGGGAGACACAGGGAAGAGAAGAAAATACAGAATCGCATTCGAGGTTCTGTTGACTTAAGAGGTTGCTTTACTTAGATTTCTTATCAACTTAGAGTTAGAGTATAGTATATAAATCATCTTATTTAAATAGGCATTTCACTTTAGATTTTTCCAAAGTCCAAATGGTCTTAATCTTTATTTCAGCTACACACCACTACCAGGTTCCAGCCACAAGACCAAAGCATCTTCTCCCCACTAAACTGGGAATTCAGATTTGTAGGTGGTAAAAAACTTTTGGGGGGTTCTAACTATAAACCTAAACTTAAAATCAATGTCACCCCTATTTCTATAAGGTAAGTTCATTATTTAGTTACCTCAGAAGATACAGCTAATTAAATTTCTTCTTTTCATATTGAATCATGCAATCGTGAAATGTAAGAGCAGGTATGGTCCATAGACACAAACCAGTGCAGTGGTTCCCAAGTGCCAGGCTGTGAACCAGAGTCGGTTCATATCAAGTTTTCATTTGTCCAAGGTGAGGTGAGGAAAATGAAGTGGGAGGTCATTATGAGGGGCCAATTGTCTCTTCCTGGAAAACTCTGTCCTTTAAGATTAGCTCAGTCTTATTCTGCTGGTATTAAAGTGTCTTTTATAAAATAATAGTGCTAGTAGGTGGACTGTTGTAATAATTTCTTTTACGTTCTTACTTGGCAAAATAAAAGTTAATAACCTCAGATCACCTGTTAAACATTTTTAGCAGAGCCTACAGTGCACTGCCGCCCTACATTACCAGGAATTTACACTCCTACCTTACAAAGAGCCAGCCAGATGAGAATCCAGAACAAGACTTGAAGAATGGGACATTCCACTTAGAAGTTTTCAAAAGACACCCCAATTAAGGTCCAAAATAGAGCTTTGCCAAGAACCAGCCTCAAATAAGTTCTAATTAGGATTCCATGAAGACACATGTCAGAGCCATCCATATTTATTTGTTTATCCATACATGAGGATTAGGATGCCTTCATAAGGCTACGATATAATTTCAACTATAAAAAAATAGCCCATATAGAAATTCTGAAAGAAAAAAATAATCAGGGCATTTGTGTCTTGCAAGATGATAAAATTTCAATGATTAAAAACACTACAATACTAGTGCCAGAACAGTCACATTAATGGAATTAATAGAATGTCCAGAAATGAACTCAAGCACATATCATAATTTACATTTGATAAAGGAATTATTTTTTTAAAGTGAAGAAAGAATGAATTGTCAAGTAAAGATGTTGAGAAAACTGGCTATTTGGAAAAAAAATAAAATAGATCCTTCAGTCACAGCTAACGCCCCCCAAAAAAGTCTAGATATATTAAGTATTCGTATTTTAAAACATTTAATAGAAATAAAAGAAAATGTAAATGAACATGTATTAATGTTGGAATGAAGAATACCTTCCTAATTCTGACACTAAAGGCAGAAATTATAAAGTAAAACATTGATTAGATATAAAAATTTAAAACCTTTCTATAGAAATGAATTCATAAAATTAAAAGACAAATGACCACTAAGAAGGAAAAATTAGTATATATGACAATGGATTAATATTTCTAATATGTGTAAATAATTCTTAAAAGCAACATGAAGCAAATTAAATAATGAAAATAAAACTTCTAAAAGTTAAAAGTGAAATGAAGAAGCAAATCAAATTATGTATTCATTTCACAGCATAACCACAGAGAGAAACTATTTGAAATGATTTTAAAACACAGTAATTTAACTGGGCATCCCTAGTGGAATATACCCTAAAGACAAAATGAACTCCAAAAAATAACAATAACAAATCTTAAACCGGTTTTCAATATTCATATTGTGGACAATAGCGTTGATATTTATTAGTATTCTGAGATTGCGATTGTGGTATTACGAGCTAGGACTTCTGCCGTGGAAGAAAGAAGAAATAGATAGATCAATGAAATAGAGTAAAATCCTGTAGTCCTGAATATGAATGAGAAATACTAATATGAAATCATATTTTCCTAACTGTATTTCCTATCTCTGTCCACTGAAAGAGATTAGAAATAATGACAAGACGAGCAGCAAAAAGCACCCCTGGCACTCAAATTGTGTCTATATCATTTTTTTCTAAAAGAAACAAGGATTCCCTCAAGAAACTACTGATTTTGGGTTTGAGGCAGGAAATGCACAGTATGAGCCTGGATCATCTTTCATATCAGGTAGCAAGGAAGCTATCAGACTGCTAAGGTCATTCAAAAGGACCCAGGAACCAACTTGAAGGGGTACCCATTGGTCAAAGATGGGACTATCTTAACATCAATAAGGATAACATCTACAATCAATTTCAAGAAATCAAATATATTTAAATATATGAGTTTATAAGGTACCTATGGATGTTAGTAGGAAACCAACTCATTATTTTGGAAAGGGAAAGACTCAATCCCTCAGCTTTCTCCCCCATATAAACTATACCTCCAGGCAACCAGACAGTTTGATATTGGGAATTTCTCCTCACAAAAGTTTTCCAGCTAGTAAATGCCAATGGCATGATAGAATACCAAAATTTTAGAAATTCCTAATCAGTAGGTAGGTTTAAGCAATCTTAAACATATCGACACCATGAAAAGAGGGAATCAGGCATCACTGCGCCTCCTGATTAAAGTGCACACTACCACTGATAGTGTCTTGTCAAAAAGAATCAAAAATCAAAAAAGCTGAACCTGATCAAGTATTTAGATCTAACTGCAAATTTACAGATAGTTCAGGGGAAGAGGAATATATTAAATACCACTTGGCAAAGTCCAATCTAGGGGGGATTCTAAAAGGCAAATAATCCAATTTCTTCAGCAACAAAAATATTAAGATTACGAGGGAGAAAAGGAAGGAGGGAGGGATGAAAGGAAGGAAAGAAGGAAAGAGAAAGGGGAAGAGGAAACTATAGGTTAAAAGAGACTTAAACATGTATAGGAAAGTAGAAGATATGAACACTGAATAGATATTAGATGATGGTTAGAAGATATTATTGATTTTTGTTTTAGTATGGTGGTGGTAGTATAATGGTTATTTTGAAAAGGAAGTATAGTTTAGATACATACGGAAATATTTGTAGATATAATAATATGATTATTCAGGAGGGTGTTGGCAAGAAGTTCACAGGAAATAAGAGTGACCATGTGTTGACAATTGTTAAAGCCGAGCAATGAGGACACAGAAGCCATTATACATTCCCTTTATTTTTATATATGCTTGAAATGTTCCATAACAAAGATAAAACAGCAACAAGGAAAAACTGATTACATCAACTGAAAAAAAATAAGGACTAAGAGTATAATAATTTGTAAGAGAAGAAATAGAAATAGTCGATGTGAATGTGCAAAAAGAATTATACATTAGAAGAAAACTAAATATAAATTTTTTCAAAGGCGAGGTTTCATTTTTTTACTTATCACATTGTCCAAACATTTAGAGATGAACGATACCCCCTGGTGGCAAGGGAATGCAAAAATGAGCACTGCCAACCCAGACTAAATTGGCTCAGGTATCCTGGAGAGCAACATGTAACAAAAGTCCCCAAAAGTACATGGTGAGGAGCCAGGGCTCCAGGGCCAGCCAGCCTAGGTCAGATCCCGGTGGAACCACTTACTGGTGACAGTACTCAAAGCAAGTTTTTTAACTGCTCTGTCTCAGTTCCTAGTTGTAAAGTGACTGTGACAGTGGCACCACTTCAAAGGGTCGTTATGAGGTTCAATCACTGGACAGCCATAAGAAACTTGGACCAGAGACTGGCATTTAGTGCTGGCTTTCATTATTATACTGGTTCAGTAACCTTGATTCTAAGGAAATCTTTACTAAGTGCACAAAGTTGTATATACACATTTATTTATCATGTCATGATTTATCAAAGGCCCAAAGTGAAAATGCCTGGTTAAATTTTTGTAATCTTTATTTTGTCATACTATGTGGCCATTAAATATAATTATGTTAATACATATGTATTGATATAAGGGCACTTATAATCTATTTTCAGGAAGGAAAATCAAGCTAAAGAATAAATATAGTTGAACTCTGGGAAGGAGATATATATATTTTTTAATTCGTACATGTATATACCCAGATATTAATGGTAATTGACTCTAGATTTAGGAGTTGCTCAAATTTATTTTTCTTTTTATCTGTGTTTTTTAATTGTTCTGTATCAGTCTTATTGTTTATATAATTTTAAAATAATTTAATATCTTACATATTGTGGTGGTTAATTTTATGTGTCAACTTCACTGGGCTAAGGGATGCCCAGACTTCTGGCAAAACATTATTTCTGGGTGGGTTTCTCACGGTGTTTCCAGAAGAGATTGGCATTTGATTCAGTAGACTGAGTAGAGACCTGCCCTTACTAGTGTGGGTGGGCATCGTCCTGTCCACCAAGGGCCCAAATAGAAGAAAAATGCAGAGGAAGAACCAATTAGCTCCTCCTGCATGACCTAGGACTCCCATCTTCTCCTGTCCTTGACCATTGGAGCTCCTAGTTCTTGGGCCCATGCACTCCAGGACTGACACCAGCAGCTTTCCTGGTTCTATGGAGGGTAAACCTTGGGACTTCTTGGCCTCCATAACCTCATGAGCCACTTCCTAAATTAAATCCCTATATACATGCTATTGCTCTGTTTCTATGGAGAAGAACCCTGAATCATATACATATGTTCCAAAGTTCCTATAAATCTTGCCAAAAATTTTTTTTAAATGTATCTGAAAGGATAAATAGCATAGAAATCCAAAACTAAGATTAGTCTCCAAAGTAGATAGAAAACACAGTCGGAATCATATAACTTAATAATGAATATTCAGGAACAGAGTCATTCTCACTGGTAATTAATACCAGTGTGTGTGTGCATGTACAAACACACATGCACATATGTCTATTACACTTGGGTTCCCCCTGAGAGCAGAGCCCGAGGCAAGGACCTCGGTACAGTTTAATTTATTTCAGAGCTGCTCCCGAGACATTGAAGTGAGAGAGAAAAAAATCCACATAAAGACCTTCAGAAGATGTGCTCTGGCCTCACTGAACAGCCTCATACCATAACACCATCAAACCTTCCCCATTCCAGGTCCCCTCTGCCCTCTGCAATGCCTATCCTCCTTCACTTGCCCTTGTTCCTCCTATTAGAACATCAGGGTCTATTCTAGATGTCAGGATCACCTGGACGGAGAGCTGGGGATAGGGAGAGACCCGAAATAGCAGGGAGAGACAGATGAAGCAAGACTGGCCATGAATTAAGTTAATAACAGATAAAGCTGGGTGTTAGGGATGTGGGTTCGTCATGCCGTTCCCTCTGCTCGTGAGGTGTGGAGGTGCAGGGCTGGATGTCCCTTCAGGAAAAAACTGCTGTTCAACTATGAAGAATGAAGTTGGCTGATCTCAGCTTTCCAATCAAGGTCTCATTCCGTCTAGGCCGCCCCAGCCAATGGCTGAGCAGGGTAAGGACACCAGGACCTGGTCATTTCTGCCCCATGGAGACTCCCTGCTGGGCAGCTCATGCCTGGAGCTCTCAGTGGGTTGGCAAGATGTTAGCCCTATATGGGGATTTGGGGGTTCCCCTTCCCCTTTGCTGCTTCCTCCTCTCTCTCCTCTCACAGTGGTCAGACCTGCATTGCACTCCGAAGGCTTTCCCTGGCCCATCCGCTTCCTCCACCTTCTCCTCTCACAGGTGTGACCCCCCGCAACAAACCTCTTGCACTCCCAGCTCCATCTTGGCAACTGCATCCCAAAGGTCCTAAACTGACACAACTGAGGTGCAGCTTGCTTCACCCCCCACCCAATCCCTGCTGAAGTTCCAAAAATAATGAAGAAATACCAGAGAGTTATAAACATTGTATTATATTTATATGTTTGCAATATAATAAATGAAAGCTTTCCACATGAAAAAAAAAATACAGCGCGGTTATATATAACTTAATTTTGGAAATAATATCAAAAATTAAATTTGCAGTCCTTTGGGGATATGAGGCCCCGGTCAAGGTGCCTTCCTTCCTCCCACCAATGAGCAAGCCCTGCCAGACATCAACCATGGGATGGTCACCCCAGGCTGTACTGGGTGGCCCCTCCTATGCTCCCATAACACCCTAATCTCTGTCACTAGATTACTATCCCATTCTTCCCGCCTCGCCCACCTCTGCCCTGTACCCCAACTCTGCAAAGGAGGACCTGACACAGAGCAAGTACTCAGTAAATGACTTTCGATCAGTCACTGAATGGCTGACTGAGGTATGTGTCCCCAAAAGGACCCCATATAAGACCCATCTCCACAGTGTTCCCACAGGTTTACAAATGCTGGGAACAGAGACCCAATGGACCCTTTCGGTCTGGAGTGAACATGGAGGTGAAGGAAGAAAACTGCTCAGAGGTCCTAGCACACCTTTTCTCAAGCCGTGGGGCCTGAGGGCACCCAGCCAGGCCTCCCTGGCACTCTCAGGCAGGGTCCCTCACGGGTGAGAGGGGCGAAATCATATCCATCTTCCGCTTCGCTTCTCTCCAAGGGAGAAGACCTCTTGGTTACTGATGAAGACAAGAGGCTCAGCAGCCTCTTCTGGTGGGGTGGGACGTCAGCCGGCCCGAGACCCATGACAAGACTGGTTCTCCAACCAGCCAGGCTCTGGGGTGGGATCACCAGCCAGGGCTCCAAGCGCTGGTGCCAAACTTCTCCGGGAGCTTCGAGTGAGACAAGGGCCTCGGTTTCCCTCTCTGGTCCAGGTCCTGGGGGAGATCTTCCAAAGAAGAGACCTCCAAGTCGCTCTCATCATCGGAAAGCTATGGGGAAGTAAGGGGGAGAAGAAAATGCATTCTGACAAAGGAGGATGGAAAGGCAGGATGGGCACAGGGACAAAATGCGGATTTGGAAGGAAGTAGGGAGATGCTGCTCCTCATGCTTTCTCAAGGTTCCTGGTCTTTGAGAACCTGCTTCAGAGACATGGCGTCAGAATGATTTCCTGAAGTCCCACCAGCTAAATCCACGCAAGCTCCTTGGAAAGAACTACGGCAGATGAGGCTGCTCTTGCTGTCATTTAAACCTTGTCCAGATTTTTTTAACACCCCACATCGATGGAGCTGGAAGCCCAGAGGCTTGTCTTTTCTGAATTCCTGAGCTGAATGCACCAGGCGCTAAAGTGCCCACCCTACCTATTCTCAGACTGCTCTCCTAGGGTCTAGTAAATACTCGGACTGAAGGAGTGTGAGGGTAGCTCCAGAGCGCCAGGAATCTTTCAGCCTGGAAAGGGTCTGGGTCGTGGTCCAGGGGAGAACCCAGAGAGGGCCAAGGGCCCAGGCTACCCCGGGACCACAGTCACCCCTCCAGAACTCTCAGTGTTCCGGCTGACATGGGGCCCAGGCCACCTGGCTTTGATATAAGCAGCCTATGTGTTTTCTCCTGGAATAGAAGGCCAACCTTACAGAAACCACACAGGACCCAGGGCAGCAAGCATGCTCTGAGCAACGCCTCAACCTGCTTTGGGCTGTTGGTGCTCTTTCACAATATGGGGGAAAAAGACAAATTTTTTAAATCGTTTAGACTCATTGCTCACAAACACACATAAACTGTATAATAAACCAAACACATTATATAGTGAAAATGGGGTGAAGGGAGTATGCTATCAAGAATCAAAAAGTGATTGCCCACGACTTCTGAATTTTAGTAACAGTATTGGCTATCCCGGGATGAAGCTTTCTAATTGATAAAGGACAGAAAAAGAGTATGAAGTAACGAGAGCTCTCAATGCTTCTGCCTAAGAAAGTGTGGGAGTTGTCCCCTGGCAGGGGCAGAGCAGGGCAGTGAGGAGGGCCTGGTCATGATGGAGGAGGCTGAGCATCTGAGCTCTAAATCTGATGGCAGCTAGAGCTTGAGAGACAAGGCCATCAAGACTTTCTTAGTGATGAGGAACGGCCTTGAATGTTTAGAGCAAAGTATCTAAATACCCCCATTGTACCTCGTTGCCTACTCTGACATGCTGTGCGATGCCACTCCAACACCCCACCCGTGGAAAGAAGTCTGCTCTGGCTCACCCTGCAGAGGGGGAGGGCCCTCTGTAGGGTGAGCCAGAGCACAGCACCTGCAGGAAGGTGGGCACAGCACCAATTCCAAGCTCCATCAGAGGCAGGAAGCAGAAGAAGCAACCCACAAAGTAGTTGCTTGTATAATGAACCAAAAGGCTTTTTTATTGTTAACATGGACACAGACAAGCATTTTAAAGTGGCCCTTGCTCCACAGCGAAGTCACTTACAATGTTCCACTAAGGCCAAAGCTGCCATTCACTGGACCCTCCCGCAGGCCCCGCCCCGGGCCGCCCACAATCGGAGCTGGCTCTGTAGGGAACTGCAGGGCAACCTCCAAGAGTCCTACACCTTACCTGAGGCTTCCTTCCTGGCGCGGCAGCCCTCTGTGGCCCGGTATTGGGCATTAAGAACAGACTGACCCCTCCAGCTGGCTTCTTCGCCGGAGCCTCCAGCTGCTTCTCAAGGTTTTTGACCATCGACTGCACCAGTGTCCCTGGAAGGCAACCAGAGAAAAACGCCCAATAAATGCCATGTCCTGTGGGTCAGGTCCAGGCTCCAGTGTGGACAGAGGGAATATGGAGAAGGTCAGGAGGAAGAAGGAAGGGTAACCGCAAAGAGAGGGCAAGGAGCAAGATGAGGATTTGGCCAATGTGTGCTGCAGAAAAGAGGCTGTGAACATTGAAAATGTAACTATGCACTTAACAATGTGGCTGGGGACAGAGGCTTGGAAGCTGTTCTTCCCTCTTAACCTCTGATCAGGTGGTACACAAACTGCAAGACTAACATGCAGACACATCCTCTTTCAAAGTCTTCACTGAGTCAAGAACATCATAAATACAAATTAGCACAGAACTTCAGGCCAGACACGCTTTCTGCAAACTTCATGCAAGAAAGGTACCAAGCAGTGATGTACATTATCTATGGACACTTGGTGAAATGGTAAACAAGGTGCCTGTCCAGACATCAAGAATGACCAATAGGTAGGGGGCTAAGCTCGGCCTTCTAGGATTCAAATGTCCGAGGGTCTGAGCAGATGGCTGGAGCTACGACAGCCTTTGGCTCACTGAGTCATTCAAGAAATGTTTTGTATTCCAACTATAATTGAAAAATTTTTAATTTTTTTTTTAAAGAACTGTTTAAGGGCCTGTTATACACCAGGCGCTGATTCTCGCTTCTCATTAATTATCTTGTCCAGAGATCTCATTTTACAATAAAGGAACCGAAACTCCTCACACAAGCCCAGGCAAGTAGGTATCAAGTGACAGAGCTCAAACTGGATTGAGGACTCCTGACTCCTCATTCTGAGATGTTTCCACCCTTTTGTTTTTCCTACAGGCCATCAATACTTCTCCAAAGATCTGGTTCTGGTGGATTCTCATGGACTGGCTGGCTTGGAATATGCTGTGGACAAGACCAACTTCTGCAGAATCCTTTAAGAGTATGGACTTGCAGATTGCACAGACCTGGGCTAACAACCCAGAACATCTACATACTGACTTTGGAAATACAAAACCGGAAGTTTCATATTTTTAACTAACCCTGGGCTATTAAATGCAACTGAAGGCGGAAGTTTTGTAAAAAAAAAATCTCGAAAGAATGAGAGTTGATTCAGTTTTGAAAAGAAAATGGTCAGTTAGTCATTGTAACCTTTTAGATAGAAAGGGACAAGTTCATTCCAGTTAACTATAACACTTAGCTTAAATTTTCTGTGATGCTATTTTCATCAACTAGTTGAATTTCTGTCTAAGTCTCTTTGCTGAAAAGGCCAAAGAAATTTCTTGTGGTCCAAAGACCACTGGGCGATACCTGAGGCAGCCTGCTGTCAAGGTTCAGTTACCTTCCAAGGCTGTCACCCTCCTTCTCAAGATTAGCTGGGAAGCTACAATTTTCACAATTTTTTGTTGTTGCAAAAACTTACGTTTGTTAGACTGTGTATTATAGGAAACTATATTTGTCAGAATGTTCATTGTAGTTGAACCTAGTTGTAACCACGGTGATAGTGACCACAACCCCCCTATGTGGCGCTAAGGAACCAAGCAGCATAAAAGACTGCAAATACTCTTAAAAAGAAAATGGCTAAAGGCCACTCTTTCTTGGAAAATTTTATTTCACAAATAAAATAAACAAACAAACAATAAACTCTAACACATTAACTTCAAAGAAAACCAGAATTTTCCATAAAGTTAGTTCTATGATCTTAAACAAGTAACTTAAGGTCTCAGAGGCTTAGTCTGTTACAAAGTGTATAGTTACACAGATGCCTTACCTCATGGGTGGTGGGAGGGAATTCCTGCTCTACCCTCAGGGTGGCCAAGCTTAAGAGGGATACCTTCTCGGTGTTTCCCCACACCTTACCTTCTCCTACCCACAGAATTAACCAAGCAAAAGGACTGCGACATCTCCTGGGCCACATTTCAGCTGAGAGAGGGTCAGGAAGCCTGACTTTATTTTTCTCTCCGACCCTCACCAGCACCAGTGACTGGGTTCAGAAAGTGACTAGATTGTCCCCACAGCTGCCCGTTTCAGCCCGTTCAGGGTCCTCTTTGCTGACTCAGCCCTATGAACAAATATGGTCAGGATCTAGATTTGGGGAGGCTGCGGGGGTCCCCACTTGGGTCTCGGGAGCAAATCCAGCTCTAACAGCAAGTCTACGCCTTAGGCTTTACTGGGCCCTGTTGCCAATAATAGAGCAATGCTTTGTTCTCAGTGTATCTGGCCACCGTGTTTATTCGCTACTGGTAAGAACCTGGAGAAGGAAAGGGGTAAGTGGGCTCCCCCAGCTCCAACAGTTTAACAATTCAATGACAAACAAAGGGCAAAATAAACCTCACTCAAATTCTATCTCGCTCCTAATTTCTCTTTCTTCTCAGGGAAATATCTGATGAGAGGGAGGATCATTCTCTCCAATAATGAGTTGTCACAATAATGAGCTGGCAAACCAAAAAACCCAAAGAAAATCAAAGGGTCTTTCCAGGACCTGCATTTGGGCTAGAGAAGGGTTACCCTGGTGGTCCCAGACCACTCACCTGAGGAAGCCGGCCCCCCTGAGCCCTTGCCAGGGAATGGGGCACTCCCCTCTGAGGTCCCAGTGTCAGACCAGTCCCAGTCATCCTCAGGCCGGGGCCCCATCCTGGAAGGAACTTGTGGGGGCTGACGAGATGTCTGCTGCACAGAATGTCCCTCTGAGTCCTCTTCGGAACTGAACGGGGGTGTACTGCTGAGGAGGACAAAAAAATGAGGGCCACTTTCAAAGCCACACTTCACCACTTGCAAGCACGTTTGGTTTCCCCAGAGCCAGCCCTCCTCCCTCCCTGGGCCCAGAAGACAGCTGGGAGTAATCCTGGAGTGTAGCAGCAATGCCAGAGGAGCCAGAGGACTCGGTCCCCTTCCAGTGTGGCAACCGGGGCTTGAAGAGATGAGTAAGGGCAGCATAGGTTTGTCTTGATGGAGAGGGAGCACAGGACCCCAGTCCTACGTGAGGACCCTCCTGTTCACTTCTTTCTCTGTCCCTCACCTGTCTGCAGAAGCCTGTGGGGACCCCAGAACAGGGCAGCCTGAGGCCGGAAGCCACATCACAAACCCAGTGAGAGTGCAGAGGTTGGGGCTCACCTTAGCCCAAGCCCCGGGGAAGAAGTGGTGCCGGAGGGTCCACGCACTGCGAGGCGTGGAGTCGGGGTGGGCACCTGGGCCAGGCCAGGGCCGTGGCTGCCGCGGCTCTGAAGAGTGGTCACGGGTGGCTCTGCCGGCTTGGATGGCGATGCCACGTTCAGGGTCCTGGCCTTTGGCTGGACCTCTTTGGTGACGAGAGGGTTCTGCTGACTTTTGACTAGAAACACAGATGACAATGAGTTTCAGAGCCTATCTATCTGGGCTCTCAAGCCTGAGAGGGGGCAGAAAAAGGCGCTGACACACTGGAAATGGACAAGCCACTCTGTTGCAATACACCATAATAACCACAGCAGATTTAATAACTGCCCCCACCCCTAGTGTCTCACTGCTGGCTGGACTCAGGACTGGGACCCACAGTTTTACCAGAGACCAGGAGAGCAGCAGCTGGTATTCCAGGGTTATGTCATCATTCCAGGAGACCCGCAGGGGGCAGCAGGTCTGAATAGAAGTCCAGCACATCTGCAGCTCTCTCTCTCTCTCTCTCCTCTCTCTCTCTCTCTCTCTCTCTCTCTCTCTCTCTTCCTCTCCTCTCTCTCTCCTCTCTCCCACACACACACACACACACACACACACACCCCCCCTACTCCAGCTCAGTCCTAGAAGCCCATCTCACCAAAGCCACCTACCCTCTCTACCCACCCAAGCAAGCTTCAGCCACTAGAATGCTGGCAGCCTTGTAGGAAGGCCCTGCTGGCACCAGAGGTCGCCAGAGGACCACACGGGCCACTGAAATCCACACACTTGGACTAGAACTCTGCTAAAGGCAGGCAATTAGACATAGCCCTCCATTGCCCAGACTGCAAGGCCCACTGTGGGGAAGGGAATCCAGGATCAGCAATTTTTTATGGAAAGAGGCGAGAAAGTGCATCGCAGAGAGTTGAAGTCTGGCTGCATGAAACTCTTACCTATGTGGACCAAGTAATAGTATAAAATGAGTACCTTATAGTGTAGTTCAAGGTCAAATGTTTGAAATACACTGATCTCAGAGAATGTGGACCTTCCACTACTCAGAAGTGGACCTTCCAGGAAAGCGTAAACTGAAGAGAAGGGGAAGGCAAACTCGTGGAGGGAAAATAATAACAATAATAGCCACCAAGCTGAGCACTTTACATATGCCCGTTTAGCTTCAGACACCTTCAGAGAGTATTCTTTTCTCCACTTTACAGAGGCCTCTAGAAATTCAGGGACTCAATCAAGGACCACAATTCCGTGGAAGCTAAGTGGTAGATGCAAACTCAGGTTGTCGGTCACCCCGAATGTAGGACTCTGGCCACTGCCTTTCCACATCCAACAGCTTCGCCCCAAAACTAGAGGCACAGTGTGAGCAGAGATGAAAGGTGAGCATTCGTACAGAGCTGGAAAGATAGTCTACAAAGTGCTGTGAAAAAACAGTGTCATCTCACAGTGACATGTCCTGGGGAAGGCAGGACCCCAAGGCCAGGGAGGCTCTCACTACTGGCTTTAGGACTATAGGAGCGAGGGCTAGAGATGGGGTGGCACTTGGAGAAATAAGACACCTTTCTCTTCTCGTAGAAGTGGGGACTCTGAGGCTTCCACTCACCTTCCCTGACTGCCTGTCCCCTCTCTCCTCCGAGCCCCCACCACCCTGTGCTTGGCTTCGTCACATCGCCTAGTCCCGACTGGTTTCCCAGCTAAGGCGGCAGGTCCCGGCACAGATCAACCTCCGTATATACTGTACTAAATGAATCAGTGAATGAACAAATATTTGAGGCAGAGGATTAGGAGCTAAAACTGAAAGACAGGTTAGCAACTAGGACTAATACCTTTCTTCTGAGATTTCTGTACAAGACTAAGAACTATTTTTTTCCTTAGAGATTTTAAGACCAGAAGTTTAAACTAAACAGAGTTTCCCATATTGTTGACACAATATTTTTATGCCAATTGCTGTTATCTATCTAATATTTTTATATAATGACACCACCTTTAAACATAAAATACCCACTTTATATTTGTCCAGGTCATAATTTCTATGAGCTCACAGTATTGCAATGTTAGTAATATTTTCTAATGCATATGAGAAAAAAATAAAGATTAAAATTTAGAATTATTTATCCATGTACCAACTAAAATCATCTTTCCTACCCCCAGAGATATGCAGACAACATTCTGGAAAATTCCTTTGCCTGAAGAGCTCAGATTGGGTCTACATGAACACAAGGAGGTAACAGAAGACCTCTCTCTGGCCACCTATGTCCATGACTGAGGAGACAAAGTGATAGGCACTGTGGCATCACCCTGCCAGATCAGACCCACAGCCACTAAAGCCCCCCCAGAGCCCCCAGTTACAGCAGCCCAGTTGAACTGGGAATCCTCTAGAAAAGGGGGACATCGAACCTAGGAACACACGTTCCCTTGCTCCCTAAATTCTGCGAGGACAGAGATTGGAGGGTCCTTGCCCATGCACTTTAATCTTCCACAAGAAACTCAGGCCCTTTTCTTGCCATGACCCCCGGGGCAAAGCAGCGGCATGACTCTATGCAGGAAACAAGTCTGAGGACCTGTCCGCAGGCAGACGGGCACAACCTCTCCACCCTCCCACTACTTCAGAGCAGAGTTTTCATTTGATTGATATCTGCCTCTGCCTGCAGCCCCAGTGCTGACATGCCTGGTTTATGGAGCCAGAAACCAAATGGGTTGCTCTCTGTGGGAGCAAAGTTCAACTTGTGGTCAACGCAGACAAAGCAAAGCAGAGCTAAGCTGTTGAGTAAGGAATGAGTCTGAGCAAGGAGAGTTCAGGCTGGCCACAAGCTCCAGCTCTGGCTCTTTTCTGTTTCCCTAAGGACCCTGGTGCCCACCCACCCCACCCATTCAGACTCCATGTTCCCAACAAGAGGACTTCCATACTCAGTCACCTGTGAGAATCCTACCATCTCTCCCTTCAGAACCATGCTCCCAGGGGGCAGGGGTTACACCCTCCTCTGTGCAAACAAGTCCAAATTCTCCTGGGTCACAGCCCCTCTGAGCAAGCCCCCTCGCCAGCTTACCTGGAGCCTTGCCATCCGGCTGGGACCTCAGGGCCGCATGCCTCTGTCTCTCCTTCACTCTGCTGGTGGCTTCTTTGATGAGCTTTTCCCTAAGACTCAGAAATTCAGAAAACCTCCCCGCCTTCTGCTCACGCTGGGACCTCAGAAGGGACTCCAGGTGTCTGAGAGTCTGAACCGGGATTCCCTTTGCATCCTAGAAGAGACAGAAGTTCTTCTTTGGAGACTGGGGATCCCCTCCTGTCTCTAAACTTGCTGCTGGCCTGAGAGCCACTGTGATCAGCGCCGGCTACTTTCTGGGAGAGGATGAGATGGGAGTCAGAGCAGGGCGAGCCCCAGCTTTACACGCTGCTAAAAGTGTGGTGGTTTAGGGTGTGGGAGCCCCGTCAAAACATGCAGAGCAAGATGATAAAGGGGCTGTACACAATTCCACTGACATCACAACGTACAAGGCTTAGACAGGACATGCCTTTCCACCCGGCTGATCTTAGGATGGGAGACCATGGCTCGCTCCTTTTTGTACCCCAGGCCCCATCGTCATGCCAGACATGTTGTCTTTCATGATTAACAACATTTGAAAAAAACTACTGCAAAAAACAAATGCCAGGTACCCTTCCAGGACCTATTGGAAGTTGCTTGGGCTCTTGACATCTACCCAGAGTCCATGGGAGGGTCTTGGGAGGCATCTGAATCTAAGATGAAGAATCATTCAAGGGCATAAAGAAATGTTTTAATTAAGCCTGAACACAGGGCAAAAGTTAGATTAACCAGGAGTTGAAAACAGCCAAAGATTAGAGTATCCTTACTAAATTAAAACTAGAGGTTTTTGTTCTAATCTTACTCTATACAGATAGTACTTCCAATGACATGATGCTCAGCTTTTAATAATATGGTGTGCTTTCATTTCATAATAAATTTCATTGATGCCTTTAACGATAATATTCATGCTCTGGTTAAAGACGAGCATTGAGGCAACAACGGCATTCACGTACTAGTTTGTTCCAGACGGCTTACAGTGTCTGCCTCACCCACGCCACCTGCTGAGTGGGCATGGCCATGTGTGCCACCAACAATGGATACTTCACCCAAGGGACCCATCCAGAGGCCAGTTGGAACGAATAAGATGAACAAGCTTGCAATGTAAAGAACAACCAATCATTTGTCGGTCTAAGAAAACCCTGTGTCTAAATGATAGGTATCGGCTGTTACAACGGGGGCACCAGAACTTACTCTCTTTATGCCCATGCTTTCCAGTTTCTCTTCCAGGGTGTCCTCCAGGACTGGCCTGAACTGCTTCAGCAAAGTGGGGTTTTGCCTCAGAGCTGCCAGCACCTTTTGCTGTCCATCTTGTGAATCCTCCAGCTCTGCAGCACAAGACAATCACCAAGGTCAACTTGGGCACCCGAAACCTCCACTCCCAAAACCCCACTGCACCTGCTTGGCCTTCGCTTGGCCAGTGATCCTGGTCTCTGCCCTGTGAGCTCAGGGCCACTGACATCCCCTGAGTGTCCAACCCTGGATCAGAAGCTGGGGTGTTTCTGCTTCTGGATACCACTGCCTTAAACCACCCACCCCAACCTCATGTTGAAAATTCTCATTCCCTGCCAGTCTGGACCTTCAAGATCATGGTTCATTCCTGCCCCAGGATAACTCAGAGCTTGCAGGCTTTTGACATGCACGTGAGTCCTGACAGCAGCTTATTCTCTGAGCTCAATTCTGATCCCAGATTCCAAGGCCTGTCTGCCACCAGTTCTAGCCTAATCCTGGCCCCACTTGATGCCCTCACCTCATTGCTTTGTTAGGTTCTGTTATGGTCTAGGGAATAAAATGGCAGACAGGAAAGAGAGGTCCCTGCTCCCTTGGAGTTTACTGTCTAGATCAGGCATTCTTCCTCCAGTTGTAATGAGCATCAGAATCACATGAGTTCCCTTCAGAGAGTTTGATTCCGTAGGTCTGGGGAACGGCCCTATAATCCGATTTTAACTTGCCTGGATGAGCCGCAGACCATGCCTCAAAAAATACCAATCCAGGGGGTAACAAAATTAGCAATTACAATAAAATGTGGTAACTGCTACCAAGTAGCAGTCCAGGGTGAGTCAGGGAAGCCCCTACCCCGCAAAGTACTCTTCAGGTCCAGCATGGGGGCCGCTGCTATCAAAGCTGCACAGCCTTTTGATTCAATCAATAGACATTTACTAACAAGAAATGAGTTACAGTGTTGGGTGCTGGGGACACAGAAGAAAACCCAAAAGGAGCTCACAGTTGAAGGTGGTGATCTCAACCCTGCCTGCACAGCCGAATCACCAGGGCCCCGCGCCCACGCTAATTTCATCAGAAACTGAGGGTGGGCCCCAAGCCTTAACATTAATTTTTAAAGCTCCCCAGATCTTCTACCAAATAGCCACACCTTAAAACCAATTGGTTTTCAAAGTGTGAGCCATCACACCAGTACCACTCGGTAACTTATTAGAAACGCAGATTCTCGGATCCCACTTCAACCCTACTGAATCAGAATTTCTGGAGGTGGAGCCCAGCAATCTGGGAGTAAGGAGACCTTCCTCTCCCTGTACACTCTTTTGTATTCATGCCTTTATTTCCTTCACCCCGATTTCAGGTGGCCAGATACAGTTAAGTAGAGACAAATTAAACAATGAAGATGGCAGCAAATCTGTTTTCTACATTGGACACCGGGGAAGAAAATGAGGCCCTACCTTCCTCAGAAGAGTTCTCTTCAGTGTCCACAGCCTTCAGGCCCTCACAGATCCCTGAAGGGAAGAGGAACGGTTTGTGGCTCCAATGCCCTGGACCCCATCCTTCACTTAGAGAGAAGCATGGGACATCATGTGAGTGCTGGACAGGAAAACTAAGCCCTCTAGTCATTTCTTTACCAGAGAGAGGCAGGATGGAGCAGTGGTCACAACCCTGGACACTGAAGGTAGAAAGATCAGAGTTCACACTCCGTCTCTGACCCTCACTAGCTGTGTACAACGTGGCAAGTCCTCGAAGCTCTCTAAGCCTCAGTCTCCTCATCTAGAAAATGAGGATAATAATGCCCACCCCTCATTAAAATATGAGGACAATATAATGAGACGACGAGTCCGAAGTGCTTGGCAAAGTGCATGGCGCACATTCCAGCCCCAGCACTGGGAAGTTCAGGACCACAGGAATAGTGCTTCCTGAACTGGTTGCAAGGCTGTGAAAGAAATGTCTAGCCTCAAGTCAAGGGATGGGAGGAGACATGTGTGTTTGCAAGAAAAGGCAAGAGGGTAGCCATAGGGATAGAACAGGGGAGGAGAGTGGAATATGAGGAGCCAGGTTTCATAAGGGACTGACCGGGGTCCTCCAAGCAGAAGCAGTGCCCTAGAGGTTACTGTCTGCCTTTAGACTCCAGTACCTGCACTCCATTACACACTCACATACTATCATGTGCATACACCAGCACACCAAAGTACCCAAGAAGAGGAGAGCACATACTCCAGACAGGCCACATTCACAAATATTGGGGTTCACCTTGCTACACACTAGGAACAGGGTAAAGGTCAATGACCTGAACCACAGTCAAGGTGGATCAGAAAGTGCCTGTTTGTGAACGCTGCTCCATCAATCACCACCCCCAAGCTCCTCATCCTTCCCCATGTCTCCACTCTACGGAGAAGAGCAGGTTAGGAAGGAAATCCTGGCAGCTGCAAGGAATGCCTTCAGCACAAACGCCAGGCTGGAGCCCTGTGTGTCCCAGAAGCAAATGTCTTCTCACCCTTTACTGCCCAGTCGGAGAGCCTGATGCCACATGACCTCACTCTCATCCTGTAAAGTGATTTGTGGAAGACAAGAAAGAGAAGAGCCCAAGACAACAGCCAAGATTGTTACACATTACCCCATGCAGACTTACCCTCCACCTTCCTGAGAGACATGGTCTGGATCTGCAAAGATGTGGAACAGAGCAGATTACAGCCAGCAGGGACCTTTGCTCTGAGCAGTGGGTCTGTCTACCACCATGAAGCAGGGACAGCCACGATTTCCATGACACCCATAGGAAACTGGGAGGAGCTCAGAGTACACACCCCAACACCCCAACGCATCTCTTGCCATCCATATGGGAGAGGGATGGTACCAGGTTGAATGGCAGTAAACAGGATGGCACCACATTCCATTTTCCCATGGTGGGGAGACAACAATTCCCCCTGTTCAGAGAGGGACTATGGTCTGAAAGGCAGGAACCCCGTGGAAGCAGAGTGACACAGGTACGCAGCCAATACTATTGGTACAATTGGTGGAAAACAGCCAGGGTAAGGTAGGCAGCCCCCCACCCCTACAATATGCTCATCTGAGCTAAGTGCCCCCTACGAGGAAGGAGGCATGATGTGGACGGGCACTGAACTGTCTGCTCATCCCCACTTTTCCAGGAAGTGCTTCTTCTTCCTCCTTCCACATGACTGCAGACAGGGAAGCCACATGTGACAATGTGACCTCACACCACAGCCATAGCTGACTGTCCAGGTCTGGCAGAAAATTCTGGACTGGTAAAGTGTGAAGTCAAGAGCTGTCAGCAGCCAACTGATTTTGTTTTCCTTGTTTGTTTATTTGTTTGCTTGTTTGTTTTGCCATATGGAACAGAAGAATGAAAGCTGATCTTCAAAGTAAAAGAGAAATTGAAGCAGATATAGAGAAAAAAACAGACACACACGACAGAGGAAAATTCCTGACTATATTCATGTCTCTGGTCCCAGCTGGTTCCCAGACTCAGCCGCTCCCCTGCCTTGAGCTTTGTGAGGCATCCTACCTACCCTTATGACAAATTCCCTCTTCTGCTTAAGCTTAAGCTGTTTTTTATTACTTACTGGCTAATAACACATCCAACTCTTCCTTCATTTGCTTACCTCTATTCTAGAGACTATAAAACAAATTACTCACTTCCTAGGCCTCATTGCATCTATAACTACCCATGTGTTATAGCTTTAACCAATAAAATATAAGCAGAAGTCTTAGAAGGGGGCCTTTTCATCAACTTCTTCCATTGAATATAGTTGTGATGATTGGGGCTATGGCAGCCATCTTGCAACTATGAGAATCAAGCATGAGAACAAAATCTAAACATACAGAAGATGGTAAAAAGAAAAACAGTCTGAACTTCCAATGGCATAATGTTGCGGCTAAACCAAGGCCAGCAAGAGTCTCTTCTTTTGGTATTACAATAAAAATGAACCTCTGTTAATCTATTCTGTTATGTTTAGCCAATAGGTTCTTTACTGAAACATTTAGCTCTGGGTAACATACGGAAGAAACCTCCAGACTGGACTTGACTGGCCAGAGCCGTAAAGAGCTAGGTGTTTACGAGGGCAAACAGTAAAAAGAAAAGCAGTAGGGGAGAGGGGAAGATAAGTTGACTGGGTGAAGTATAGTGGGAGAACAGAAAGGCACAAATAGCAAGGGCACAAGTACAGGAAGAGTGGGCTAGAGAGTAACTGTGTGCTCAGCCCAGGGAAGCCATGTGGAGGCTGGTGTCAGAACCATGGCGAGGACCTGAGGCCACAGGAGGGGCCCAGCTGGGGAAAGATACACTTCTAATCTTCTCCACAGACCTGGCACGCGGAAGTGGGAAGCTGAGCCCGAGCTGGGCAGAGACTTATCAGCAACAGGTGAAGAGTCACAGGGGCCAGGTCTGGGAGAGGGGTACTTAGTAAGTGCCTTTTCATCACACTAGTTTATTTGACCACCTCATCAGAGGCTGTTAATTGATGAAATGGGTATTGGTGAAGAAACTATGTCCGAGAACACAGTGAAAAGAGCAGAAATTTTGCATTCCACCTGCCTGGCTGGGGTTGAATCTTAGTCCTGTCGCTAAAGAGTGCCCTGTATAGACTCCAGTGAGGCACTTGAGTTCTCCGGCCTGTTTCATCATCTGTCAAGTGACAATAAGGAGAAGGTAATGTCTACCTTGAAGGGCAGTCATGAGGTTTAAATGAGTCAATAAGCGAAGTATCAACCAGGTGCTAGCACTTAATACAGTCTCTGGTATTAGAGAACCCATCTGCCAGAAGCCCCGGGGATGATGGGCACATTTTCAGCCTGGAGGGAGGCAGGCAGCATCCTCATCACTTTGCGCCCCTCAATCCTGAGGACTCTTCTCTCTCCTTAAAGAACCTGGCTAATGAGACGAATGCCGATGAGTCCAGAAGAATCTAAGGAGATCCTCGCAGAGAAGAGGCCTGGGGGCACCAGAGGCTGGCTGGAACAAGGGAAAGACCTACCATCTCCTCTTGGGAGGCGATGAGCCTGGCTTGTTCCTGGAGCTGGGTGCGGAGGGCATTGATCTGGCGCTGGGACTGGGCAGCCGCTGTCCTCTGATCCTGAGACAGGGAGGCCTGGAGCCTCTCATTCTCCTCCTGCAACTGGTGGGCACAGGATGGTGGTTCGGTCAAATGCTGCAGGGACCTCTGAGTGCCCAGTGTCTACGGGGTCTGCAACTATAGGCAATGCTAGTCAGGGTTTCACCTGAAGCAGGGTAGAGGGTTTCCAGACCTGGACAGGTGGCTCTCTAACAAGACCGACTACCTTCCAGTTTGGAGATATTTTCAAGCTATGCTTGAGGAGGAATGAGAATTGAATGCAAGTCCCTAAGATCAGGGCAAAAGGGATCTCTGTCAGGTGTGGCCATCCACTGACAGACAAGTCGAGGTCATTCAAAAATCATCAAATGGATATTTTCAGGTGAGAATGAAAGGTGACGAAAATGTGGTAACATATGACCTACGGTGTAAGAGCAAAGAGAAAATGAGACTATTTATTGATATTTGCATAAAGAAATTCTAGAAGAGTATGCAAGAAAACAGTGGGGGAGGGGTGTTGGGACAGGTAGACGGAGACGAAGTGGGAGCATAACTTTACTCAGTGCACCGTAATATATTTCTTCTGTTTTTAGAAAAAATATGCACGTGTTTCCCATTTTAGGATGTTTCAAATAAAATAAAACCATCAGATGGGATAACTGGAGTGGGGTTGACTACTGCGTGCTGGACTCTGATCTAAGCGCTTTCACCTCTGAGCTCTCTGCAGGGCTCTTGTTAATTGGCTTCCCCTTCAAATTGCCTCCTCCTCAGGGGCATTTTTATAGAAGCTATTATCTCTGCCCTGAGGCCTGCTACGGGTCCATTCACTGGTCTCAGTATCTGAGCCCCTGCATTAGTGCCCCACCTGAACTATCACTGAGGTCCACAACCACTTAGTTCTCTCCTGGGTAGAATTTCAAAGAAGGGCCCAAATATGAAATGACCAGACAATTCATCTGAGGTTTATAGCACAACTCTCCTTGGAGGGACTGAAGGGGTTCCTGCCAAGAGAACCACAGAGTAAAGGATGTGTTGGGTTCAGAAGAGAAGGCCTGGAGGCCACTATTCCTAGTCAGGGAAGCCACTGTCTTGGCAGCTGAACCTCTTGTATATTGATGCAGGTCAGCAGCCAGGAACGGTATCAGCAACAAAATATCTGCCCATCGGTTTTAGGTGGGGGGAAAGATGGTGTGCTGATGGATGAAAGGAGGTCACAGAAACCAAGGTCCCCAGACCACCCAATGAAAGCTACCTCTCTCTTCTGAGCTGCATGCTCCTCCTGCAGTTCCTTCAATTTTCTCTTCCATTCTGTTTTCTGAAAAAGATGAACAGTTTATTAAATGGCCCCCTCCAGATATTAAAATATATTATAAAACTACAGAAATTAAAAAATACTGCCTCATGATTAGGGACACAGAGCAATGAAAAGGATGGAAAGCCCAGAGAAAGATGGGGAAAATATGGACTCTTAGTCTGGGAGAAGATGGATTATTGACTAATACTGTTCAAACAAGTAGCTAGCTGGCTGAAAAAAAATATGAACTTGGATCCTTATTTCATATTTTAAACCAAAATAAATTCTAGGTGGGTCAAACATTTAAACATAAAAAATAGGAGTGACTGTAAGCAAGGTGGTAAAATGGGAGGTTCCAGCTCTCAAACCACCCAGAGATGAGAATATCTTTCTGGGAGCCGGGGAATCCAGCTGAGAGGTTCCAGAACCTCGATGGAGCAAGAAATCTGAGAACAGACACATTGAAGAGGAGAAAAACAATTTCACTTTACCTGCATCAATCCTCCCCCACAGCAGCACAGCTCAGTGACAAGAGAGACCCCTTCAGCCCACAATACTTCCCACAGGGGAAAGTGAGAGTGAGTGAGCACCCAACTGCCCTAGCCTTGAGGAATGCTGCCCAGGAGACCCACTCTGTCTCATCCTACCCAGAACTGAGGGAATTGGCATGGCTGACTTGGCATGGGGCACTGGCACACAAATCTCAACAACCAGCAGTAGATCCTATTGGGTGGCTTGTGGACACCAGAAAGTGTGAAAAGAGAAAAAGTACAAGTGTAAAGTATTGGCATTCAATTGAAGTTAAGTTGTTATCAGCTTAAAATAGACTGCTGTAACTATAAAATGTTTTAGCTAAGACTCACATTAATCACAAAGAAAAAACTTGTAGCACAAATGCAAAACATAAAGAGAAAGGAATCAAAGCATACCACTACAAAAAAAAAAAAATCATCAAATCACAAAGGAAAGCAGCAAGAAAAGAACAAAGTAACTGCAAAAAAAGTCTGAAAACAATTAACAAAATGGAAATAGTAAGTCCTTATCTGTTAACAATTACTTTAAATTTACATGGATTAAATTCTCCAATCGACAAATGTAGAGTGGCTGAATAGATTTAAAAAAAAAAAAAAATCCAACTATATGCTACCTATGAGAAATTCACTTTACCTTTAAGAACAAACATACCTGAAACTGAAGAGATGGAAAAAGATATTTCATGAAAATAGTAACCAAAAGAGAACAGAGGTAGCTATACTGGATAATCTAGAAGTGGATAAATTCCTAGAAATGTACAACTTACCAAGAATGAATCATAAAGAAATAAAAATCTGAACACACCAATAATGAGTAAGGAGATTGAACAGGTAATCAAAAATCTCCCAGCAAAGAAAAACCCAGAATCATATAGCTTCATTTTGAATTCTACCAAACAGTTAATGAATGAATGCAAAATTTTCTCAAATTCTTCCCAAAAATTGAAGAGAAAAGAATACTTCCAAACTCATTTTATGAGGCCAATATTACTCTTATCAAAAGACACTATCAGAAAAAAAAACAATTATAGGCCGATATCCCTGATGAATATAGATGAAAAAATCTTCAATGAAATACAAGCAAACCAAATTCAACAGCACATTAAAAAGGCCATACACCATGATCAAGCAGGATTCATTCCCAGGTTGCAAGAATTTCAACATACACAAGTCAATAAATGTGATGCACTACATTAACAGAATGAAAGATAAAATCATATGATTATCTCAATAGATATAGAAAAAGCACCTGAAGAACTTCAACATTCTTTCAAGATAAAAACTCTCAACAAATTGGGTATAGAAAAAACATACCTCAACATAATAAAGGCCATATGTGACAAGCCCAAATCTAAGATCATACTCAACAGTAAAAAAGCTGACCACTTTTTTTCTAAGATCAGGAGTGACACAAGGATGCCCACTCTCACCACTTCTGTCCACTATAGTAATGGAAGTCCTAGCCAGAGCGATCAGACAAAAAAAGAAATAAAAAGCATCCAAATTTGAAAGACAGAAGTAAAGTATCTCTGTTTGCAGATGGCATGATCTAATATATAGAAAACTCTAAAGATCCCACTCAAAAAATAACTGTTAGAAATATTTTCAAATTAGATTACTGATTTCAAATCATATTACAAAGCTATTGTAATTTAAACAGTATAGTACTAGCATAAAACAGAATGGACCGGAACACAAAACCAAGAAATAAATCCATACATCAATGGCCAAGTCATCTTCAACAAGGGCACCAAGAATACAAAATGGGGAAAAGATAATCTCTTCAATAAATGGTGTTGGAAAAAATGAATATATGCAAAAGAATGAATTGAACCAATATCTTCCACCATACACAAAAATCAATTCAAAATAGATTAAAAACTTGAATTTAAGATCTTTTTAAGTTTTAAAACTGTAAAATTCCTAGAAGAAAACATAGGGAGAAAGCTCCTTGATATTGGTCTTGGCAATTATTATTTTGGATGTGACACCAAAGCACAGATGACAAAAACAAAAGTAAACAAGTGAGACTACATCAAACTAAAAAGTTTCTGTACAGAAAAGGAAACAGTCAAAAAAATGAAAAACAACCAATAGAAAAGGAGAAAATAATTGCAAACTATATATCAGATAAGGGATTAATATCCAAAATATAAGGAACTCGTACAACTCAATAGCAAAAAATAATAATAATAACCCAATTTTAAAAATGGACAAAGGACTCAAATAGACATTTTTCCAAAGAAGACATACAAATGGCCAACAGTTATGTGAAAAGGTGTCAGCATCATTAATCAACAAAGAAATTCAAATTAAACCACAATGAGATATCGCTTCACACCTATTGATATAGCTATTATGAAAAAAAAAAAAGATAACATGAGTTGACGAGGATATGGAGAAAAGGGAACCCTTGTGCACTGTTGGTGGGAATGTAAATTGGTGCCACCACTATGAAAACAGCATGGGGGCTCCTCAAAATATTAAAAACAGAAAAAGTTACTCATTTTCCCTGGGTAGCTCCCATTATACATGATATATACATGTTAATAAACATCTATTTGTTTTTCTCTTGTAAAAAATTAAAAATAGAGCTACCATATAATCCAGCAATCCTACTTCCTGGTATTGGTCCACAGAAATTAAGATTAGGATTTTGTAGAGAAACCTATACTCTCATGCTCATTGCAGCATTATTCACAATAACCAAAATATGAAAACCTAACAATCCACCTACGGATGAATGGATAAAGAAAATGTAGTATATACATACACTGAAATATTATTCATCCTTACAAAAGAAGAAAATCCTGCCATTTGTGCCAACATGGTTGAACATACAGGATATTATGCTAAGTGAAATAAGCCAGCCACAGAAAAACAAACTGCATGATTTCATTTATATGTGGAGTCCAAAATAGTCAAACTCACAGAAACAAAACAGATAGAAGAATGGTGATTGCCAAAGGTTAAGAAGAGTTGAAAATCAGGAGGTTATGGCCAAAGGTTATGGTCAAAAGTTTATAATGCATGATATATATATTGTATTGTATACTTAAAACTTGCTAAGAAGGTAGATCTTATGTTAAGTATTATTACCATACACAGAAAAAATAACAATGATGATGGTAATAATAATAATGAGGGTAGGAGCAAACTTTGACAGGTGATTAATATATCTATGGCCTGATTGTGGTGATAGTTCCATAGGATAGTTTACTTATGCCCAAACTCATTGAGTTTTATATATTTAATAGGTACAACTTTTTTATATGTCAATCATACCTCACTTAAGTGGTATGAATGAATGAATGAGGCCATAAAAGTACTAAAATAAAATACAGGAATATTTTATTTTTAAATCTCAAAGAGACCATAAATAAAAGATTGATAATTTGATAATTTTTACCACATTATTAATTTTGTGTGGCCAAAACCACAGTAAACAAAGTGGAAGGACCAATAGAAAAGTGGGGAAAATGGCCTCAACAAGATCAATGAAGTGTCTGTCAGGTTAATTTCCATACACTGCACGAACTGTCAAATTGATAAGGAAATCGATAGAAAAACAGGTGAAGGATGTGAACAGAGTTCATAGAAAAAGAACAGCTTTGTATATGTGAAAAATCAAGCAGTAGAAAACACTTTGCTTCTGTTAATTAGACATTAATCTCCTTAGCAATCTTAGCAGGAAGAGAAGCACAACATGATTTAATGACTGTGCTAATTGTCTTTCTTGCCATGGAATTATCAATGACACAGACCATACATAACTGGACTATTTTAAGATTCACCCAGTGGTGGCCAGAGCTACCTCCTACCGTCTTGTGAGAGCAGATTGTACACAAGTCTTCCCAATTCCATGTCCATGGAATATTTACACCACAGAAAATGGCAAATGCTACAAATCAAAGATTTTTTTAGTTCCAGAGAACCAGCTGTTAAATATTTACCATCACACCACTAGATTCATCCCAAATATCTTCAATCCAGGAGGTTGTCACACTTTCTGAATGTTATTTTTAACTGGGTTAGAGTCAAAATGAGGGCAAAGGTGTCCAATAAGAGACATAGCTGTGTATTTTGAAAAAGATCCCAGATAAATCTGGTATTACGCACATGCATGTCACCAGTCTTGCACTGAGCACTGCAAGAACCCTCTTCTATGCTTTCATGTATTGGCAAAAGGTCTGAAAAAATAGAATTTTAATGTCTTTCAACTTCCCTAAAACCACAAAGCCAAAGCGAGAAACTTAGTTATAAGACAACATGGTTCTCGGCTGGCTCTCGGGAGAAAGGCATGGGACATCAGCTCACCTGAGCCTCTATCTTCTCCCTCATGGCCCGGAGCTCCTGTGCCTGCCTGAGTCTCTCCTCAGACTCCTCATCCCGCAGCGACCCGAGGTTGGATCCCATCACACTGTGGGACTGTAGTGCCTTTAGTTTCTGAAAAGGCCAGGGAATCGTGTTATTTAGATGAAAATCTAATCACGATGTTGTTTTTTTCATACCTCGGGCAGTGCCAGAGAAGCACACCATACCCCCACCACACACTTGTCCTCACTAGCTATCTGCCAGTGAATATTCACACAAGTCCATGTTCTCCTTCTCTGGGATTCTCCTGAGACCTCGGGCCTTGCACAGGAAAAGCAATTTCCCATGGAAGGACAGAAAATGGACTGTCTTACAGTGTTTTTTACAATCACTCTAAACGGAATCTTATTTTTTTCCCCTAGAATTTTAAAAAATATGTTAACAAAATAACGACTACACTGAGAATTTTGTATCCAGTTTGATTCCTATACTTTAATAAAAGTAAAATAGTAAAATGTCAGGTGAGAGGAGAAAGGAGTAAGACACACGACATAAGCACATAAGCAATCCTACAGGGGAAAAGAAAAAAAATTGGATGTTCCAATTTAGAAGAATGTGATCCAAGTTAAAAGGAAACCATGGATGATAAGAATTATGTCCTCATTTAGCAAAACTCAGAATTTCCTAACCAAAAGTAACCTTTTGATCCTTGCTGAGATAGTTTCTGAACAACTCCAAATTCAAATCAATACCTATCTATCAAATTTCTAGATAACACACACACACACACACACACACACACACAGAGCTCTCATTTCAACCCCACCCCCTTTCAGTCTCAGACTGAGATGATGGGTCACCCAAGACTTCAGGCATATTCTATGACAATCCCCTTCTGGAAAGTTGCCTATGTGTTTCTATAGGCAAAACGTGAAATGGCTGTGAGAAACACTATTTGACAGTTCATTTTCAAAAACAAGAAAAGATTTTCTTGATGTCAGGAGGGCCCATAGGAGCTAAATACATTCGGAAAGTATTTCTCCTCAAAATTTTTACCCAGATACAGTTTTAGTTATACAGGTTTATATGGGAAAATACAGTCTAGGAATAACATTAGTAAGGTTTTCCTGAATAAACTTGATAGTATATCCAGTAGAAAAGCAGGGGCTTTGAAGTTTAAAGAACTAGGTTCAAATCCCAGCTCCAACTCTTAACAGCTGTGTGACCTTGGGCAAGTTATATGACCTCAATGACTTCACCTGTAAAGAAGGAATGTTAATAGTTTTTCAAAAAAAATTTTTTTTAAGAAATTGATAAACTAATGATGTATCTTTGTGAGTATGTTATGAATGTTTGGTTGTTATGAGGATTCAAAATCAGTGTATATAAAGTGTTCTGCATAGGAGCCAGAAAACAGTAAACACAGTGAGTAAATGTTAGCTATTGTGTATAATTTCCACAGTCCACACAGAGTGCCTACCAGGTAGCTAGCACTCAACAAATAATTATTGAGAGAAAAATACATTTATTTAAATTTTGCCTCATTTCTTCTCCAGTGATGAAAGCCCTCTGCAAAAATAAGGATAATATCTACGGAGTTCTTAACTATATACCAGATAATGTTAAGTGCTATTTATGTACTAATTTAACCCTTTCAGCAACTTGTCTTACAAAAAGAAACTAAGGTATGGGAAGATTAAGGAACTTGCCCAAGGCCACGCAGCTAGTGTATGATAAAGCAAGAATTCAGTCCCAGGCACTGGCCTCTGGTATCTGGCCTTACAGTGGCAGAAGAAATACAACTAGTACAAAGAAATGAATTTTAGAACAAATAAGCAGATTTTCAACAAAAGAAGAAGCAGATTTTCAACAAAAGAATGTTGGGTACCTCCTCTAGTGTAGAGTTATGGTTGGCAACAGTTTTAAATTCATCCCAAAATAATTTTTTTAGCTTGTCTATTTCTCCATATAGCTTGGCTCGCTCTTTTTCTTTCCATTCATCAAATTCTTTCCTAGCTTCTATTTCCCTCTGACGAGTGATCTCTGCTTCCTACAAAGAACGACAAGAACAATGGAATCATTAATTCTACATTACGACATATTTACTGAGAAACTGCTAGGGTCCCTTGTCCTTGCAAGTCACTACAGAGATCCAAATAATGTTCGTCCCACTGTCCCCGTTGGTTGGACTTGGAGTGGACCAAGTCTTATCAGAAATGTAAAGTCCCTTGAGGATAGGGATCATGTCTTTCCTCTCTATTCCTCACAATGCCTGGCATAGCTGATGCTATGAATGCTGAGGAATGAATGATGAATGAATAAATGAAGGAATGAGTAAGGTAAGTTTATGTATTTTCATTTTACAAATATTTACAGAGTACCTCCTCTGAGCTAGATTCTGGAGCTTTCAGAATAGAACCTCATCTTTGTCCTCAAAGAGTAAACTCAGAGTGTAGTGTAAAATGTTAAAATTCAAGTTCAAATTCCCTCTGAGGGTGCTGAAGAATTCAGGAAACTGCATCTCCCTGCTCTGGTTCTAGCCAGACAGGTCCAACAAATGATTGACTTTTCCCTCCCAGACGACCTAAAATCATTTACCACCTTCAGGAAGATCCATTCTAACTCTGACTCCCAACCCCCGGAGACCAGCCAGAATTTTGGGCCTGAGGGAGATGTGTGCATCCTGAGTTTCTTGGGCTGTTCATGACCGAGTCCCCTGACATTTCTTCTCCACGCCTACCTGAAGCATCCGCTGCCTCTCAGCCTCCCTCTGGGCTTCCAGCTCCCCTTGGGTCCACTTTAGCTTGGCCTGCAGCTCTTCTAACACCTCCTCCACTGGCTGTTCCTGCTTCTTCTGTTTTCCTGTGCAGTCCATGCAAAGGGAGGGTGATCAGTTTAAGTGAAATATTCAGTGGAGTGTAGCTCCTCGCCTGTGTAATCAATCACACCTTGGTCTGAGACCAGCTTTGCAATTCACATTGTACACTGACTTTGGGCAAATAACATAACCTCTAACCCTCAGTTTCCTCAAATTGAAAAATGGAGATAATAATAGCACCTAACTCAGAGGGTTTTTGAGGATGAAATGTGATCATGCGAAGTGCTTTGTATAGTGCCTGGCATGACAGCTCAATAAATGTGAACTACTGCTGTCATTTAAGATAACTATTTTAATACTACTGACATATGGAAATGTGAATGCAAAATTATTAGAGTAACAGAAGCAGAACACCAAATAGCATGTACATGCTAATTATTAATACAAAGATCATATCTATGTATCCTGACAGTAATCAGAGAATACTAAAAATACTTTTAGTTTTGAGTTCACTTTTTTCAATAATTTAAATAGAATTTTAAATTTCAGATGAAAGAAAGGCAGAATGTATTATGAAGGAACATTTTAGCCCAGGTAGGTTTAAGTGTGTACTTCAAGTTTTTTAAGTAAAAAAAAGATTCAGGATGAATTATAAAAGAACTTTCTAACTAAACCGCATACTGATAAAGCAAGAGTTAAGGGTTAATGAAAAAGACACTAATTGTACTTGTATATTTGTTACTCTTTACAGTACATTTAATGATTAAAACTGTTATTAAAACTTTAAGCCTTTCTTTGAAAAGAGATATGGCTTTTCTCAGATAGGACTTTTTGGAAACAAGCAATTTTTAGATGTGGTAGAAATTGATTTGGGTTAATAATTTGACGTGAGAGTGGAGAGCTGGGGTATCTGAGAAGCCAACTGCCTGAGAAAAAAAGGTCATGAACATGAATGTAGCAAAGTTGTCTTAAGAACATCTTTCCCCTTTCTTTACATCACTTTACATTAAAGAAATAATAAGAATATATTCAAAAATGCACATACAAGAATTGATCATCATGTGGTTTATAGTAGGAAAATTTTTGAGTAACCTGTGTAAATAATGACATAATTCAACTGTGAAATAAATTATGTAGCCATATGATAATATTCAGCCTTTTAGAATCATGTTTTCAAAGATGATTTAATGACATTGGAAAATGCGATATATTCTTAATTGAAAATAAAAATAGTCAAAACTGCATACGGTACGATTATATATGTATACAGAAAAATAATGACAGAGAATACACCAAAATATTAACCACGGGATATTGTCCATAATTTTTGTTTTCTCTTCTCTACCTTCTTGTATTTAAACTTTCTATATCGAAGGCATTTTTTCCAATTTTTTTATTGTGGCAAAATACATGTAACATAAAATTTACCAACTTAACCATTTTTAGTGTACCTTTCAGTGATATTAAATACATTCATAATGATGTGCGGCCATCACCACCATCCATCCCCATAACTCTTTTCATCTTGTAGAAAAGAAACTCTGCACTCATTAAATACTAACTCCCCATTCTCCAGCTCTCAGCCCCGGCCCACCACCAATCTACTTTCTGTTTCTATGAATTCGACAACTCTAGGTACCTCATGTAAGTGGAATCATATAGTATTTGTGTGTTTGTAACTGATTTGTCCTCAAGGTTCATTCATATTGTAGTATATGTCAGAATTTTCTTTCTTTTCAAAGCTGAATATACACTACAATCGGTTTATGTATTCACCTATCAATGGACATTTGGGTTGCTTCCACATCTTAGCCAGTAAGAACAATGCTGCAGTAAATACAGGTGTATTAATATCTCTTTAAAGACACATAATTTTATCAAAAAATATTTAAGATGTGGAAAATCTGTTTTTCTTTAGCAGCCTCTCATGCAGAACCAAGCAGAAATAGATATGTAATAAATACATAGCAACTAGGTAAATAGTGCTATTTTAAAACTCTGTCTTTTCTTTGAATAGGAAATAAAAGTTTTAATTAAGGGGATTTATATATTTATTTTATATTTTTATGTTTCAACAAGTATTTCTTATTGAATCTCAAAAATTGATATAAAGTATGCAAATCTCTCTATCTGGGAAACATACAGCTTGCTATTCATCTTGGAATTTGAAACAGTAAAATTAAAGTAGTTACATCATAATAAGCTCATGTACATAAAAAAGTCCAAGACCTGCTTTGACTGCTCATTAACTCCATTTAAGCTCATTCATAGTTAGCATGAGAGAATACCAGCGTCACAGAAGGTTTTAATTAATGGGATTTATATATTTATATAACAGAAGGTTGAGGGGGTAAGGCCCACTCACAGGGAAAGTCACTGAGATTCAGAGGGGGAATGATTGACCATGGTCACATAGTAGAAAGGGGCAAAGCTAAAACCGGAATCTGCCTGTCTGACTCCTAGCCCTCTTTTCTCTACACATGTGGTCAGAAACCCTCTCAGCCCCATGGGGGATTCCCCATGGTAAATGATGGGACCACCCCATCTTTAACTGAGGGCATATACCTTTGGTATTACACCCTCCACCCTCTGAAGTCCAGCTGCGGTCCTTCCACAGTGCCAGAAAGGCCACCTAGACTCACCACCTTCCGCCATGCCCCCATGCCTGCGCTGGATGTGGCCCCGGAGAAAGGTGGCATTCATGAACGTCTTGTCACACAGGTGGCACTACACAGAGGGGAAGTAGTGGGAAGTGCAGGATTAGATCATCTGAACCAGCCTGGGATTCTCCCTATATCAAAAGTTCCATTACCTTGGGACCTCTGAGCTGCTTCAGAAATGCAGAATTTGACTTACTAAGTAAGGTAGCAATATCAACATCCACCCCTGCAAAAAAGATATATATATGTTGGCCTAAAGATGTATATATCCTTATTGCCCTAAGCCAGGTTAGATTGCTATTCTGTCACTACTGAAAGGATTCTGACCCTTTTTATCATGATTAATATTATATCAATTACCATTCTATTGATTAACATTGCATCATATATATGTGGCATTGTGTTAATGTTTAAAAGTGGGAGTCCTTGTCTTTTAGAAATACAAACTGAAATCTTTACAGATAAAATCATGACTAATACACTTCAAAATAATCTAGGGTGAGGAAAAGCGGGTAGGGGAACAAATACAACAACATTGGCCATGAGTTGATAACTATTGGGCTGGGTAGTATGTAAATGAAGGTTCATTATATTATTCTCTCTATGTTCATATATGTTTAAAATTTTCCATAATAAAAAGGGTTTTTATAAATGTCCAGGTCCCATCCCAATGTGTTGAGCAGAGGATAGCAAATAATAACATCTCTAATTTTACATCACTTTCCTAAGGCATTTTAGACACTGCCAATTTATCATATCATTTTTTCACTGTAAAACTTCAAAATTCTTCCAACACAGCTTTACAGGCTGCCGTAACCAGTCAGAGTAAGAGGGCATATTGCAATCTTTACAAAAGGGCAAATGTGACAGAAATTGCCAGTTGTCTCCAATACCCATTTTCCCTTTTTCCTTAGTAACGGACACCCTGATTTATAGCTGATCATGAAGCTAATGATAATAAACACTGTATGTCCCAGCCTCTCTTGTAACCAGATATGGCCATGGGACTAAATTCTGGCCAATGATATGCAAGCAGAAGTGGTATATGAAACTTCTGGAAGGTGTCATTAAAGAAAGAGTTATGACATTCCTCACTCTCTCTCCTCTTGCTGAACAGAATGTAGACTTGAGAGGTGGAATTCAGGCAGCTATCTTGGACTATGAGGCAGAAGCCAGATGACAAGGCTGGCAGAGAAACATAAAGAACTGGTTATGTCCCATTGATGGTTATGGCACTACATACCAGCCCTGATTTACTTACCCCTAAACTGTGTTCATAAGAGAGAAAAATAAACTTTGAACTGATTCGAACAATTATGATTTGAGCTTTTCTGCCAGCCATAGTCAAACTTAATCCAAACGGACACGACCTGGATTGACACACTTAGCCCAGTCTGGAGTTCTAAAGTAACACAAACGGGTTTCTAGTTTTCAGAAGGAATATGAATTGGGTGGGGTAGGATATATTTTTTAAGGCATCTTATTCCAAATTATAAGCCCTTTCCCTCATCCTGCTCTTCCCTGCTTCCCCATTCCCACCTCAAGCAGGACACTCACAAACAAGGCACCTGAAGTTGGACAGCCACCATTGACTTCAGACTAAAACACTCTATCATAGCATTCAAGGCCACCAGGACCTGGCTCTGCTATCCTCCCCTGCCACATCTCTCATCACAGTCCCCCTCAGGCCAAACCCCACCTCGGGCCACTCCAAAGCCATCACACGGAGCACCCTTCTCACACTAGTTCCTTGGCTGTCTCTGCCCATAACACTCCTTTACAAAACTGTACTCAACATTCAAGGTTCAGTTTAAACACCACCTCAGGAAGACTCTTCCTCTTCCTCCTCTGTGCTCCCACAGCTCCTCAGTCATTTACTTACTTAGTACTTTCTCCAAATTAATGCTATTCATTTTTGGCAGTACAGTAGCCACTTCCTTTTCTTCTGATAATAGCAACCCAACTTTCTGCTGGGAATTACCTTCTCCCTTACTCTCAAGCCGTGAGCTTCAATTCACCCCATGGTCTACAATTGAATATGTGACCTAGACCAAAGCCAATCAGAGCCCTGCATTCCCAGGGTCATGTGACTGGTTCAGAGATGGATAGAAGACCTAAACATAGGAGACACACTGAAATACTGGCTGGGCTACTGGGACCAAAGTAGGTCCTCCGTTACGTCAGCCTTAAATCTGGTAAAATGAGCAATTGGCATTACAGTGGCCCAACTTGCTACCACATAAAGACTCTTTATAAGAATGGAACCCACGCTGAGGAAGAATTGCCAAAAGCTGCAGGGAAAAAAAAAAAGTTCTGGTGCCATCTGATTACTGGGGCAAAGCCACACCTGAGTGCCACCACGACCTTGGATTTTTCAATTAAATTACCCGATAAGTTCTTTATTGGCCTAACCAAATTGGCTATTATGTCACTTAACTACTGAAGGGATCTGACCTTTTTTTTATCATAAGTACATTATATAAATTATATCAATTACCATTCCAACAATTAACATTATATGATAATGATTCCTTTTGTCCCATCAACCCCAAACCATGGATTTCCTAAAAACCTGAACTAACATGACTTGCGCCTACATCCTCAAAGCCTGGCACAGAGCCTGCCTACCATGACAATTTATTAAAGGTCAACAGTCTCCAATCCACACTTTCCATGAAAATACATGCAAATGTTCAAATATCACTCTGGGTAACTGTCATTTGGTTGAATATTGAAGTCACTTTTCCAGAGTGGGCCTGATTCTACCAGTCCCTTGCCACATATTGATTACACACAAACACCCATCTTAAATACACTCTCGCATACCACACTCTCATACACAAACCCCTCACATATACACACATACATACACATTCACACCTCCATAAATACACTCACCCTTAGACATATATATACCCTCATTCATTAACACACCATAAATATATCTTTATATGTACACTCGTACACACATACAAGCACATATTACGCACCACCCACTCCATATACACACACACGGCATACACAGATGTACCCTCCAAACATTCACATGCATACATTAGACACACACATATTCACTCTTTCCATAAGCACATACACACCTCCTCCATACATTCACGTGCAAACACTAGACATACACCCTCTCTATAAACACGTGCACATAAATCCTTCACACACACACCTGCTGTACATGTATAATCTCCATAATACACATACACACACACACACACACACACACACACACATACACACACTCTATAGAACCTGATCAGACACCCTCAGACTCTCTGGCCATAATCGGAATCTCTAAAATCTGCTCCTAACCAGTGAGAATGGCCCACAGCAGTCTCAAGGTTCAGAGAGCAGTGCTACCAAGACGGCCCAGAGGCTGGGTGCTTGGCCTTCCCGCTCTCCCCGCCCTGCCAAGATTACTCACCATTTGGTAGCTGTGGGCACCTGTCTGCAGGAGCAGCTGCTGCAAGGTACTGATCATCTTGCGACGCCGGCGGCTCTCCTCCCGCACACCTTTGAGCTCGTCAGCCTGGCGGCCCAGCTCCTGCTGACCACGCTCCTGCTGGCCCAGGCTGGCCTGCAGCCGTGCCTCGAGCTGGGCAACACTGGCACTCAGGCAGTCTTGACAGTGCAACAGGTACTCAATGATGAGCTGTGCCAGGCGCAGCACCTTGAGCAGCGCCGGGTCCACAGGCTGTCCACAGCGGCTGCAGGCCTCCCGGTCCAAGTTGCAGAAGGTGACACCAGCAATGTTTTCCTGCAGGGTGGCCACGTCTAGCTCCCGTGCCACGCGGTCCACATCTAGGGCGCTAATGCGCCTCCAGTCCACACTCTCATGGCGAGGCTGGAACTTGAAGGTAGGGAGTGCGTAGGCCCCAAAGAGGGGACCACTGAGGCCCTCAGCAGTGTGAGCAGGAGACTGCATGGGCAGGGGAAGCCCTGGGCTGATCACTGGGGACGGGTGCCGCCAAGGCCACGGCAGCAAGCAAAGGAGCTGAGAAAGGGCCTAGAAAATGAGAAGAGAGTACGAGTTAGGCAAGATTCATGGGCTGCATGTACCATGCACCAGGCCAGCAAGAGCTTAAGTGGGGTAAAGTGAAGGATCTGAACAACAGCTGGAGTATGCGTGGTATGCGATAACATGGCTAGAGGCATGGAAGGCAAGGATATAGGCTTTATAATCATACAGATATGGATTCAGACCCTCAACCTTGGGCAAGTTCCTTCACGTCTTTAAGCCTCCTAGGTACATTGGGATCACAAGGATCATGGGGCTCACTTTACAGGATTGTGATTAGCAATGAGGAAGGTGAAGCACCCACCTGGCACGTAGTAGGTCCTCAGTGAACATCCCCATGCCCAAGTCCACTGCCAGAGGTCTTTGTCGGGGGAAACTGTCAAATGCAGAAGTGGGTCCTTCTGCAACCCTACATTGACTTCAAGATAAAGTCCAACAATTCGCATGGGTGGCAGAGCCACCTAATGTCCACGACATCCCCTCCTGTTCTCCTGTAATTACCAGATTGTAGTGGACAGGGATGGGCTACATTTCCCAGTTTTCCCTGAAGGAAGATGTGATCATATGTCTATGTTTTCTCGTGGGATGTGAGTGAAATGATGTCCACCACTGCAGGAGTGGCAGGGAGACAGGAGGGTGGGGGCAATGATGCTTAAGAGAGTGGCCATGTCTAGAGATATGGTACAATAGGGGCTACAAAAGGTATCTCTATACAATGGAATACAACGAGACTATTGATGAGAATAAAGCAGCTTTACATGTACTGTTATAGAATAATGATCACATATATGTATATATCTTTCTATTTCTGTTTAAATGATATAACATAATCACATTTAATAGTAACTCGCAAAATAAAGGAGCTATGTATATCTCACATAATTATCTATATGTCTAAATATATATATAAATAGATATAGATATATCACATTGGAATGGTTGCCTATGAGGGAGGAGGGCAATGGGAGTAAATAAATGAATAGATGGATGGTGCATGGGTAGAAAATGGATAGACGGAAAGATAGATAAATAGATAGGCCTTTCACAGACCGATAATGATTATTTTATTTATATACACATATAAACATAGGTATATGTACATATATGAATGATTCTATTTGTTATTCATGTATAATCATAATTAAATAAAATACATATACTAATTTATGATTCGTTATTATTATTTCATAAGCATAGACTTTCCCTAGAAAAATTAGCAGGCTATTAGCCATAGTTACCAGTTACCTCTGGGAATGGGAATAGAAGTTAGGTCCTTTATCTTCCATTTTCCACTTCTCTATACTATTTAAAGTTCTTACATCATCATCAATTACTTTTATAATTTTTTAAAGAAAAAATATAATTTCTGCCCTTCAGGAACTTAGAATCTGGGGCAACAAGAAGTGCATGTGACCCTATTTAACCAAATTCTTTCTAGATCATGTGATTCCAACTTTTAAATGCAATAGAAAGTCAGAGAATTGAAAGGTCATTGACCTCATGAAGAGGAAAGGCCTTGAAGAAATGGTGGGGCTGGGTCTGCAAAAAGGGGAAGGACGTCCAAGAAAGGACCTCCCTGAGCCTCTGTCTTCATTTGAGAAAGGCAGTGACAGGCCTGCCCTATCTACCCACAGCATACTGTGAAAACTAGAAGAGATGCAAGTGGAAGGCATTCAGTAATAATACCAGCTCTGTGCCAGCTATAAACTCTAACTACAAACCTACAAACAGCTATTACTGTTCCCATTGTACAGACAAGGAAACTGATGTCTGGAGAGGTTATGTGGCTCTCCTCAGATAGGGAGGCCAGAGTTGAAATACAGTTAGAGGTGCATCTGGCTCCACAGCTTGTGGACTTTGAACCACCCAACATGATTCTTGAGGCTCTTTGCCTTAAAAATTTGCTTTGATCAGATCATCACCCTGTATCCCTCAAACTCCTTCATTCATTCACTCTCTACCCCCTCATTTACAGCATGATTACCTGGGCCAGGCCTGGTGCCAGGCACTGGGGCTACCGAGGCATATTAACCACACACTGTCCTGCCCACTCAGGAACTCAGTGTGGCTCCTTATTGCCACAGTCCAAGTCCAAACCCTAAACCAGGTCTGGAAGACTGCCCACAGGATGCCACAGACCTACCTTTTCCATTTCAGCTTCTATGCTTCCCTTTCTCAAATACTCTTCCCCAATTCATATTTCAAAATCACAACTCTCCAGCCACAAGCATCCCGACCATGGCATGAGGAGAAGACCAGTACGTTTCTACTTAACATGTCACAGTATTTAAAATTAGAAAAAAGGAGGCAGGCGATATGGTACTCACCATGCTCAGCTTCAAGATACAACTGTGTCATTTGAGCCTCAGAGACAATTGCCACAACAAGCCGTGGCTTGGAACAACAGCAGGTTACTAGGCATGCTGTGGGCAAGAGTAACAGGACACCTGCTTCCTGTCCTCCTGCAGACTAGGAGCTCACCTGAGAATGCACCGTTTAACTATTTAAGCTTTGGCCTCAGATGTTTGCCCACAATCCTCTTTCTAACAATAAGGCCAAGAACGCTCCATCAGCAATCCTCTCGGCTCTCCTCCCACCCCTTTTAATACTCCTTCCAGCCTCTTCCTTGAATGGTTACTACACTTCACCCCTCCTTTAAGGCAGAGTGTGCCGGTGTCCCTGTAATATTCCGCTGTTCACCCATACCTATCTCTCCCTGCACATTCTCCTTGGGCATGACTTCAGGGATACCCGCAGCTTCAGCTATCGTAGGCCTACTTTAGGCTGAGCCTGAGCCGCTTCCAAATCTCTTTCTTACAGGCCCATCTGTCTCTTGGAACCTTTAGAACAAACCTTCCAATACTGATAATACCAGAAATTTCAAATCCAAATTCCACCAGGCCCAGGAAGGTAGCATTAAATGCAGGCATGCCAGGTATAAAAGAAACCACAGTACAAGCTTAATGATACATGGCAACCGATTCTCTATCTTAGTGTCCAAGATATAATCAGGCAGCGGTTCTCAAGTGTGATCCCTGGACCAGCAGTAACCAGCATCACCTGGGTCCTTGAGAACTGCAGATCTCCAGACTTATTAATTCAGAACCACTGCAGTAGGTTGGGACAGGGAGTGTTGTGGATTGTGGCAAATGGGAGTGCATGCCCTGCTTAAAAGGGACAGCCACCATTCAGCCATATGGGAATGGATTTTATGTGTTCCTCGGGAGCTAATTCCAAATTTATTACAAAGATATTCAAAGACCTCTATGAACTGTTTCTAAACTACCTTTCTAGCTGCATCTCCTACTTACCACATCACTTGCTGTCTACACTTTCATATATCCGGGCTATTTGTTTATAGGCACTGTTTTTAAATGCTTTACAAAGAAAAACTCATGTAATCTTCAGAATACTCTCTCAAAGAGGTATTATAATTATCTAAACCACAAATAAGTGCAGAAGCTTGCCCCAGGTATAGGAGGCAGGATCCAAACCCATGCAGCCTGGTTACAGAGTCTGAACTGTTAGACAATGTGCTATGCTGCCTCTTGGTTTAGATGGCCCTCCACCATGTCCTTCTGCTCCTACTAAAGGTGAATGTATGTACCATATCGCCTGCCTCCTTTTTTCTAATTTTCAAGTATTTTCTTATACACGATTGCCACCATAAATCCCTCCTAGGCCCACAGTTAGAATTCCCTGACCCTCCCCAGGGCTCCCAGAGCACAGAGCATATACTTCTTTACCCGCCCTCACCACCTGTGGTCTGAGGAAGGGCGGCTATACAGCAGTCATTCATCCACCCCATCAGCAAACGATTCCTGAGCCCCTACTAAGTGCCAGGCACTGTGACTGACACTCAGGATTGATGGTGACCCAGACAACAGTCCCTGCCATTGTTAATAGAAACAGTTAACAGTTCTGGAACTGTGTGCTCCAGACACAGTTATAAGGCTTTACATGTATTACCCATTTAAGTCTCACAAAAATCCAGTATGCAGATGAAGAAACTGGGAGATGAACAAAGAGGGCAAGTGACTTTCCCACAATCGCACAACTGGTAAGAGATGGAATCTGGTTCCAGAGTTTGTCTTCCAGAAAGACAGAAAAATACACAGAAATTACCCTACAGAGTGTTGAGTGCCAGGGTAGGAGCTAGGGCAGGGTGCTGTGGAAGCACCAAGGAGTGGCCTTACCAGGACAGTCTGTCTCATTTCTCCCCTCACCCCATCCCCATTCCCCCAGCTATGAGATCCACAAGGGCTGAGACCTTGGCTTATTCGCGTCCTTTGTATTCCAGCCCCTAGCATATTACCTGTAGCCTAGATTGCTATTGAACTGAGCAGAACTGTCAAAATCTTAGAATATCAGACTCAAAATTCTACATCCTTGGGGGCTTGAGAAATGAGGCTATGAACCAGCAAACATTAGGATAAAGAGGAAGAATGGAGCTAGGAGTTCTTAATTTGGACTCCTTGGAGAAAAATGCCATTCAGACTTAGTAAAATGATTGATTTGTGGACCATCTATGTTCATAGCTTAATCCCATGGGCTAGTAATGAAATTAAAGTATAGGAGCCATTACGGGTGGGCCCAGGTATATCAGTGAGATGCCCCAGTGCCCACACTGACTGTCAAGATGTAGCCACAATGTTCTAGCTGGCCTCCTGACCATCCCTAATATCCTTATGTTGACATTCTGAGCACACTCTGTAAATACGAAAGGCATCAGGCCCACTCCCAGTTATCCAGAATTCTGAATTAGGGGTCTGATTTCATGATGTTTTACTGAGCCCCAGAAGTATTACTCCTGTCTTCTACTAGAACCCCAGAGGTCAATTTCAGCAGCCCTAAAGCTCTGACATCAAAAGGTGAACAGAACTGTGGAAATCTGAGGATTATGATGATGAGAACAGCCCTCACTCTTTAAGTATATATGTGCCTGCCTTTAAAAGTACTATTTCTAGCTGTCATACAGCCTCGTATGTAGCTATGATTTGCCTCATCTGACAAATGTAAAAATGGAGGCTCAGAAAAGCTAAGGGACCTTTCCCCATGTCACTCAACTGTGAAGTAACAGAGCCAAGATTCAAATCAAGTTCCATATGAGTTCAAAGCTTTTGAATTATGCCAAACTACTTCCCAATGATGATGATAATGATACATAAACTCTTTTCCATTACAAAAATTACATTACCTGAGATTTCTTGACCAAACTGCAAGGACTGAAACAGTTTACAGCAAATCACAACAGAGTCAGGGCTGGAGACCTCAAATTCTTCCTGTTTCCCCGCAGATTCAACTCCACAGCTTGCATTGAGTTAGGACAGGCAGAAGACAAAGCCAGATGAGAATGCCACAGGTTACCTGGAAACCACATACCCTAGGGGAAGGAACACTGTGCTTTCTCCAGACTGAATCAGCAGCAGACTGCTTTCCCCACATCTGGGAATAGAAACACAGGCAGAAATGACTCGCCGTCATTAGGAAATCCGAAGCTACGTTAACCATCTCTAGATGTTTTAATAGGGTTCCAGGAAACCTCCCAATCCTAAACCAATGTCACGAACTAGTGGAACCCAAAAGAATAATATTTTTGCTAGCATTCCAAACTCACTTCGTTGTTGAAGAGATCATTTCTACCTGGGGCACTCCTCGCAGCCAAGAAAGGAAGTCCATCTACCACCCTTGCTTTGCACATTCCCAATGACGAGATGTTCACCACCTCACAAGGCAACCATCCCACTGTGGAACAATTCCTGAAACTTTATGGTTCTTCTGAAACCTGACCACTATAATCTGTGAAAGATAACTTCCACAAATCCACCAAACAGCTGAATTTAAAAGAAATTCTGGCTGACTTTTCAATGTAAATTGACAGCTAAACTAAACTACTGCCACTGCCACTTTCCTGTCTCTTCTGCTTCCTCAAGAATGCAGCCAAGAGGAGCACGGGGAGGGAGAGCCAGCCTTCCAAAGCCGCTGCCAGGCAATCATTGACAAGCCTACCTGGGCTCCCAGCTAACTTCAGCAGTGCCTGCCTCGGGGAGCTCAGGCGTGTCATTAGTGCTAATTGTCGTGTCTACCAAGGTAACCTTCCCACAGTTTGCAAACAGGCTATGCACACACTGTAGGCAAGGGAGTGAGAGAGACCCCAAAGGAGATGAGAATGACCTAGGAGCTCTCCTAGAGCACTCCTCTTACAGACCTTAGACTTATCTCATTCTGTTGTTTTCTAAAGAAGGTTCTCCTTTCTACTCTTTCCTGTTATGGGGGCTGCCCCGCCTTCCCAGAATCATTAAGTAGCAAGAGAGAAATCGTCTCCACCAGGCACACAGCTCTCCCTTGTAGCTGGCCTCCTTTCCCAGAAACTTTAAGAAGATATTTTTAAAAGACAGTGTCCATGGTTTGCTCAAAAACCTATTTTAAGTTGTTTGCCACAAAAGGATTTTCTTTAAAATAAAAATAGGAGGCGGAGATTTGACTGACAACTCTCAGGAGTATTACAGAGAAAAAGACTACATACTGACATGACCTATTTTCCCAGGTACAAAATTGTCAAAAACCAACAGTACTTTACACATCTAAAAGAAAACCAGTTTAGAATATACTACTGGTGTTTTCTTTCCCATGGAAGAATCATTGCTACCTGGTAGAGTTTCTCCATCCTCAGCACCTAGGCTATTAGACCCCACAGAATCCTCCCTAGAGGTATGAAATCTAGTGACAGGTGGCATTGCAGGTTGTTAACCCTGCTGACCAGGACTGCTCAAGGGCCCAACAAGGTGATTCAGAACAGTCCAACAAGTTGTCCCCTTCCCTGCTCCTGCTAGTTTCAACTGAGCAACAAGCCTTTTGACCAAAATCCAGGTCCGTAGCAGAATCCAGTTATGTTGCACAAATGAACTCAGTTTTCTGTTCCCAGCCTGAAGGATATAATTTCATGGGACCACTTTATCAAGTTGGACAGTGTCCAAAAATATTTCCACATGAGGGAAATATCTCCAGACCCTTGGTGCTGACAGACACAGAAAAAAGCCACTTACCAGCCACTTGACTGAAGGATCAGACTTCTCTAGGTGGGGTTGTTCTCGGCGGCCAGTCCGGCTCCAGCAGGAGGCGTTAAGTAAGGGCTGTGTGAAAAAGGAGAGACCGCATGCCTTGTCTGCAGATGGGGGTGTGGAAGGCCACAGTCAGTGCCCCTGACACTCACCAGACCTCTCTTCAAAGTCCAGTTAGAAATCAAATTCCGGAGACAAGGCAGGGACAGGCAGGCCCTGTGCCCTAAGGAGCACTGCGGGAATGGTAGCCGCTGCCCAGGCCCGGGGGCCGTCCTCTGCCCCGCCCCGCCTCTGGACCCTTGTCCTGGACCAAGCAAGTCTCCCCTGGATTTTTATCTGCAGCTGCCTCAAAACGAAAACACCATTGCTGCCTCCTGATATACTCCAGCCCGGGAGTGAGTGTGGGGGGGAGGTGGCGGGACTAGAGATGCCAAAGTTCGTTTGCAAGTCATCTCATTACTAAAAGATCCCCTTTTACTGACAGAACTCAAACGCATGAAGCACCTCAAATCATTTTAGTTTTTAAATCCAAGGCTATCCTCCCAGGGAAGCTCATCCTGGGGGCTTCAGATATCACGGCTCCCATCCAGGGGTACTTCTGTCCAGAGCAGGGCGAAGGAGCGGGAGTCGAGGGCCGAAGGCGAGCACAGAAGTGGCGCGTCTGGAGGCCACCCCGGCGCAGCTCTGCAGCTCCAGGGCTGGATCCCCGCAAGGCGTCCGGAGCCACTAATGTTTAATCTCCTGCGGCCCGCGGCCCGGATCACTGGGACTGCAAGGACGCTCCCCACCCGCGCCCCTCCCGGGCCGAATTCCTGGCATAGTTTTCTCACAAGTCCAGGCTCACCTGGGGGTCCCCGGAGCCGGGAGAAAAGGCAGAGGTCGCAGAGGCGCCGGCTCCCCTTCTCCGCCCGGCTCCGCCTCTCAGCTCGCTCCACCGCCCCCGACTGTCCCAGGCAGTTCCCGGAATCCTCGCTGCGGCGCTGGCGGGGATGCTTCCCCAGCCTGGAGGAGCCCAGGAGTTTTCGGGGGCCGGGACAGAGCCGCCAACCTGCCCAGCCAGAGACAAGAGAACCTCTCCGCGCCAGCAGCTGGAGGCCTGGGGTCTCTGACTCCTGTCGCTTCTACAACAGCCGCCCCACCCCACTCCAAGGAGGGGTGGAGTCTCTCCCCAACCCCCCGGGAGGAGTTATTTTTAGATATGTTACGGAGGGAGCGAAGGAGGGAATGCCACGTTTAATCCGTTAGGAAAATCCAGGATCCATGTGAACGCTCTCAGGCCTCGCTGAGAGGCCAGACTGCGTACACACACACACACACACACACACACACACACACACACACACACACACACACACACACACACACACACACAAAATCAGTACAGTTGTTGGCCTATAAGCGGGGACAACTGCAACCTCAGGTGACCCAGCCCACCCGGCCCTAAACTAAGAACCTTACTGGTTTCTGATACCCTGCCGTTCTAGTCCTTAGCATGAGTCCCAGCCTGGTCGGATGTCGACCACCACCACCACCACCCAGTCTGCTGGATTGTCCTGTGGATCCAGCTCTGAAACCCAGGCCTGAACAACTCTTTTTTCCTGATATCAGTCCCTGATCCCCTCCCGTAGACAGTCTTTGCTTTCCCGAAACTCAGATTTCTGGGAATTCTTTTTTAAGGCTTTCTTCCCTACCATCCTACCCCATCCCCCCAATCACCCCCTCATCCTCTAACATCCCACCCCCCTTCCCACCCCACCACACCCCAGACTCAATTGGACCAAGCTCTCTCTCTTGGGGCAACCAAAGCAAAAATGTGTGTGAACAGTGTTGGCAAGGATATGAAGAAACTGGAACCCTCATGCATTGCTGGTGGGAATGTATATGGCGATTCCGCAAATAATTAACCATAGAATTATCATAGGATGCAGCAATTCTCTTTCTGGGTATATACCCAAAAGAACTGAAAACGGGGACTTGGATATTTGGAGATAGCAGCATTATTCACAATAGCCAAAAGGTGGAGACAACCCAAGTGTCCATTGCCATACGAATGGATAAACAAAATGTAATATATACATACAATGGAATATTATTAAACCTTAAAAAATAAAGAAATTCTGATACATGCTACGACATAAATGAACCTTGAAAATATTATGCTGAGTGAAATAAGCCAGACACAAAAGGATAAATATTACATGATTCCACTTATACAAGGTACCTAGAATTGTCAAATTTATAGAGATATTTCGGAAAGCAGAATAGTGGTTACCAGGGCTGGGGTGGGGAGTGAATGTGTATAGTGTTTTACTTTGGAAAGATGAAAAGGTTACAGAAATGGATAGTGGTGTTGGTTGTACAACAGCGTGAATGTACTTAATGTCACTGAATTGTAGACTTTAAAGTGGTTAAAATGGTAAATGTTATGATTTTATATTTTACCACAATATTTTAAATGTTAAAAACAAGTGGATGGAGCGGGAACCAGGACCAAGTAAGGCCTCTCTGTGAGCCATCTACTTTGTGGGAAATCTTGTTCCTCCTCTCCTCTCTTGGTCAGGGGACACTTTTCTCTCTACTGGAAGGGAGAGAAGAGCCCAGGCTTTGGAGTCATCTATCTTCCACATTTCTAAGCTTTGTAATTCTGGGAAAGTCATTTAACCTCTCTATAAAATAGAAAAAATAAACTCTACCTACCAGGGTCATTATGAAACCACATTAGCTAAAGCATCTCTAGGCTCAGCCCATGGACTGGCAGTCAGTGTGTGTCTTCTGAGTTCAGCACAGTGTGAAATCTGTTGGAGCTTGGAGCATTTGTTTCTCAGCTCTCTTCCCACCGCAATCCTGAAGTGTGGAGAAAGTAGCTCTGGGAGAACCTGTTTGTTTTCATCATTTCCACCAATATCAATTTCCCCATGTGTAAATGTGTCCCCTCTTTTGCAGGGCTGTTGTGAGAAAGTAGACTTGACATGCAACTCAGTCCACCTTGTCGGTAATGCCAAAAGCTAAAGACTCCATCCTCAATTGACCAAGACCTGTCATGCATGAAACCCTCACACTCTTCCCTTACTGGGCCGCAGTTCAACATTCAATACAGCCAAGAGTAATTGAGTACCCACTGTGTGCCAGGCTCTGTTCCAGGTCCTGAAGATACCAAGAGTTTGCAGAGAATTAGATCACTTAGCTCTGGGAAGCTGTCATCCTCTGCCACAGCATGCACACAAGATTTGGTGGCACCAGTGTCAGTCTCTGACACAGAAACAGGACCGAGGAGACTGGCCCTAGATGGCTAGTCCAGGGAACATTATTTAAATGCAGACATGATGACTGGAGATCAGGAAGCAATATGGACCATAAGCTGTGGACACTAAGGATGACAAACAGAAAGATGCAAAGAGCCTTAGTCTCTGATGACTGTGGTGACCACACTCACTCTGAATTCCCTGCCCTCAGATTCTTTTACAGGAGAGAGAAATAAAATTCTATATTATATATACCAATGGTCTTTAGAATTTTTCTATTATAGACAGAGAAAACTAATCCTAACTGACATGTGGATAAGCCCCCGCACCCCTGAGAAGAGTGGAGATCAAGGGAAAGGGAGATGCTCCAGGCAGCACTTGGTTCCACGATGTAGCAGCAGCAACCCAGCGCTGGAACTATTCGTTACCTAGACCCAGCTCCCCGGTCACCAACCCTTCTGGGCCTTGAATCAGGACCCTGTAAGTCCTAGGACAGTGTTTACGGTAGAGATTTTCCACTAGCGTGTTGCTGCCTCTAACCACAGTCCTCCCTTCCTGGTTCATGTAATTCCACAGATGCAGGCCGTAGGAGTCTTTGAAGCTTGGGTCTGTGTCCCAAACTTCATAGTAGCGCCGCCACTGTGGATAGGAAATGGGGTAAAATCTTTGGGGATGTAGGAAGGAAAAGTTTGAACACCTGAAGTCGCTCACCTCCTGGAAATTTTTGAGTTTGCACCACACTCTCAACATCCTCGTCATCAAAATGGGACCCTGGTTGCCCCAAATGTCCGAATTGTAGTGTTCAACAAAGTTTTCCATGCACTCCCATAGGAAGGAGTGGTGGGGTAGGAATCCAAACACCCCGTTACTAGAGTCCTGAGAAGCCTGTGCAGCCAAAAAGTTTTCCTCAGGGATAGGCCTGATAGAGATGATATCAGTGTCCATGTAGATGCCGCCGTACTTCCAGATGGTGGCCAGGCGGGATGCATCTGAGCTGACATAGAGCCAGTTTCTCTGTGCACTGGCATTGATCTGTAGGAACAGGTACAAATCAGCTCCCAGTAGCAGGGGAAGAGGGAGGGGTGTCACAGCAGGAGGCCAGGCCCAGGGCAGCTGGGGAGGAGGAAGCAAGCCAGCTTCCCAAAAATCTGTTTGCCAAAAGTCCAATTTTGCAAATTTACCAAACTTACCTCTACCCCAAAAAGTTACCTTTAAGTAAAAAGTTTACAGCAATCAGTATCCATGGGAAGATTTTAGGAGCTATTAAAGATTTCATAAAATTGTTGAAAGAAAGAAAGAATAAAAAGAATTGAAGCAGTGGAAGGGTAAAACAGAAACCCAGGAGGGATTTCACAATGAACGGTGTGAGTCACTTTCAGCACAAACCACAAATATGAAACTGTGGAAGAAGAATTTTTTAAAGTCCTAAAAATACTAAAAACGGATAAAGAAAAAGATAAAGTAGGAAACTATAGGGAAAAGTCAATATGTATGTTATTTGAGAAATAAGGAAAAGAATCTTAAAATGCATGCATGCATGCATGCCTTCCTCACTAATTAACTCCTTTAATAGGATTCATTCATTGAGGGCCTACTTACTATGTGCCAAGCTCTGTTACAGCTGCTAAAGATATGTCAGTGAACAAAGACAAAAATCTCTATTGGGAGGAGATAGACAATTAACAAATAGACATATAATATGTTGGGTGTTCATGAGGACTATGAAGGAAATAAAGCTGGGTGAGGGGGCTATGAAAAGGGCAGGGCAGAGCACAATCTTATGTTGGATCCCAGCAGAAACGTGAGCAAAATGAGTAAGTGAACCATGCTGATATCTCAGAGAAGAAAGTTCTAGGGTAGAGGGAACAGTTAGGCAGGAACAGGAGGGAGGCAGCGTGACTAAAACAGAGTAGTGAAGGGAGAGGGGTAGGAGATGAGATCAGAGAGGGTGGGGTAGGGAGGGAGAGCTGATTATATAGGCTGGGGTAAAGACAAATTATTTGAAACGTTTGGAAGAAAGGAGTGATGTGATCTGGATTAGTCTTCAAAGGTTCACACTGGTCGCTGTGTGGAAAACAGACGGGGCAGGGGTTGGGATGTGGCAGAGGCAGAAGAACGGTGGCGAGTTAGGAGGATACCGAAATAATCCAGGCAAGAGGTGATGGTGAAGGAGGATGATAATAGAGGAGGTGAGACAAGTGGTCAGACCCGGATCCATGGTCAAAATAAAGCCAGTAAGGATTTTGATGGATTAGGTGTGGAGTGGGAGAGGATGGATGACCGCAAATGCTAAAATGTGAGCAAAACAGAAAATAACTTTAAAAAGAATAGAAATAAATCATGATAATGGCAATGTTCCCAAATGAAAGGCCAAAGTTTTAAATATAGAAAACAAAACAGATTTTTCTGAACTAAAATATGTTGATTAGAAGATTAAAGAGCAACCCTGGGCTTTTGACAAAACAAACGTTCTTTAAAATTCAGCTGTAAAGCCAAATGAAACAGAACTAAGACTGCAGAAAGCTACATAAGTTGTTCATGTCATCATATCGTATATAATTGCTGAAAACCTCATAAATAATAACGAAAATTTATCAAAAACTGTTCTAAATTTATCTAAAGTTGTTCTTTATAATCTATGCAAATATTTAAAGATTAATATTATAATTACTCCAATTTTTCAAGTGAAAAACTAAAAGGACCAAGGAGTTCAGTAATATGCCCAAGGTCAGAGAGACAGAGGTTGGATTTGAACCCAGGCAGTCTGGCTCCAGAGATCCACTCATTCAAAAAAACAAAACATGGTTTGGATAAAAATATGTTGATTACTTGGTAAATTGGTGATTGTCAGACCCAGAGATACAGAGTATCAAAAGCTGCACAAAACCAGAGGAGGAAGAAGCCTGCGTTGATGTGGGCATTGGACTAACATCAGCCTAAAATCTCCAAGAGCTCCCCCAAGGGTGAGTATCAGAAAGAGGATTAGAGCTCTGGCTGCTCACCCCTCCCCTCCCCCACAATACTCATCCCTGAGCATCTTCAAGGGCTACAGTTGCCAAATCAATGCAGCAAATCCAGTGGTCACCAGCAGGTAATGGCACATTGGGTCATTCCTAACAGCTGGCCCCAAGCCATTCTGAGGTGGCCTAACAGGGCCAGAACATGCCACACCCAGCCACCCAAGGGCATGGTGGCATGATCCCTGGAGATGCTTAGCCTTGTGTAGTATCCTGCAGACACTTAAGAGCTCTGTATCCCAGGGCCCACCTTGTCCCTAAAACTCAACATAGCAAAACCAAGGTGTAGCTCAGAGCAACCCAAGCTGTGTTCCATGGAATATCCGCTCCGAGAAAATATTTATGTCATACTGAAAGAGGGTTCCATACTCAAATATTAAGTTTGGAAAATGCCGGATTGAAACAAATTAAAGTTTCTTTGGTTCAAAACTACACAGAGCCTTTAATTTCCTCATGTACAAGGTTAGTCTGTGAGAAAATGACGAGGTGTGCATCTCCCAAAATGATTTGAGTAAAGATGTCTTTTTCCAAGAAGCAAAACACTTTTAGGTAATGTTAGTCTAACGCAAGTGTGGGGAAAGTAGGCCTGGAGCCAGCAAGCTGCCTGTTCTCGTGCAGTTCTGGAGCACGCCCTAGCAGGCTAGCACTGAGAGTCGCAGGGACCTAGCAGACACGTCCTTTCCCTCAGGTCTCTTCTCCACTGCTAGCACCTGCCTCCCTGGCCCACAGCCTGCCCTGCCTCTGCCTGGGGCCACACTAGTAGCCACTTGTTAGCAACTGCAGGTAAAATCCAGTGAGTCACTCCACCTCCCCACGACAGGTCCCAGTTTGAGACTTCTAGGCTTTTCAGGAGAAGAGATGCATGCACTGGGACCCAGAAGTCACATGGGGCCGAGAGTGAAACTGACCAATTCCCCCTCCAAACACATACACACACACACACACACACTCGGTCCCATTGCTTAGTCCAGAAATGTGTCCACTGACAGTAACTAGGCACAAGTGTGTCTTCTGTCCAGGAGAGCTACCCAATCCCCAGGAGAATGAGGCAGGGTGGGACAGGAGTTTTCCTTTTTTATGTATAGATACCGTAGTAGGCTGAATAATGGCCATGCAAAGATATCAGGTCCTAAGTCCTGGAAACTGTAAATGTTACCTCATGGGAAAGTGGTTTTTGCAAATGTGATTCAATTAAGGATCGTGAAATGAAGAGATTATCCTGATAGAGCTGAAATGCAATCACAAGTGTCCTTTGAAGAGAGAGAGAGAAGGAGAGTTCACACACACATACACACACACACACACAAACACAGAGGAAAAGGGGATGTAAGTTAGAGACAGATTGGAGTGATAGGCTCTACAGGAAGAGTTCTTCCCTAGAGCTTCCCAGGGGACTGGGGCCGTGCCTGCACCTTGACATCCACCCCATCAAATGATTTGGGACTTCTGCTCTCCATAACTGTGAAGAAGTACATCTCTGCAGTTTTAAGTCACCAGGTTTGTGGTACTTTGTTACAGCAGCCACAGGAAACTAATACAAGTACCTTACGATGGCTTCAAGTTTGCTTCTTGGTATGCAAAACCTAAAGTATTTACTTTCTGGCCCTTTACAGAGAAAAAGAAGTTTGCTGACATTTGGTCTAACCTATGATTAGAACTTAGATAGGACTTTATAAGGCAGGCAAATGGTATTATTTTGATGTCAATTTTTTAATTACTTTTATTTTTTAGTTATTTTATTTTAAAATTAATATATTCTCATCACTAAATTCACTCCTCATTCAGTTATACTAAAATGCCTACTATTATTGTGTATTGTATATTTTCTTCAGGTCTTTTTCTTTCATGTAGATGTAGGGGATAGGGAGTTGCATTATAATATAAGAGCATCTAATTCTGTATTATAGTCTTTATAAGATGTCACAGATAAAGCCTGCATAATGGAATCATTGAGTGACTATACTACAATTTCCTTATGCATTCTCTAATTGTGAGTCCCCTGTGAGAGAAATATTTAATTAAAACATTATTTCCTTATTACACTATGTTACTAAGATAAAGATTACAAAATTCCTAAGAGTTCCAGGAGTTTCTTGATAATAATATAACCCAATCTCATACAGCAGCGCTCCATCTGATCTTTTATGATTTTTCCATTTACATAATTTTCAAGTTAAATATTGCCTAGTTTCCCCCTCAGATGCAAAAAAAAAAAAAAATGTTTACCATGGATGGGATTAAAATTCTCAGTGAAAAATAAGAAAAATACACCTAGAAAAGATAAGAGTAGTCTCAAAAATATGCTGGCTCCTAAGAGAGCTGGAAGCAAAAGACCCATGGCAAAGATAAACCTAAGTCTCTCCTGTTTACTTAAATCAGGGCTCAATACTATAGAAAGAAGGCCAGGCAAAAGTCAGAAGATTTGAGTTCTAGTCCCATTTCTGACGCCAAGTCTTTACCCTCAGTTTGCCCAGCTATAAAATGAGTAGGACGGACTCATTTTCTGCGGTCCCTCCTAACACTGACATTCTAAGATTCTCTGAACACTTACTTGAGTGTACCATGAGAACAATGGTGTGTCTTCAAACAGCCTTTTCATATTTAAAGGGAAGAGGAAAACATTGTCTATTGCTGAGAGGAGGGAAAAGGCTGTGTAAGTGGAGTTTGGGGGCAGCTGCATGGAGTCACTGAGACCCTTCATAAAGAACGCCACAGGCTGCTCAGGATAAACCCTGGCAGCGGACTCCACAGCGCAGGAGACCAGTGGGGATGGCTCCACTCTCTCAGAGGTCTCTAGGAACACAATGATGCGTCCCTTGCTCAGGAGGGCTTCCGGCCCCTGCTGGAACTCATCAGGAGGCAAGCAGAAGTAGCAGCTGGACTTCAGGGTGAGCTGGTAGAGGAAGCCACATAAAAGCAGTAGGATGACTAACAGCAAGAGCTGGAGCTCCTTCAGCATGTCCGCTTCTCTCTTCCGGCCCGCTCCTTTAAATCAATGCGATTAATTAAACGTTACATTTACGAAACCAGACAAAGATAGCACACAAGTAAACGATACAAGGATATCACTTCTGAGCTTAGGTTTTAAAATCTTAAGTAAAATATGATCATATCAAGCCTCGCAATACTAAAAATAAAAATGTATTAACTAAGGTTTAACTGAGGAAATTAAGGGTGATTCGAAATAGGAAAATAATTCATTAATAGAAAAACTATTAGTGGCATGCATTATCTTAGCAGATTAAAGAAGAAAAGCCATATGATCATTTTATTTCAATAGCTGCCAAGAACAGGATAAAATTTGACATCCACTCATGATTTTTAAAAAGCACAAAGAAACTTTCTTAAGCTGACAAATGATGTCTACATAAAGCAATCATCATGCTTAATATGAAGCATTTGAAAGATCTCCGTTAAAACCAGAAATAAGATACAGATGTTATTATCACTGTTACTATTCAACATCATTCTGCTAAGTCTAATCAAGGCAATGAAACGAGAGAAGAATTTCTACTATGAATATTAGAAAGGAAGAGGCAAGAATATCACTAATTATAGAAAATATGATTGCCTACTGAGAAAATGCAAGATAATTTACTGAAAAGCTAACAGAACTAAGAAAAAAATTAACCAAGGAAGCAAATTGAAGGCTAGAGTTAAATAACTTGCCAAGATCACACAGTTAGCAGAGCCGTGACTAACTCGGATCTGTCTGCTACCAAAGCCCAGGCTCTGAACCTCCTTCTCTGTAAATGTTAGCTCTGTAAATGTTAGCTCTAATTCTAGCTAACTCCAGGAGAGCAGAGACCTGATTTTTTCAGTGGTCTGTTTTTCATATTCCATACAACTATTTTAGAAAATGCAAAATTAATGAAATAGAAGAGCTTACCTTCTAGCCAAGAACTTGCAGTTAGCCAATATCTGAGGTCTTAGCAATGACAAGTTTTGCCTGCTATACTTTCTGATAAATCACCACCTAATCTTCCAATTCAACAACACTGGAGGAAAGTAAATCTTGGCAGACGAATAACACAAGAAGTTCCTAGGAAGCTCCTCCCTTTACTAAGTTTCAGGTGGCCCACATGTTAATCCTGCCTATTCATGGATCTATCCGGAGGATTCATAGGGTGATGATTCCACCTGGAGAAAACTGTATATAACCCTGGAGCCAAAAGATAGTACATCTGAGCAGTTGAGTTTCAATCAAAATCATGAGCAGAGACGTGGGAAATTCTCACCAGACAACTCTGTAATTTGGTCCAAACTTTGCAAATACAAGTTTTGATTAAAAGAAAAGAAAATCCATCACCATAAATAAACAATGGACAACCCTAGTAGTCCTGGTGTTCTGAAAGAATTGATTCTCCAGTTTCAGCTATAGTGGCTTCAAGAAGGGTCTTTTTGCCCTGAGGTCCCCCTTATGGGACATAGCTTCCTCCTAGTCCACAAGGTCAGGTTCATTACCCTCCATGTGGCAATCCTCACACCTCCCAAAATAGTATTCTTCTGTGGTCTGCTCCCCAGTGCCCTTGACATGAGTAATTCTTTTTAGAGCCACCCTCACTCAGAAAGTCACCTACCTTCAGTCCAGAGCCTTCTCTCAGCCCTGAACAGACATCTGCAGTTTGCCCTGGATGCTCTGGGCCCCTCTTGAGCAGACTTTGGATCCTGACATAACAGGTCTGACATCAAGGGGAGGTAAATCTGTCCCACTCACTGATGGCTTCTTGTTTTCTGTGCCCAGGGTTCTCCAGAAACTGTTGTTCTTCGGGTGTTCGGAGCTGGTATAAAGAAAAGGCAACACAGGGAAGGGGAAAACCATGGAACCAGAGCAGAGATTTCCCCAACTCTCCAGCCCTATAGATAACCTCCGATAACCTCAACAGGAAATAGTTCAGCTTTGAGCCTACATACTCCCTCTGCTATAATGGACCCACTGTATCAAGAAGGAAAAGTTAAAGGAATTTTTAACAATAAATGTTTGTCAAACTGAATTATACGTGCAAAGCACGTCTCTTAATTCTGTAGCTTCTTTGAACTTCAATTTATTGCAAGAAGGAAATATTCAAACCACCAATACTTGTCCTATTTACTTTGGAGCCCGTGGAACCACAGTTCCGGTTTTTAACATATTTGTTATGTAAGTGGGACTGATAAACTTGTTAAAGCATTCAGCTATTAACAGTGAAAAACCAATACACAAAAGTGATACCTTATCAACATTGCCAATTCCTTTCACCACTGTTTTGAAGCTGGAATGAAGACTGGAGACCTGGGTTTACATGACTGGAGAGGAGATAGCTAGACAGATTACCTCTCACTGCAGAGTGAGAGGTAATCCATAGCTTAACACTTGGGAACCCATAGAAGAACAATTGAAGCACAACGAGGGAGTGACATTATCAACAATAAATCCTGGGGAAAAAATTTATTTTCTGTTTTACTAAAAATCAGGGATTCATACCAGCATAAAATCCCCTTGTCCCATGGCAACATTTTAAACCATTCTGCATTTCTAAGAAAATGGTTCTAGCCTTGCATTTCTGGCAATAACACTTTTTATTCTCCACTCAGCCATGCAAATCAAACATTCACCTTTTTACAAAACCTTACATAGCTATCAAGAATGTGTTTCTGGGTTTGTTCTGGAAATTACTGTGTTCACGCATGTCATTTCCTCCCTTTTAAAATGACTTGCAGATGAAAGAAGGGGTGAGGGAAAAGGCAGATGGTAAGGGAAAATAATTGTTCTCAGTGAAGCAGGTGTACTCCAGACACCATCCTTTCAGGTTGAAAAACAGGATCTTCAAGAAGCCTACAGAAAGCGATGGTGCCCGTCCGAGAGTGGAAGGCGGTTTGAAGGCACTTCGCTTTTAAGTCTGTAAGTCAGTGTTTTAGTTTCTTCTTTCTGTCAGGGATTAGAAACATCCTAGTGCCACCTACGCCAAGTGTCCACATGACAAGGGATCTTTATAAAGACCGAGTGGGCTGTGGGAATGAACACTACCCAATATGGCTGAAAGAAACTGTTACAGACTGAATGTTTGTGTCAAATTCATATGGTAAAGCCCTAACCCCCAATGTAATGGTATGTGGAGAATGGGGCCTTTCGAAAGTAATTCAATTTAAATGAGGTCATGAAGGTGGGATTCTTACAAGAAGAAAAAGACAGATCTCTGTCCCTCTCATCTCCTCTCCTCTCCTCTCCTCTCCTTTCTCTCTCTCTCCCTCTCTCTCCCCCTCCCGTGAGCATTCACCGAGGAAAGGCCATGTAAGAACACAGTGTAAAGATGGCTATCCACAGACCAGGAACAGGGGCCTCTCCAGAAACCTAATCTTCATCTTGATCTTGAACTTCCCAGTACCAGAACTATGAGCAATAAATTTCTGTTGATTAAGCCATGAGCCTGTGATATTTTGTCATAGCAACCTGAGCTAACTAAGGCAGAAACCCCACAGTAAGTTTCTTCTCTTTAATCTCCTTCCACATGTTTTCATGAGAATCTATTTTTGAGCCATGGGCGAGATGGGAACTGCTTTTAAGACTTACAGAACTGAGACCAGGTCTCCAGTGGGAAAAGGGCAACTTCTTCTCTAACAGAAACCTGTAACAGGTGGGACGGTCCTCCCTGCCTGAGACCTCTCTGCCTGCCCTTCCTTTGGTCTTTCCACACGCCGCTCGGTTTGTTCTCTTGTTATGCCTTTTCTCTTCAAACAGAGGTTTCTGGGGTCCCTTAGCTCAGTGCCTAACAATCACATGCACCCAGTACCCAAGTCAGAAATCAGAGAGTCAATTTTAACTCTTCCTCCTCATGTGGAAGCTATGCTAGTTCAAGAAGCAGACACAAAGACAAGATTAACTGTGCAAGGATTTTATTAGGAGAAATGTCTGCATGAGAGAAAATAGGGAAGGAGCTGTGTAAGGCTAGGGCGGCTGTCACATCACAGTGCAAGTCTAAGAAGCTTGGGTGGAAGTATCCTAGGCTGCCTTGCCTAAGGCTGTCCTTGTCTAAAGGTTTAGTGATGCCATCAGGGACTCCTCAAACCAAAGCCAGCCACTAGAGGAATCCTGTGTGTCCAAGGAGCAGGTCTACCTCAGTGTTCTTGCTACACACAGTCATTGCTGGGAGAAGCCTGAGGAAGGAGCGGCCTCAGCACAACTCAGTGATGTATTTCATAGTGCAGCAGCTGGGACCTTTTGTCAGTTATGCCCTCTCCGATTGGAGGTTCACAAGGCACGTTCTCATGGCTGCCACAGTGTACCCTATGAGCTAACAGATCTACTTTTATACGTAGTTTGGGGGAGCAGTGCTCCCATGGTTCCCATAGGTCCTTCCTCTTGAGGGGAAACTAATAAAGGAGGTTAGTGGGATGAACTACAGCCCCTGTCACTGTAGTTAATCTCAGGGCTGCAACTCATCTGCTCCCTCCTCCAATATCCCTTCTCCCTCAGAAGTCACCTCATCAGGTGTGGGTAGCTTAGCTGGTTTTACAAGTCATCTTCCTGCAAGTGCCTTGATAGTCATACCCTTTCTCAGTTCAGGGTTACTGCACAGGTCTGTTCACAGTTATAAGGGGGCAGAGGAGTACCAGGAGGCCCCAAGTTGGATCTCCTAGTTTCTGTACATATTCTCCCTGCTGCTATTATGTAAAAGCAGCCTGACCTCCTCCTGCTGATCAGGGTCAATTATTTGCTGGTTCCTGGGCACAAGAAGTCCAATATGCCATGCAATAGTTTGTAATTCAATGAGTTCCTTGCAGTATTACCTGGCAAGAAACGTGTCTATTTGGGATCGGAACCTCCAACACTGAAGAACCCAGATTTGCAGGAACAGAAATCCACCAAGTCATTAGAAATGGTTGTCAGTGATGTTATACCAATTTACATCCCTTGATTCCTGGATTCGTATACTCTTCCTATTGGGAACAGAGCACCATATACAAGTCTCTGAACTGATATATTGTTACATGAAAGATGACACCACATTCTTTCAGAGTGTTTCCTCCAAGCTAGCATTTTAGCCATGCCTTTAGAAGGCTATTCTAGAAACTTGTCTCTATATGGCACCATGTGTGATATAACTAGTGGATCTCATGATCATGGGCCCACTCCTGCACCTCTCTCGCTATCGTGAGCCCCCTGGTCAAATGCTGTGCTATATGAGATTCCATGTCTATGGGTCAAGCATTCCACTATCCCAAGTAGTGCTGTTGCTGAGGCTTCGCAGGAAGGAAAGGGAAACTCATACCTGAGATACTCATTCCTGTGGGGATGAGCCATTAACTCTTCCAATGCAATGGGCCTGATGTAGTCAGTCAACTGAACACCAAGTAGCCAATTGTTCTCCTCAAGAAATAGTGCCAGTTCAAGAACTCAGTGTTGATCTCTATTGCTGACAAGTTGGACATTCAGAGGCAGCAATAGCTAGATCAGTCTTTGGAAGTGAAAGTCTATGCTTTTGGACAAATACATGGCCTCTATCTTTGCCATCATAGCCATTTCATTCATGTGCCCATCATGCCAGTTCTGGGATGGTGATCAAATGACTACATTGTCAGCAGTGCACCAATGCTCCTATGAAGCATCTCACTGTTGCTTTAATTTGCACCTCCTGATAACTAATAAGTTTCAGCATCTGTTACATGTTAGTTGTCTGTTTTTCATCCGTTAATTGCTTTTCATGTGCTTTGCTCATTTTTCTGTGGAGTTCTTTGTCTTTTTCTTATAAATCTAAAAATTCTTTATAGAATCTCAATGTTAGTCTTGCGTTGGTTTTAAACACTGAAACTATCTTTTCCCAATATGTCATTTGGATTAATTTGTCTCTGGTGTCCTCTAAGAGGTATTCTTATTTTGATGCAATAAATACAACAGTTATATTGTTAAATGACTTGTGTTTTGGGGATCTTTTTAAAGAAGACCTTTACTCCTAAGTCATAAAAAACATTTTTGTGTTCTTTTTTTTAATATATAATTTCGTAGTTCAAATAAGTTTATTCATTTATCTAGAGCACACATTGTCCATGGTAAGATACAAAGGTTGATTTTTCTTTTCTCCTTATAGCGAACCAGTTTCTCTAACATCATTTACAAACTGTTCATGCTTTCTCAATTGGGTTGTGAGGCAGACACTATCATACAGCAAGTCACCATAATTATGTCCCCATATACATGCACATCCGTCTCTGAGTTCTCTCTTTTGTTTACTGGTCTATTGTTCTGTTTCGAAATCCATGGGCTTTTTAGTATGTCTTCATCTGTGGTAGGTATTGAAGGACTGCTCCCTTTTCTAATTTCCCCCATAAGCTGTTAGAGCAGCTGCACTGATAAAACAAAATGGCTTAGAAGGCAAGAACGGTGGTGAAGCACTTGTCCCTAAAATAAATTGATAGAAATGAAGAGTTAAGAAACAGGTAAAAGGTCACGACTGGATGGAACACATTCTTTGAAGAAATGAAAAAAGAAAAGGAAGAAGAAAGAGAGAAAAAATATAAGCAGCCACAGCTTTGGGGTGGGGGGAAGAATTTGAAAAAGAATGTAAATTATTTAAGAGAAAAAAACACGAAGTATTAGTGAAAATGATAGTCTCAAAAATTATATGATGTGATAAGAACATAAATTTCTCAAGTGATTTCAGCAGGATTCTGGGAAAATAACAGCAGCAACGTGATTTTTGAATCTTTCCAAATCCCCATATAAAAACAAGCAGAACAACTAAATTGTAAAACCCAAACCTCACGGGCAACATTCACAACAAAACTAGGTGACAAGGTATCCCCATAAATCCCCACATAAATGGATGGTGACAAACCATCAATAGGCCTAAGAACTTTATAGTATCAACTTCTACATGGGAGAAAGCAATGAGATCTCAGAATAGGAGATACTCATAGTATTCAAAGATTTTTACAGGAACGAGTGGCAGCATAAAGAATGAGGAAAAGTTGCTCACAAGAAAATTTGGAGGGGCTGGTTAGCCTGAGCCTCTGTGAGCTCTGGGAATTAAACAACCAAGAAGGCTTCCTCTCCAACACTGAGCCTCACACTGAGAAGATACTAATAGGAATGGAATCGAAATTACAGGATTGGGAATTCCACTTCCAGAAAGGCAGAGTAAAGGAACCCTCTCACTTGAAACAAACAAAAAATAGATAAATATATGAAGCAGTGTTTTTCAAGACACCAAACATCAGGCAATGAAGGACAGTAATCTCTGAGAGATGGGAAACAAACAAGGTGAGCTCTAAGACAGCCCCGGCATCCTGCTGCAAGGGAATTTCTAGGCCTCTGTGCAAGGAAGGGGAACCGAGGCAGAACCCACGGATTCCTTGCATTGGAAAGACAGAACCAAGTCCAGGAATATCAAGGTAAGCAGAGTACTGGAAAGGAGAGAGCTTCACACAGCAAAAACTCTGGAGACCTACTGAGAATCATCTTGAGAATTCAGCAGAATAATAATCAGAGCAGATATTCGAGGAAATGATCTGAGTCTGATGAAAGAACCACCAGAAAGGATGAGAGGAAGTGTATTTGGCACTCTCAGAGGGCTGAAAATAGTGTCTGTTCCCACCATTCAGGCTGAAAATCCTCCTAATTCATGATATTTGGTAGAGAGCTCAGAGGACTTTGTCTCCATTCTGGATGGTGGCGGGGAGGGAATTAGCCTTATGCTAAACACAGCTCTGATACCGCCTAGAAAATCTTAAAAGCAAGACCTCAAAGGATCAAGTAACTCAAGTGAATTCCAGAACAAAGTTTAGAAATGTTTATAGAAAAACAAAAATGACCAGCACCCAAAAAGTAAAATTCACAATGTCTCACATCCGATCAAAAGTTGACAGACATGCGAAGAAGCTGAAAAATATAATCAATAATGAAAAAAAAAAACTCAATCGAAACCAACCCAGAACTGATATATGTTAGAATTAGCAAACAGAGACATTAAAATATTATTATAGAAATTGTCTTTATGTTCAAAAATGTTAAGAAGAGACATAGAAGGGTAAAAAAAAAGAGAGACCCAAATCACACTTCTGGAGAATAAATAAATAAATAAATAAATAAATAAATAAAAATATATAAAAATATATATTTATATTTATATAAATATAAACATAAATATTTATATAAATATAAATATATATAAATAAATATATGGATGATGGATTATTAGCAGATTTGACATTGCAGAAGAAAAGAATGGTGAACTTAAAGACAAATAAAAATGATTCAAAATGAAACATGGACAAGACTAAACTGTAGTGTCTAAAATTGCACACAGATGAAAAAACTAAGAAGAAATACAAGAAAGTAATTACTATAAAAGACTGGATAATGGATACTCTTAAAGGAAGAGAGAGTGTTTAGATCAGGATGGGGCTCATGGCGGCACTTCTGAGGTGAATGGCAAAGCTTTAGCTACCTGGTGATCTGGGTGGTAGCTATGGGGTAGTCACCTTATATATTATATATATAATTCAGTAACTACACATTTGTCTTGTGGGTATTCTGATTGTTTTATTTTACTTTATAATTTTATTTTTTAAAACAACCTAAAGATCCAGTGATTACAGGCTTCTCAATAGTAAGTCAGAGACTTACTCAAAAAGCAGTTATATATTCCCTATTATATAAAAACTCCTATAAACCAAAAAGAATTTAAACTTCGATCTAGTAGAAAATTAGGCAAAAGCTGTGACCAGGCAGCCCACAGTAAAAGAAATACAAATAGATTTAAATATTTGAAGACACTGAGCCTTACATGTAAGATAATTAAAGCTGCCCTGATATACCATTTTTCATCTCTCCAATGAGCAAATGCCTATAAAGTTTAATAATATAAGGTGTTAGGAAAGGTGTGGAGAAACGATCACCCTCATACATTGCTGGGAGCATAAATTTGTACAACCTCAGCAGAGGACGATAAAGCTATACTTATCGAAATTATAAACCAATATACTCTGTGTCCAGCAATTCTATTACCAGGAATGTATCCTAGATATCTAGTTGCACATGAGCAAAATGACAGCTATTTTCACTTTTATTGTTTTTATTTTCAAAGAATGAGAAACAGCCTAGTATCCATCAGAAGGGATTAACTTAACAAGTTAAGATACACCCATACAATGGAATAATATATATCCATTACAGAACAAAGAAGACTTTTATATACAGACATGGAATCATCTCCAAGATATGTATTTTATGTGAAAAAAAAAACACACACAATAAGGAAGAGAATCTATAGATTGCCTTTATCTTTCTCAAAAGAGAGGCAAAAAAGAGAAATTCAACTGATAATGTTGGTTGACTCTAGGGAGAGGAATGGAGTTACTGGGCGATAGCTTTTCATTGTATATACTTGTTCTATTGGAATTCTGTACTGTCAGAATATATAAGCAATCAGAGTGATAAAATTTAGAGAAAAAAACATTTGAATACCTTCAGCAACGACTGACAGACTTATAATGAGTTCAGAAGTTTGATACAATTACTACTGAAGAATTTAGGAAATCGCCAGGAATTTTCCACTTTGGATTGTTAAAAATAAAGATAGAGATCACATCAATACTTTGTAATATTATTCCTTGTTACTATACTTTTATATACTTTCAGGAATTAATTTTGAATCTCCTTTGTAATTTCACTACTGTAATTTATCTTAAAATTTAACTTTCCAGATTTGTTACATTACCAGTATGGAGTCAATGTTTTCTCCCAGGCAGTTTGGGATAATTGGTAATTGTTGATTTGGCAAACATTAACACTTTTACAGTGTTAAGCTATCACATCCAGAATCATGAATTATTTTTTCATTTATTTAAATATTAAATTATTTTCTTTAATACAGTTTAAATTTTTCTGTACTGAATTCTGCATTTTTTGATAAGTTAATTTCCAGAAATGTTATTATCTTTATTGCTGCTATGTTATTCTCTATTATTTTCTCTTACTGATTATTACCTTGTTAGAAAAATGATTTTTAAAGTTCTTTTTATATCTGGTAAAATTTTGTTGACCTTGTGTATTTGTATGAGTCTTTTCATTTTGTTTTTCCCTTTCTATATAGATAATCTACATATAGGTGGTCTACAAATAATGATGTTTCCTTTCCAACCCTTATATCTCTTTTTTTTCTTGTTTTATAGCTTTGACCAAGACCTCAGTAAGTATTAAACAATACATGTGCATCAAATATCCCTTTGATTTGCTCTTATTATACTATCTTCCCCTCATTTGTCAAACTGCTACAGTTTGAATGTCACAATTTTTGATGTGATTATTTCATTAATATTAATTTTCTTCATTGCACTATAAGTTCCATGAAGGCTGGAATTATATTTGGTTTTTCTCACCATCGTGTCCCTGGTATAGTGCCTAGGACCTATCTATCTCAGTAAATATTTCTTGCATGATAAATGAGTGGCCTGAGTTGACAATGAAGAATTTTAAAAAATTATAATAGATGAGGGCCTTACTTTACTTATCTCGCTTTGTCCTCCTTTATTCTAACTATAATCTCATTAACACTCAGGAGCATAGGGATTAGGGTATTTTGGTTGCAGACACCAAAACTCACACTGGCTAAATTAGGCAAGAGAAGAATTTACTGGAAAGAGATAAAGAGATGGAGACTTATAGAGATTAGAAAATGAAAGGGAGGCTGAAATACTTGGCTAAGAAAAGAGCATCTCTAAACATTTAGAATAGATAGTAGGAACCACTCAACAGTTTTGTCCTGGCATAGGCACTGCCACTAGAACTAATGAGCACCAACCATTTTCATCTTTTTATTTCTCCAATTGAAATTTATATTCCAGGGAAGGAGCATCCAATTGGTATCACCTAAGTCACATAACTGCCCTTGGACAGGTTGGGAAGGACACTGGGGCAGTAGAGGTGATATCCGAAGAATCTACTACCAGAAAAAGAAATGGATGCTTGCAAACCAAAAGTCAACGACTTCTACAACTTAGGAGTTTGGGGTTTCTACCACTTTAAAGGTTCACCTGTGATATCACCATTTCAGATGCTAGCTTAAACTAGAAACTAACAAAAAGAGTTAGGGAGGGAGTAACAGGGTGAAGTGGTTCAGAATAGGAGCAAGACATCTCTGAGAATACTTTTTGACTTTTGAAACATGTAAATGTTTTACACATTCAAAATTGAAAGGAAAAAAAAGCAAGACATGGAAGCAAACTTTTCTTTTACACAGAATATATACACTGCTCTGTCTCATGCTTTCTTTCATTAATATGAATCTGAAACTCCCTTCCTATCAGTTCATGGGAATCTCCCCTCTTCCCTTTTTTTAAATGTACAACTCAATGGTTTTTAGTATATTCACAGAGTGGTGTAACCGTTGCCATAATCTGCTTTTAGAATATTTTATGTCACCCCAAAAAGAAACCCTGTATCCAAGACTAGTCATTCCTCATTATTCACTACACCCTTCCCCTAGCCATAGGCAACCAATTATTTTCTGTTTCTGTGAATTTGTCTAGTTTGGACATTTCATTTAAATGGGAATTATACAACATATGGCTTTTTGTGACTGGATTCTTTCACTTAGCATTATGTTTTCAAGGTTGATCCATGTTGTAGCATGTATCAGAATTTCATTCCTTTTCATTGCTGAATAATATTCTATTGTGTGGACATACACTTTATTTATACATTCATTAGTTGATGGACATTTGGGTTATTTCTACTTTTTGACTATTCTAAAAAATGCTGCTATAAACATTTATATACAAGTTTTTGTGTCCCACATTCTTTTTTAACACTGTATAATTACTCCTTTGGGTGTTTGTACAACTGGTTCTTTCCTGGTGAACATTTAGATTGTTTCCAGTCTTTTGCTATTACAAATAATGCTACAATGAATATTCTTGTGCTTTTGTTTCTTTTATTTGTGGAGATGAATCTTTAGGACCTATTCCTTGTAGTGGAATTACTGCATCTATATAAATTGTTCTTTATATTTTGTGAGGATAAGCCCTCTATCTGTGATATGAGTTGTGATATATTCTTGTATTTTGTCATTTCTCTTTTAATATTGTCTATGGTGTGTTTTGTTTTGCCATTCAAAGTTATCTATTTTTGTACTCACAATGTATAGGTCTTTTCTTTTACTGTTTGGATTTTGAGATAGTTGCAAAAGCTTTCCTCAGTTCCGGGTTATAACAAAATTTACCCATGTTTTCGTGGTATATATGATTCATTCTTCATATTTAGATTCCTGGTGTATTTAAAGTATAGATAGATGATAGATAGATGATAGATAGATAGATAGATAGATAGATAGATAGATAGATAGATAGATAGATATAGGTAGATAGATATAGTTTCTTTCTGTCCATATGGATATCCAGAGGTCCAACCCTGTTTAAAACGTCTCTTTCCTCAGTTATTTCAGATGCCACTTAAATCATAAGCTAAAATTTCATACATGTTTGGGCCTTTTTCTGGTCTTTCTGTTCCATTGGTCTGTCGTTTCATGCACCAATACTACATTGTTTTAATTATAGAGGTTTATAGTATGCTTTGATAGTTGATAAGGCTAGCATATATCCATTGCTCTTTTGCAATTTCCCCATCCTAAGTTATTTCTCCACATGAACTTTAAAATCCACTCATCTAGCTCCAGAACAAACAAACAAAAAAATTTTTTTTTAATTTATTGATATTTCTATTGGGATTATGTTAAAGTTATATATTAACTTGGGAAGAATTGGTATCTTTAAAATGTTGAATCTACCTATCCAAAAATAAGACATGTTTTATCATTAGTTCAAGTCTGCTTTTATATTTTTCAGGTATTTTAAGGTTCCTCATTATAAGTTTTGCACATTTCTTCAGTGTTTCTTTTTGTTGTTTATATCATGTCACTCACTAGTAATTGTGTATGTGAAAACTATTGGTTTGTATGTTAATATATCTTATTATATACGATCTTACTTTACGTACTTATTTTACTGTTTTAGTTTCAGTTTTAATTTCCTTATGTTTTCTATCTAAACGATCAGGTCATCCGCATATGTAACAAAAAAAATTCTGAGATGTCCTAAATTAAAATTACAGCTGCCTGAGAGTGAAAGAAAGATACAGAACAGTTAGCCTGTTAATAGCTGTGAACCGGCTCTGACAAAAGATGGCTCACATTCCTATTTACCTGTTGGAATTCAGGATTTTCAAGTGGCTATTTCTGCAATTATTCAAAACAGGGAATGGCCAAGGAAACTCCCCTTCCTATTTACACATCAATTTTCCAATCTGCTGCCCACAGCTAATCCACAGGAACTGACACCTCTTCATCTTCTCCCATCCCCTTTATCTATAGCTAACGTAAGTCATTTCAGAATAGCTTACCTCTTTCTCCCCCCTACTTGATATATAAAAATGCTTGCAAAACTCCAGCACAACAGACATGTCTTTCCTAACTAGCCATGCTGCTGCTGGTGGTTTAGACTCTAAAGGGGACCAAAAGTTTTGCCTTTGGGGATATTGATTTCAGACTGGTTTTTAAAACAAAAGACTGGGAAAGAAACTTTGACCCTCCCCCCACCTTTCCTGCCTAAGAGATTCAGATGGAAAAACCCGCTTCTGGAAGGGAACCTTAGCATAATCACCTGAGCATTAAACAGGAAGATTCTGAGCCCATTGACCACCCTCTCCCCTATTCCCCACCACGCATGTCCCGTTGTTGTCTGGGTTGGTTAGCAAAAATTTACCTCTCATGTGTGTTCCACTCTTCCTCAACCACCTGTAAATTGCCTACTTCCTTTGAAATCCCACCACCGCCCACCTTCTTCTTTGTCCAAAATGACATATATACCAATTTTGCCTGTCTTTGGAATTTTCACGCTTATTTGAATTCCCCACACACATGTATTAAAATTTAATCTTCTAGCTGCATCTACTGCGAGAATGAAGACCAGTCTCAGCAATCAGACTGTTGACTTTTCAGAAAATGTGGATATCACTCTGAAGAAACTCTCAATTATTGCAAAGGGCCCCAGAGGCACTCTGCAAAGGGACTTCAATCACATCAATGAGTTTCTTTTCAAGGAACTCAGTCTCCCTGAAAAGAAAAAGAAGAGCCTCCGGGTTGACAAATGGGGGAGGAAATAGAAAGGAACTGGCTACTGTTTGCACTATCTGTAGTCATGTACAGAACATAATCAAGGGTGTTACACTGGGCTTTTGTTACAAGATGAGGTCTGTGTATGCTCACTACCCATCAATGGTGTTATTCAGGAGAATGGTTCTCTTGCTGAAATTCAAAATTTCTTGGGTGAGAAATACATCCGCAGGGTTTGGACGAGGTCAGGTGTTGCTTGTTCAGTATCTCAAGCCCAGAAAAATGAGTTAATTCTTGAAGGAAACAATATTGAACTTGTATCAAATTTAGCTGCTTTGATTCAACAAGCCACAACAGTGAAAAACAAGAAGATCCGAAAATTTTTGGATGGCATTTATGTTTCTGAAAAAGGAACAGTTCAGCAGGCTGATGAATAAGGTCAAAGTTGTCCACCTACAGAAACACCAAAACGTCGGATGATTCCTCAGACTTTCTTACCTGTGATATTTTAAAGACTCAATAAAAATTGTGTATTGGTTTGGAACTTTTTTCTTAAATTGATTAACCTTTCCAGCTATTTGGTAAGTAAACAGTTAAGTAAATTCTAGTGTGCAAAGAATAACAGAGGGAACAGAACAGGATTTTATTCTAGTAAGACTTCATGGGAGGAGAATTGAATCTGGTTTTTGAAGGAATACTGGGTATTTTAGGTAAGCATATGGTACCAGTGACAGGCAACACTATAGCTATTTATTGGATGCAGAATCTGGGAGGAAATTATCTAATTTTGCAAAGGCATGAATGTGAAATTTTGTGAGGCCAGTGTGCCTGAGTCACTTGTGTATTGCAGTAACTTTTTATGAAAAAGCAGCTGGGAAGTGGAACAAAGGGACACACCTTAGCAAGTGTTGGAAGACGGAGTTGTTTGTGAATACGTGGTTGCTGTAGTCCAGGATCCTCTGAGTGTTATCCTCTATCCTATTTCAGCCATTTACTCCCATGTCCTAGTCCTGGATATTTTTAAAAACTGATAATCTTCCCATAACCTCTTAATTCCATGTTATACATTAAATATATAATCTTTGGTTTGATGATTATAATGGTTTTTAAGAAATGGATGCCATGTTAAATATAGGATTTGCTTTGAAGTATTTGAGGTGTTGTTGGAGTAGGCATTGTACGAGATTGTTAGTGAAACAAGTTACTTATAAATTTATTTGTTGAAGCTGAATGGGGATTCACTATACTGTTATTAAAGTTTTGAAATTAAAAAAAATAATCATCTTCTTCTGTTAACCTGTTGATTTGATTATTAGCCCAGCTAGAATTTAGGTGGGAAGAAAAGTATTTTTTTTTAGCCCCCACAACTGCATTCCCCAAGACTGGTCTTTTTTGTTAGCAATGGCCTAATAAACCCTTTCTTTTAAAAAGACTTTCAGCCACGGAAGTTAAAATTTTTTAATACATGAGTCCCTTTTGCAATTCTGACTCCCCTCCTTGTTTTCTTTTGTCTGATTGTTTTGCTCTTTCCACCAATACAATGTTAAAATATAATGGCAGTATTGGGTATCCTGGTCTTATTCCTTGACTTTGACAGGAATGCTTACCGTGTTTCCCTGTTACATAAGATACTAGAGTTTACTATTTTAAAAAATCAGAAATGGCCCTTGAATTTTGTCAAAGGCCTTTTCGTCATCCATGAAGATAATTTTGTTTGTCCTCATATCTATTAATATGTGAATTATATGGTTCTTAATATTGAATCGTCTTAGTCATACTATATCATTTGAAAATGTACTATGGATTGTTGGCTAATATTTAAGACTTTCATATCAATATTGATATGAGACTGGCTTGTGGTTTTTTGTGTGCAATCTTTAGCAGATTTAGATAGCAATGTTATACTTGCTTCATAAAAACTGTAAACTTTCATTTTCTATATTTTGGAACAGTTTATATAATCTAGGGATTATCTAGCCTTTAAAAGGTTTGGTGGTTTCCTTCTGAAACCATCTGACCCAAGTGATTTTTGTGGGAGTAATCCTTTGATAACTTTCTCTATCCTATGAAATTTTTTTTTACTTTCCACCACTACTAGGATAAATTTCAGAAAATTCTAAAACCCTAGGAAATTAATCATCTATTTATCAAATTTATTTATACCACTTATGCAGAGCAATCTTATATTTATTTAAATATCCTGTTTCCATGGCTATTTCTCTCATTTATTTCTTTTTTAGTATTTGTGATTTCTTTTTTGATTGGGTAAGCTAGAAGATTGTCTTTTTTTTTTTTTAAAGAACCACCATTTATTAGCTATAACTTATTTTATATCTATTTACCTTCTCTTTTTATCTTTATTAAGAATTTCTGGGGGAAAAATACTAATTATCAGAATATATAGGATTCAGTTAAATCAGTGATGGGAGAAATCCATAGCTTTTAAATAGTTTATGTAAATAATGAGAATTAAATAAGTGAATTAAGTATTCAACTCAAAAAAGAAAGTAAATGAAAAAATAGAAAGCAATAAAGATAAAAATTCCAAAGTCCTAGACCTTTTTTGAGTCAAATGCTGACAAGATGGAAACCATGTGTCACATCGTTCTAGAGTGGCACCTGGACTGGCACTGCTGTGTGAGGTTATGAGATCCAGGAACAGTCTTTGGGTTCCATGACTCCTGATCCAAACATCTCCTCAGGTGGCCCGGGCATTTTTACCAGAGACAGAACAAAGGTATAGTTTTTCCACACAGCTCTTTAAAAATACTTTAATACTAGCAACCCATATGCAGCATGAAGGGCAGCATTTGTGCAACTCAACCCTGCTAGTAATTAATACTACGCTGAACTATGCCCAAAATGACCAATATATTGTGACCTATACACAGTAACTATAATCACATTAAAATTAAGGCTAAAGCTAAAATATAATATGTAAAATTCAACATTTATATTAGTCTCAGCAATTCAGTATAAAATTTTAGGTTTACCAATGTTTAGTATTTTTTTCTTGAAATCTTATCTACCATCTTTAATTCAATTCTATTTTAAAGACATTAAGAGCTGACCAGAGAAATTATTTATAATAAATGGAAAGAAAGTATACATAATTATATATACAATAATGACTTAACTTTGTAAAACAAAACATAAATATGCCGTATTTTACTCACAAAAATATTTACAGTAGTAGTAACCCCTGGAAAGCAAAAATCCCTCTTATTCATCTGTATAGTACCACCTGATAGAAGAGTGCCTGGCACATAGTAGGTGTTCAGTAAGTTTTTGCTGAAAAAAATGAAAGTGAGTAATATCTGTCTTCGAAAAAAAGTATACTCGATCAGGTAAATATATGAAATTTTAATGTTTGTATCTGAAACATACAAAGGCCTAAAGGCAAAGTCAATGATACCTAACTAAAATTCTCTGGGTAATTTCATTATTACAAAGTTAAGTCTTGAGTAAAAAATCCAACTCTAAAAATATGGTCTTAAAAATCACATATCTACATATATACTAAGACAAGTGAATTGTCTTATGCTGCATCATCATCATCCACTGCAGCGTAGATGGCTTGATTCCTCCTCTTAATTTTCTTTCTTTGTTCAGGTTCATGTTCATCACTCATCCTCTTCACGGGCACTTCAGTTAAGTCCTTCCCATCTCCCAACTCCACAGCCTCACCAGGTTTCCCCTCTCTACCAATTGGCGAACTCAGTGTATCATCAGAAGATACAAACATGGAACTTGGCAAGATCCTGACATCAGAGAAGCTTGCAGAAAAATCAGAAGCTTGATCAGAAGAAGGTTCTACAGATGCTGTATTTATGTCACTGTGTGCACTCACAAAACTATCTTCATCTTCTTCCTCTTCATCTAACATTATTTCGTCTGGATTAACAAAGGACAGGGCAGATGTGTCTGTGTTATATTCACTGGGATCTTCCCCAGAGTCATTACTCTCCCCTTCATCCTGCTCTTCATATTCACCACACAAGTGATGTTCCTCCTTGGCCTTCTGAAGGCTGACATTAATGTCTGTGATTCCAAGTTTGGCACAAAATTCAGTAGTCTGAGGATTGATCCTATGAACCAACTGCATTTGTGTCTGTGGCTTGTTTGGGTCATAACAAGCAGCCGTCACACTAAAATTATACGGAACTTTGAGGTCATGATTCAATTTTTCCAATACTTCATTCATAGCTTCTTCTGTTGCACTATAATCCCATCTATAAAAATCCAAAACAATAGCCTTTTATATTTTATCAGCTTTAGCTAATAATGATGAAATCTAACTATGGACTTCAGGTACAAGGATAAAATATAAATCATATATCAAAATTCCACTTAGTAAAATTATAGTTAATTTAGCAAAGAACATTTTGAAATAAAAACAATTCTTAGAAAAACATGTCCTTAACTCATACCCTAAAGCGAGTATAAATTATTTTAATCTGTGAACCAATCTCCACCATATTATAGTGTGTGCACACTTATCACTTATACATTTATTTGGATTAGTGCTCAATAGTCCACTTTCTTGTAAACTTTGAATTGTACTTATATTCATTTAATAGTAATTCCCTTAATCAAAAAAAAAAAATAAAAGTGTGGGGGGCAGGGACAAATACTGTGCATGCAACAGAGAGGGAAAGTCCTAAAATAAGATGAGACTTACCTTGTATGCAGGCCATTATTTTCAGGCATATTCCACAGGCGCCCAGTCACATTAACAAGACTGTTCGTAGCCCTGAGAATGGTGAGCCATTCAATATCATACTCTAAGTGATCAGGAGCATTGGGGTCATGATCTATTTCTATTACCTACAGAAAGAAATTGGTAATTTTAAGAAATACATATCTACTCTTAATAGTCTATGGATTTCAATATAACATTAAAATTTAAAAGAATTTTAATTTAGTAGCCTAAAAATATTGACATAACATAAATATCTCCAAAGAATTCTCAGAATACATAAATTACAAAAAGCACAAATTAGTAATTTAGAAAAGGAAAATTAAAATTTTTTTAATCATTGGAAGAGTAAAAAAATATTGCAAAGTTATTTCATTTTCTTTTTACCTGAAGAAAGTCTCTATGTGGTAAGCATTTGTCCAAAGCTAAAAATTTGGTTGCTTTGGCAGTCTGTCCTTTATCCTTGGCCTAGACAAAATGAACCATGATTTAAGAAAGAATGTAAAACATCATAGGTAATTTATACATTGAATAGGATATAAATAATTTTTGTTACATATACCCCCCAGTTGTGTGTCAAAGGGACAACTGTTACTTTTCTATAGCAAGTTACTTCTATACCCGCTTGTACAGCAATGGTCACTGAAACTCTCTGGGCTTTAATTTCCTTACAAAAGTCAAAATAGAAACTAATGATGATGATGTTAAAGCATATAACACACACATAAAGCATATAACACAAGGATTAAAGATAACAGAAGAGCTTAAAAGTAAATTGGCAGAGCTAAAACTATACAACCTTTAGAAGAAATCATAGAAGAAACTCGTTGTTACCTTGGGTTTCTTAAAGATTTCTTAGTTACAACATCAAAAGTAGATTCGATATATCCACAGAATGAAATACTATTCAACAATAAAAATGAATGAAGTACTGGTACATGCTATGGCATAAATGAACCTTGAAAACGAGCAAATCAGATCAAAGAATCCAGATGTCAAAGACTATATATTTTATGATTACATTTATGTGAAAGGTTCGGAGAGGGCAAATCCTAGAGGCACAAAGCAGATTAGCGGTCGCCTGGGGCTGAGAATAGGAATGTGGATTGACAGCAGATACAAAGGATCTTTTGGGGCTATGGAAATATTCTAAAACTGGAACATGTGACGTTTGCACTAAAAATCACTATATTATACACTTAAATGAATGTTATGTAAATTATATACCAATAAAGCTAATTTAGAAACGTAGATTGTCAGAAAGAAACATGGTGGGAGGGTCATGAGCATGAAGGTCATAGTGGAAGCAGTAAGAAAGCGACTCAATGAAAATAGTGAGGCACATGGAGGAAAAAAGACAAGGAAACAAGTTATCGGACGACCTGCTGAAGACTAGGGATCAAGTCAGTGTCGAAGAGGGATGAAGAGAGGTGAAAGCAGAGGATGAAGAGAGATTACAGGCAGAGCTTGGCAGCAGGGCAGTTCTAACGTAAGGTGATGGTGGTGGGGAAGGGGCTGAAAGAGAACACTGGCAAGATGAGAAGAGGCTGAGGAGCCAAGAAAAAGGGATCAAGTATGTCATTAATGCAGAGAGAAAAGTCCCTGAGGCTGACCACAGAAGATGGAGTAAGGGAAAAGTAGCAAATCAGATACTTCAATAAAAATCCAAGATTGTCAAGTAGCCCTAAAAGACAGAAGAGAATAATAGAGATGTGGAAAAGGTGACAGATATAAACAGATGACTTGGACTTTAACACTGGCCCAAAGGAAAATGAAAGCGGTAACCTTGCCTCCTCCCAGTGAAACTGGGGAAGAATAAGCCCACAACAGAAAGGCCTTACAGGAGTGTTTTCCAAGAGAACCTTCCAAACTGTTTGAGGAACATCAGTAAAGTGTACCTCTACCACAGAAAAGTATGTGGTCAAGTAAGTTTGGGAAGCTCTGCACACCACATCCCACTCTTGGAGAAAGGCAATGCCCTTTAAAGACTCAGAAATTCTATAGAAGCCTTTGAGAAAAAAAATCTCTAACTCTGTTAGTCCAGCGTATTTTAAACATTTTCCCTTTGAAATACTTTATGGGAAAGTCAGAGTTCAGTCAGAATCGGAGGTGAAAGAAAAACTGCAGATTTCCACAAAAGCCTAATTATAAGTATATATTTATTCTCTACTTTTCATCATCCATACAGTTACTCGAGAAAAACTCTGGGAGTCATTCTAGACTCTCTCTCTCCTCCCTGTCACCAAATCCTGATGATTCTACTTCTAGATTTTGCTTCATTCTCTGTGCTCCCTCTTTGCCTTATGTTAAAACCTCATCTTTTGCTTAAATAGCCTCCTCTTTTACATTACCCCAATCTATACACAAAACTGCTGCCAAACTAATCTTTCTAAAACAAAAATTTGATTTCATCACTTCCCAATTTTCTTCATTATCTTCTGATTGAAACCTAAACTCCAGAACATGGCCCAGAAGGCAGTTATGATCTTGTCCTAGCTTCATCATTCCCCATGCCTCGGCCATGGGAACTAGCTGCAGTTCCCCAAAAGCCCCATGTTCTCAGACTTCTAGCCTTTTGCACACATTGGTCCCTCTTCCTAGATTACCCTTATAATCTACTTCTTCCTGGCACCAACGATCCATTTGGAAAAGATCTGTATTACTTCATCTCTGTGTCCACATCCCCAACTCACCATAGTCTGGCTCAGGTGCTCCCACAGTACCCTGGCACTTTTTGTCACAAACTTATTACACTATTTTATCATTGTTTATTTGTCTCTTCCCCACACTGGATATTGAGTTACTCACAAAAGAAAAGTTATCTTTGATTTATTTCTCTAACTTTACAACTGTGTCAACAGTGCATAGCCCATAGATGTTTGATAAGTGTTTGTTAAATGAAAGAATAAATATTGTGTTTTCTACCTGATGTTGCATCAAAGCTGCAAACTTCACATGAAGGTGTGCAGAAAACCAGTAAGTAGGTTTCAAGTGCTCTAAAAGCTCTGAGGCAGCGGGACTTCCTAAGGTGTTATTTTCCACTTCTTGTCGGAAAAAGGATTTAGTCTTAAGAAGTTGCTTCTTATTTCCATAATGATATATACTTCTTGGCCAATCATGAGATAGGAATATGTCCATAGGCTGCTTCAGCTTTAACAGAAAAAGAAAAAAATCTTAAAAACAGATTAACCACAAGCAATCTCCATCCCTTCCCTCTATCACCATACAACCATTTACCCACGGAGATCTCTGGATTTCTGTGTAATTCATTCTAAGGACACTTTATGTAAGGAAGTCACAGAAATACTGAGCTACTCACACATGTAGGTAAAAAGAAACAGCTTTCTCTCTGCCTCACAAATCATCCTTATTTTCTGGCAAGGCAGGTCAACAGAGGCACGCTTTGATTAGACTGCCAATCAGCTATGGTCTTTAGCAGTGCATTTTAAAAATATATAATAACCATTGTTCTAGTCCCTTTTCGGTAAAGAAACTATTGTTTTAAAATCCAGAGACACCAGATATCATGAGACCTCTAATGTAAATGATACAGTAAACCCAAAGATATATTCCACTTTTTTTCTAATGGACTCACATAGTATCTACCAAAAAACTGTTTATTGCATGTTATATTAGAGGTATTTAAGGTGACTGGTGTCTTCATGGGGGGAAGGGAGTCAAAATATACACTGTACTTTACTCCTTCCCGGCACCTTCAAGTAATCTGAAACAAATACTTGGAAAACTAAATTAAAATAACTTAAGTGTCCGAGAAAATACAAAATATAAGACGTACAGGACTAACCACTGAACAACTGGTATGGGGAACAAACACAATGAAAATTTAGAGAAGGGTGATTTTAAACTACAACACTGGTTGGGAAGTGGTATATAAGCTAGGTCTTCAAGGACTGGTAGGATTTAAACCGGTGAAAGGGAAAAGGCATTCAAAGTAAGAACTGTTATAAATAGGGCATTAAGAAATGCCCATGAGCATTCGTATACTCCCCTAGAGGCTGTACGGTATGTGGTAAGGGCCTGAGTTCACTCTGGCAGGTTCTACTACTTAACTACTTGCAAAGTTTTAGGCATGTTTCTTACCCATCTGAGCCTCAGCCTCTCACCCTCATTGTGACAGTTAGAGTAACACCTATCTCACAGAATTTGAGTGGCAACAAAATATCTTGTGTGAAAGCTGCTTAGTCCATTGTCAGGCATTTAATGAGTTCTCAAATAAAAATCTTAGTTTTACCCACCCTCCAGGTGAGCCAGTGTTTTAATACCACCCTCACAATTTTCCCATATCTTCCATCATCTTTACTATTATTTTCTACTTAATGCTATTATTTAAAATAAAATATTTAAATTTTATTTAAAGTAAAAGTTTATTCCAATAAATATTCATTAGTCTTACCCTAAGTAATAATATTTGAAATCATGGATCTAATGTTTTATTACTCACTAAAATAAATTTATAACCATAAAAAATTTTAAATGTTCATCTGTGAACCTCCTAAAAAACAATTTGAGATCCAAATTTTAGAAATAATAAAGTAATCTCTTCTTAAAGTTATATACCAAAATGAGCAAAATATATAATTAAACATTTTTTCAAGTCTGCTGTAATGTACTTTTTTACATACCTGTTTTAATTTATATACTTCAATGTTTCTCACATGATATATACTTCTTATTGTTGCTGAATTATAAGGGGGGCACTCAAAATGACCTTAAATTGAAGAAGAGAAACAAGCTGTATTCAATACCTTTAAATACTGCAAATACAAATACATATACACACTTCCCCAAAACTAATGTTTGTCATCAATACTTTGGATTCTTAAAAATTTATTTTAAAAAACACTGCTCTTAATATGCTGGTACTTTTTACCAATAAGGGATCATAAACTATAAATCTAAATAATTAGGGGCTTTTGGTTTTTAAAATTATATTTAATTTTGGAGTATATTGTTTATTCACATAGTTTAAAGTTTTAAAGATACCATCGGTAAGGTATAGAGTAAAAAGTGTTCCACCTAGAGAGTAGACCAGTGGATGCCTAGGGCTGGGATGGGAGTAGGCATTAATTGTAATTAGGCACAAAACTTTTAGGGGTGATAGAAATGTTCTAAATCTGGGTAGTGGTAAAATCTGGATGCATAACTCTATAAATTTACTAAAACCATTGAATTGTACACTTACAATGGTATTATAAATCCTACGTCAATAACACTGCCAAAACGAAGGGAGGAGTCCTCCTATTCCTGTGCCCCAGCCATTAGTAAACCTACCTAGGGGCAGCTGGCGCTAATCAGGTTTTAGTATTTTATTCCACGGATACCATCTATGCATATAATACACCTATTTCTTTATCCTTTTTTTTTTTTTTTTAAATACAAATGGCAGTATACTTTATACGTGTTTTGTGCCTTGTTTTTTCACTTAACTTATTTTGGAGTTCTTTTCATGTTAGTTACACAAAGAGCTGCCTCTTTATTTTTTTTTAATGGCTTCGTAGCATTACATTGCATAATTATATCACGATATATTTAGTTCCTACCTTTTGTTATTACAAACAAGGCTGAAATAAACTTGCATACATCATTTTATACTTGTGGTATATATCTGTATATAAATTCCTGGAAGTGGAACTCCTGGGTTAGAGTATTTTTATAATTTCCATAGATATTACCAAGTGTCCCTCCCCAGAGTGGTTCTGATTTGCATACACACCTGCCATGTAGGAGACAACCTATTTGTGTACACCCATGTCAAGTTTAGAATCATGGGGAGCAGAATAGCAGGAACAGAGTTGTGACTTAACAGCTACATTGAGGATATGAAAGTGAGCTATCAACTTAATTCAAGAAATCTTGAAATCGATGTGAATCCAAGCTATTCTTTTAATTTTAAAATCAAGATATAATTCATTCAGATACAATAGAATTAATAAGTATACTGTGGTATACAGTTGACTCTTGAAAAACATGGGGTTGAACAGTGTGACTCCACCTATACATGATTTTTTTTTTCCAATAAATACCTGTACTGTTTTTGATCTGCAGCTGGGAGTCCACGGATGTGGAGGGCCTACTGTATGCATTGATCTACACCATTTTATATAGGCGACTTTAGCATCCACAGATTTTGGTATCTACAGCAGTGGTGGGGGGTCTTGGGACCCATTCTCCACAAATACCGAGAAACAACTTAAGTTTTGGGAAGTCAAAAGTTATACGTGGGTTTTTGACCACACAGAGGTTACACCCCTAACCTCTGCCTTGTTCAAAGTCAGCTATACTTATACAATGGAATACTATTCACAAATTAAAATGAATAGATTAGAGTTACATGTATCAACATGGACTTCAAAAACATTAAAAAAGGTGCAGAAAGACATATGCAAAATGATACATTTATAAGAAGTTTAAAACATGCTATATAATACACTGTTTAAAGCTGTTACATATGTGGTAATGATATAAAATAATCTAGTGAATGATAAACACCAAACTCAAAATAGTGACTGCCTGGTGAGGAAAGGGAGGGATTAAAGGAGAGGAATGGGACTGAGGACAGATAATAATGAGTTTCAGTTGTATCTATATTGTTTTATATCATAAAAATCAAAACTAAAAACAGCAAAATACTAAGACGATAAAATTCGATGGTGGATAGACAGACAATATATCCTAGTGTTCTCTATATTTTCATATGTATAAAACATTATAAAATATAAATTTAAGAATGAATTAATTCATAGAAGAAATCCAACGAAAAAGTCAAACTATATATTGCTTAAGTTACTCTGGGGTATGCAAGTTCTAAAGTTTAAAGACAATTCTCAGAACAATACCTTTTCGATAGTCATGAGATTTGAAGATACCAGAGATGCCGCCAATCCTTATGCCTCGATATTTTACTATACCTGCCAAGCCTGAAAAAGTACAGTTTAATAAGGTTACTATAGGCAAAAGCAATTCCTCTATTAACTGAATGAAGAGTTTAAAGGCCTAGAATTCTATGTAGTCCCAAAATTATTTGAAAACTGGATTGAAATAAAGATGCCAGAATAATAGTTGTTGAAGCTGGTTAATAGGTAGAGCAATTCATCATATAGGTATCCCCTGCTTTTCAAAAGTTCTTGTTACACTACTTTACGTTTATGAAAGACTTACATTAGTATCTGTTTTCACTAAGGGAAAAATCCAAAGAAAATTTTTGCTTTCAGAAAAAAAGGTGAAAAGTCAAAATAGCATTCAAGCATTTGTTTTGCAGTGAGCCTTAAGAGGCAGCATGCTCCCAGAGCAGTGAGTGGCCCCACCAAGCTTCCTCCCTAAGAACTACACTCAGCATCTCAGCATCAAGCTGCCTTGGCTTTGAACTGTGTTTGAGCATCTGTGCTTTATCTCAATTTATTTTGTGCATCCATTAGCAACATGTGTCCTGAGGTATCAGAAAAGCCTAAGAGAGCTCGTAAGGGAGTTATACTTAGTGTATACTTAACAATTTCCATTATAAAAGGTTTAATTTTTTAAATTAATAAAAATAATAAGAAAAAAATAAAAGAATTGCAAATAGTGTGTAAGATCTTGCAGTTATATTAACTATTGCTTAAAATACTAGATGACGCATGGACATATTTTCTTAATTACCTACTTAAAATAACTATTATAATTAATTTCCCGTGATTAACTATTTAAATTAAGAGACATATCTAAAACACCATACATCTGAAGATGCTGCCCAACTGGTATATAAATCTGAGAGACGCTTTCATCCCATTGAACCAAGAATTTATTTACAAACACATACCTAAATAATAAATGTTTGGTGCCACCCAGCCACCGTAGGGTAACTCTTGCAAGTGATTTGAGGCTTCATGGTTTCCCCCAATGAAGATTGTGAGAACTGGGGCCTTTTTCTCTCCAGAGTAATACCTAGAACATAAGAGTAAATTTGTCTGGTGGCATCGCAGAAATTAGGCATAGAGAAAAATTAATTAGGCATCCTTATACAATTAAGCATAGCAAAAAAGCAAAACAAAGTCCCAAGGAAAAAATGCGAGCTCATCATAAAAAGTTAAAAAGCACTTTCTAAACTTATTGTCCATACTCCTCCTTAGGAATGAAGGGCTTGGGTTTCAAGTCAGTGAGGTCAAGAACTTTGTCAGTTCGCTGCTATAACCCTAGCTTAGAGAACGGGTACTAGCACATATCAGGCGTCCAATAAAAACTCCAGGATCACTAAATGGACTAGTTCCAAAGTCCTATCAAGTACAAGGTAGATTAACCTGTTAGCTTCTTCATTCAGGTTTTGCCCTCAGGCTGCGACCCCTTCCGAAACAGGTGAATGGCGAGAAGAAAAGTGACAGTTACTAAACGCCAGTTCCTAGAGACACAGCGTGAACAAAGACGGGAACTCAGGAAGACAGTCAGTGGCAGAGGGGAGTCAAACCCAGTTCGGGTTCTCTCCTCACTGCTTGCTATTCACATCTCGCACCGTTGGGTCCGAGGACCAGGCTGCGAACCTCACCTGTAGAAGGTCTGCATGTGGCGGTACTTGGGTGGCACGGCCATGCAGCGCAGGTCCGCCTCGTTGCGCACCGCCTGGAAGTCGCCGCAGCACAGCAGAAGGTCTATCGGGCCCGGGCCGCGCCGCTCCGCCAGCGCCAGCGTCTCATAGATCTTGTCCAGCTCGCCGTGGCAGCAGCCAGCCACAGCCACCCGCATCCTGCCAGCCCGAGGCAGGGATAGCTGCCCGCAATCCCCTAGAGCTGAGCCAGCCCAGGAGGGGAAGCAAAGACCAGACCGATCGCTCAGCTCCCGCCAACATTAACAGAGGCACTGCCTCGTTGACTCGGGCAATGTAATTCACTTCCGGTTTTCAAATCTCGCGATAGAGGGATAGGCAAGGCAAAGTTAACCCTAGGATTCCAGAGAGCTTTAAAATCGACTCCGGCTTTGCCTATTCGCGGCTCTTTTAAGTCTTAGCAGTCTAACAGATAATAAAAATCACGACCAGAATAGTAAAAAAAAAAAGAAAGGAGGGAGGATGGGAAGGAAGGCCGGAAGGATGGAAAGAGATAAGGAAAAAAAGAAAATCCCCAGAAATAGTTCAGTTTGATAAAATTAAACCAAGTTAAACGGGTGAGCCGATACGATTGGCTAATTCCCTAGGACGAATCTCTCACGGAAAAGTGAATTTCTAATTCACTTTCAGGTAATTACGGAAAAGGTACTTCCCCCAAAAGAAAAGCACTGTTCTAACCTCTATCACTAAAGAGCAGTTTTGCTTATTTTTAATTACGGAAAAGGTAATTACCTGAAAGTGAATTAGAAATTAAACAAAAACAATTTTTTTTTAAGAGCCCCCAAATGAAAATAATTTTAAAATAGAACTTAAAAACTCATTGAAGACTTTAAAATTATCCCCCAGAAGAGTTTCTAAAATTATTAATTTTTTAAGAGTCAGTGACTCCTTGCTTTCCTAGCAAATAGTTGTTTGCATAACTAGACAGCAAGTTCAGTGAAAGCAGATGAAGGTCTCGAAAATGTCCAAGAGAGAAAAGGACCAAACTGACAACTGAAGAATGAGCGGCCAAGACAGAACCAAGCAAACAAGTAAAACCCCTCCGGTAAATCTAATCAAGAAAAGTAATCTAATCAAGACAATGCAGGGAATAGTTAACTCATCTTTAAAAACTAGATAAAATAAAAATTATTCTAGAAACAAAGACACCAAAATTAATTCAAAATGAAGCAGAAGATGTATGAAGAACATGGCAATAGGAAGACACTGGAAATGTTGTCAGGAAATAAATCCATTAAAAACCATTGTACCCAGAACGATTTATGGGCAACACTTTCAAATTTACAGAAAAGATACAATTTTCATGATATTTAAATTGATCAAGAGGGTAGAAAAAGATGGCAATCTAATATTTCCAATACTTCTAATATTTTATTTTCCTTTTGTATTATATTTGTGAAATATATAAGAATGCTCTTACAACATTACTAAATTTAACTATTTCCGTTTCATTTTTAATCTACAGGAATTGTCTTTTCCTGGATCCTTTTTTTCTCTCTGTGTAAAAAATTTTAATTGAGAGCTAACTTACTTAAAGTAACATGAACAAATCAAATCTTAAGTGCACATTTTGATGCATTTTTACATATGTTATCACCCATATAACCATCGCCTATATCAAGCTATAAAAATTTCCAGCAAGATATAAAATATTCCCTTGTGCTCCCTCCCAAGCCACTTCCCCCAAAAGAAAAGCGCTGTTCTAACCTCTATCACTAAAGATCAGCTTTGCTTATTTTTAAACATCATATAAATGTCAGTACGGTCATGCACCATAACACAAGGATATTTCTGAGAAATATGTTGTTAGGCAATTTTGTCTTAGCGTGAACATCAGAGTGTTCTTACACAAACCTAGAGGCTATAGCCCACTACACACCTAGGCTATATGGTTTAGTCTATTGCTTATAGGCAACAAGCCTGTACAGCATGTTACTTATAAAAAAATAATAATAATAATACCATGAGATTAAATCAAGCATGAAAGAAGATAATGCAATTAAGAGACTTAGTAAAGATCTATGAGGCTTCACCAGAGTAACATGGCATACTGCTTTACAGCTAGCTTTTCTAAGTAGGAGTACAAAACGATGATAAAAAGCATAGTAAATACATAAACCAGTAATATAGTCATTTATTATCATTATCCAGCACTATGTACTGTACATAATTTTATGTGCTATACTTTTATATGACTGGCAGTGCAGTAGGTTTGTTTACACCAGCATCACCACAAACATGCGAGTAATGCATTATGCTATAATGTTATGACAGCTACATTGTCACTAGGCAATAGGAATTTTTCAGCTCTATTATAATCCTATGGAACCACAGTCACATATGAGATCTGTCATTGACCAAAATGTCATTATATATGCCTGACTATATATATTATGTACTCTTTTGTGTCTGCTTTCTTTCATTTAACTTAGTGTCTGCGAGATTCATCCATTAATCTATACTGTAGATAGATATAGCTGTAGTATACTGTTTCTTATTGCTGTGTTTCTTTTGTGTGAACATACCATAGTTTATCTGTTTTCCTGTTGAAGGACATTTGAATTGTTTTGAATTGGGAGCTATTATGAATAAAGCCACTGTGCACATTCTCATACAATCTTTTGGTGGATATGGCACTTACTTCCATTGGATTATGTCCAGGAATGGAATCTCTGGGTTATAGAGTAGGTATATGTTTAGCTTTAATAGATAGTGTCAGTTTCCAAAGTGGTTGTGCTAATTTACACTTTCCTAGATAATATAAAGATGTTCCAATTATTCCATATGCTCAACAGCACTTGGAATTGTCTGTCTGTTAACTTTTTGCCATTTTGTTAGGTGTGCAATGAAATCTTGTGGTTTCCATATAGATTTTACAACATAATTTTAATATATCAGTCATTTTGAATTTTGTGATGGATAGGAAACAATAACAATGCCATAACATTAGAAAATTCATAGTCAATGAAGGAAATAGATTATGAATAAGAATGAAGAAGTGTATCTTGGCTCAGTTCCTACTCTTCCCAACCCACTCCCCATTTTCAGAGACCATACCAGTGAATTGACAAACTTGAGAATTCTCACTGACTTTCTCAAATCCAGAGAGAATCAAACTAAATAGAAAGCCTCACCTACTTCCTATTCTGAATGAGGAGAACAGGAAGGCTGTTGGAGAAAAATGAATAGAATGAACAATGAAGATAACTCTTTTTTACAAAGGTGAAGGGCTGCTCACTGGACATGCAGGTGCTCTCAAATTATGTGTATGTTTCCATGGGGAAAATAAACAGGTGTCAGATCTGATGTGAAATAAATTCCTTGATTCTAGTAGAGCAAAGACAGAATCTAGATAGAGGCATCCAACAATAATCAAGTTGAAGAAAGAAATCCCATGTTAACTATGGAAATATGCTTTAAAAAAAAATCTGGGGTGAGGTTGAGCAAAAGTCTTATTTAAAACTTTTTAGGTCTACGGCCATGCTACCCTGAACAAGCCCAATTCCGTCTGATCTTGGAAGCTAAACAGGGTCGAGCCTGATTAGTACTTGGATGGTAGACCACCTAGGGAGACCAAGAGTTATAGGCTTAAAAATAAAAAAATAAATAAATAAATAAATAAATAAATAAATAAGGGATTGTAAACTGACAAGGTCCTTGCAATCTATGAGGTCAACCAAGTGTTGCCTCGCATAAATGAATGAATGAATGAATGAATGAATGAATGAATGAATAAATAAATAAATAAAACTTTTTAAGTACAACCAGACCTTGGATTTGTAAACACCATTCTTCTCTAAAAGAAATTAAGTCTGCTTATTGACACGATTGGTTCCAGGGCAGAGAAAGTACCAAATGAGCCTAGATCATCTTGTGCCAGAAACCAAAGAAGCATTCAAAGAACCTGAGATGTCAAAAGGATGCTGGTTGAAGGTTTTTCTGCTGGTCAAACTTGAAACAATTTTAGCACCAAAATGCATAATCGTTGTAACAAACGGTAACCCACTGAATAAAGTAGGACTCTATCATTCCATACTGATATAAGTAAATGAATAATATGGAAAAGAGAGGGCTCTTATTATACAAGAATGCCGTGTGGGGGCTAAAAAAATAATACTTTCCCCCTCCACTTTCTAAATTCTTATAGCTGGGCTAATAATCAAATTAATGGAGACAGATTAACAGGAGAAAATAAAATTTTAATATGCGCACATGGGGAATTCACATAAGCATTAAAATTCCAAGGACAGTGAGGTAAAATTAGGTAATATGTCATTTTGAACAAAGGGGAAAGGAAGTGCAGGGATCTGAGATTTCAAAGGAAATAAGCAACTTACGGGTAGTTGATGAAAAGCAGAACATATATGGCAGGTAAATTCTTGCTTCAATGGGACACAAGGGGTGATCTAGATACCAGGCCCCAGCCTGGGCCTCTCCCATCTATCATACTCAATTCAAATTAAGCTAAGGCAAACATCCTAAAATTTTCCTTATCAAAGCAGGCCTTTCTCAATCTCTTAGCCAGAAAAGGAGGAGGGGCAAATGTTCTTTCTGAGTCTTTTGTTTCATAATAACCACTTTAAAGTTAATATTCCAAAAGGCAGCTTTAGGGTGGTAAAACTTCAGTTCCCTTCAGTCGATTGATACACACAGAAAGATGACTGGAGTTAGAAATCACCATTTGACCACCAGACTAATCATCATCTTCATCATTATAATTGTTTCAAACAAGAGTCTTTCATGAATGCTAAAACTACTGAGTAAACTTCTGAAGAGTAATAGGATAGTTACACAGCCTCTATGTATCTATTATTTGAGACTACTTATATAATCTCAAAGTATCTTTCCAAAAGATACTTATTATAACAAAGAAAAACATAAGGATTTTACACTAGTGATACCTGGCAGACACCACTCTAACAGAGTGATCCAAGTTAATCTCACTAGGAATGGACAAATCACATTATGTGCCTTCTGATATAACATACACTACTTCTATGGTATTTCTGCCAAAAATACAGAACCTGAATCTAATTTTGAAAAACAGGAGACAAACGAAAATTGAGAAAGATTTTGAAAATAACTGGCTTGTTTTTTTTAAAAAAATGTGAAGGCCATGAAAGATAAGGACAGACTGAGAATTATTAAAAATTAAAAGAAACAGGATTCACAATTGAATGCAATGTGGTGTTATAAAAGACATTATTAGGACAACTGGCAAAATCTGAATAAGCTCTTAAATTAGATAGTATTGTATCAGTGTTAATTTCCTGATTTTAATACTATTACTCTAGTTATGTAAGAGAATTTCTTTTTTTTAAAAGAAACACGCTGAAATTCTAAATATAAATATATATCATATATAGTTTTCTGCCCATCTGTGTATTGCCAGAGATAGAAGCTAAGAGGAACTACATATCTTAGACACCCTTTGCCCCTGAGGTCTGGGTTCGGTTTTGCAAGTGAGAAAGAAACACTTTTGTGCAACATTAAACAAACAAACAAAAAATTAAATTCCAAGACTGAAAGTCTTTAAAAGAAAGGGTTTATTAGGCTAGGGCTAGTAAAAACCAAAAAGGGGGTGGGGCATGGGCTCTAAACCACCAGCAGCGTGGCTAGGTAGAAAAGACAATGTGTCCATCGTCCTGAGTTTTGCAAGCAGTTTTATACATCGAGTAGGGGAGAGAAAGATATAAGCCGTTCTAATAGGATTTACATTAGCTTAGACAAAGGAGATGGGAGAAAGAGAAGAGATGTCCACTCCTGTGGATTAGCTGTGGGCAGCAGATTGGAAAATTCACATGTTAATAAGAAGCGGTGGCTCCTGAGTTTACAGGAATTGTCAGAGCTGGTCCACAGCTATTAACTGGCCAACTGTTCTGTCTCTTTATCTCACTCTCAGGCAGCTGTAATTTTAATTTAGAACATCTGAAATTTTTTTTCTTGTCAGAGGTTATAAGGGAGGAAAAAAGTTTCTCTTGTCTTCTGGCTCTGACAGTGGTGGTGGCAGCTCAGCATCCCAAGCTTCTTCAGCGGTGGTGAACTTCCTATTGTTTCTGATCTCTTTCTCCTCGTTTGCATTTTTAGTCCTTCTAGCAATTTTGTAATCTTTTTACTTAAAATGCCTAGATGGTTTCTGTTTTTCTGTATGTTGCACTAGCCAAGGAAAGTAAAAGGCAACAAGCAGATGTTTTCAACTATAAAAAATAAACAAACAAACGAACTCCAGGGAGACAATACACATGGGCCCTTCTTGAAAAAAATGACAGTAAAATCCAGCCAAATAAGAGTTGGATAAAAACAAAGGACACAGAAAGGAATAAATACAATGAAAGATGGATGATTAAAAATAGAGCAGAGTAAGGGGATAAGAAATGCCGTAGTGGAAGCAGGGTATTTAAGGATGAATATATAGGGTGTTTTTGGAAGACTGTACAGATAAGGTGACATATTGAGCAGAAACCTTCACGAATAGAGAGTGAGCAATGGAAATTTCTGGGCAATGAGCTTTCAAATCAGTTTATAAAGTGTTAGAAACATCAGGAAAAACATTCATCCTTGCTATCTGCATCTTGAAATTGAAGTAGGTGATTGTGGCACCTACCACCACCTGATGGCAGCACATTCAGGAAAACTATTTAAGGAGATAGCTTGTCCGTGGTGGTAAAACTAAACTGGACAGAGGCAAACATCACAGAAGAATAAGAGTTCTTCTGTGTGGTGTCTCTAGCCTCTGAATCTTAAACTTGTCAGACATTTCATTGGACTTTCTGATTTCATCAGAACACACACACGCACATACACACAATATTTCTCATTTATAAGTTTTAGGATTTCAAGATTCCATTCCTATATTGTAAATGTTAAAAAGATCAGATTTACTTTACCTAGCTTGTTATCTTTGCATCTCCATTTTGAAACATATTGGCCTAATGTGGTCACCATTGCTTTGGAGTGGGAAGGGTGTCTTTTTATTATGCAGGCAATACAGAAGATTATATAGCCATCTGAAGAACCGCTGATTTTACGATGTCTTTTTTTCTATAAATAATTGGAGCTCTTGTCCTTGCACTGATTTTTCAGGCTCTGCCAGTGTTTTGTTAAAACACAAACTTCAAACAAGTATATTCTAAAAGCAGCATTCCACCTAGCAACTAGAAGTTTGCTTGGTAAGGTTGCACAAAGGGAAGGTTTTTATAGAAAGAAGGGTAGGGCAAGAGAGCTATTAACGAAAGGGTAGAACGAATTATTTTTAGACTAGAACATCTTCTGTTGGGGGGAAGAGAATGAAAAGCAAGTGTTTTTATAGGCAGATTGCCTCTTCTTTCTATGGGGGAATGGAAAGGGCTCAAATAAGATTACCTAAGTAGTGCTTGCCCAGAAAATTCCACATAGGTTGATAAAGATTACATGTCTGAGAATCTAAAACTACAGTTAAATCAGGAATTAAATCTAGGTTTGGTATCATGGGCTTTTAGCACAAGTGACACCATTTTGGGCCTGCGATTTTCTCTTTAACACTTTCCACATCTAAACACAGAGAAGCGGTATCTTAATTGTTCAATTAGACTAACATTTATGGATAAGCCAAGGTCTGTGTGGAGTAGCACACAGGGCTTTGCCTGGTCTGCTCCTGTTTACCCTTGGGTGCCATCTTCACCTGAAGGACTTCCTATGACATTATTCCTGCTGAAGTTTCCCTCCTAGGTGTTCCCTTAGCCTCATACCCTTCCACTTATCATCCAACATTCTAATGACTTGTTTACTTGTGTCTTCGCTTTTTGCCTGAAAGCTCTATGAGAACGGGGAAGGTGCTTATCTTGCTCATAACTGTATTACCATTTCTGAGCACAGTGCTTGGTACATAGTAGGGACCTAGTATATACATATATTTTTTAATAAATAAATATTCAGGATCCTTAGTACTCTTTTTTTTTAATTCTCAAAATCAGTTCCTTTTTCATTATTAAAAAAAAAGATTGCTTAATCTATAATTCAATATTTTTACACTTAAACTCTTTACTGTGTACTTCTTAAGAACAGGGACATTATTTTTATAGCAACAGTATAATTATCATAATGAGAATATTAACAATGAGACCTCATCAACATATTTTATTCAAATTTTACCAGTTTTTCCATTGATGACGCCCTTTGTAGTAAAAAGAAAAAACATTTTTCCTTGTCCAGGATTCAATCCTAGATCACAGTTGCATTTATTGCTCATGTCACTTTAGTCTCCTTTAATCTAGAGAAATTCCTCAGTTTTTCTTTGTCTTTCATGACAATTTTGAAGGACGTGTTATTTTGTAGAATATCCTTCAGTTGAGGTTTGTCTGATGTTTCCTCTTGATTACATTCATGCATTTGTGGCAGGAATACCACAGAAGTGATGTTGTGTCCTTCTCCGTGCATATCATGGTGTCTATTCATCCCATTACTGGTGATATTAATTATAGTCACTTGAATAAAGTAGTTATCTACCAAGTTCCTGCACTATTATTGGTAACTTGTGGAGCATACTTTGAGACCATATAAAAACCCTGTTTCTCATCATATTTTCACCAGTTAGTTTTAGCATCCACTGATGATTCTTGCCTAAACAATTATAGCTCATATGGTTATCAAGTGGTGGTTTCCAGTTTCCATCATTGTGTCTATATTTGGAAGTTTGGAATTCTACCTTAACAGTAATTGAGTTATTTTTTTTAAAGCATTTTCTTTTACTGTAGTTTCTGTTAAAAAAGACTTTTCAAAATCTTACTACTTCTGCTTTATACATGTACATATTTTATACCTTCCAAGCACCTGATAAATTATGGATGCATAATTTCCCATTGCAAAGTCCTTGTAGACTTTACTAATTGGCTGTTTGCTTAGGCGAGTGCTCAGTAGTCCCTTGTGTGAGAGTCCTGTAGGGCAGGATTTCCCGACCCCCTGGGCTGTGGACCAGTACCAGTCTGTGGCCTGTTAGGAACCGGGAGGCATAAGTGAACAGCAGGCAAGCTAGCAAAGCTCCATCTGTATTTGCAGCGGCTCCCCAACACTAGCATCACTGCCTCAACTCCACCTCAGATCATCAGACACTAGATTCTCATAGGAGCACCGGTCCCAAAAGATTGGGGACTGCTGCTAGGGTCCCAGAGGACTGTGAGAACTCTGGAAAGGACTTTGAAACAGAGAAGTCTGTACTCAAATTGCTTTAGCCTCTTACCATCTGAGCAACATTAAGCAAATTACTGGACCTCTCAGGGTCTCACTTTTATTATTCTCGTCTGCTTGAAGGAGGGATCACATCTTTATTCTACTTTGGATCCCTTATACAATGTGTGCACAAGTACCCCGCAGTTACTACCTTTTGGACTGAACCATATCTCTTCTGTAAATATCTTAATCTAGTTTTTTGTTTTATTTAAATAAGTTTCTCTGTCTTCAAATCTTTTTAAAGGTTCTTCAAAATTCCTTTTGAGGCTATTCAGTTTTTGATTTACATTCATCTTCCTATGCTTTAAGTTTTCTTCCTTTTGCATAGGTATGTTTCTACTTTCAAAAATTTGGTGCTGTTTCTCTATCCTGGCAGCTCCACTTAGGTATTTTTAAATACTTTTCAGATTTCTTTCTGACTACTTAATGTTCTGCATTTCTACTTTTTAAAATTAAGCTCACACTTTGTTGTCATTATTTTTTCAGAAATTAATATTGCTTTGAGATAAGAGCCAAGGGAGAATGGGGAGAAATTTCATTCCTGTTTACAGGGGAATCAGTGTGGATAGTTCCCTTTCCCCACCACAGGGCTAAAGTTAACTGTTTTGTTGTTGCTGGTACCTAAAGGCTGAATCAAAATTTCTTACTACTCTTCAATTGCTATTCATCACTTAGGTTCAAAGAGCATACCTAAGGTTATGTAGCCGCAAATTCTGAACTAGAAATGAGATTCCTGATCCCTAAGCTTAGGGCTTTGCTAATCAATGCTTCCTTCCTGTCATGTCATTCTTTTGGAAATAAAACAAGAAGTTCTGGGTAGCAGAGGTGTTAGATGCCTTGAGTCACATTTCCTAGCTCCTCCTCACTCTGATTTCTGTAATGATGGCTCTGCTGTAAGCTCAGATTCATGCTGCCTGTATCCCATCCCAAAAGCAAGTCTACAGATTCTGCTCATCTTCATTAGGTTAAGGAAGACCTCTCTATTTTATGCACAACTACAATCCAGGAGGGTAGAGAGTTAACAGCCCCCAGAAAAACCTCAACCAATACAGGATGGAAGTAGTGAATAAATGCTCCAGCCTCAACATGGATATCCAGAGGGGCATTCTGTACGTTTCCCAGAGGTCTTCTAGGAATAAGCAGTGACTTCAATAACGAACCCTTATATTGACTTTTTCTTCTTTCTTTTTCACACTCTTCAATCCATCAATTCTTTTTCACACTCTTCAATCTATCAATTCCCTGGAAACACTTCTCAAATAAACTACCAGCATCTAAAGCATCACCCCAGGATCTGCCTTTGGGGGTTGTCCAAACTAAGCCAAAAATTCACTCAACATTTACTAATGACTATTCTATGTTAGGCAGTGAGATAAAAGATGTGGAAAATAAAATTCCTAGTGTCTGCCCTGAAGGGTATAATGGGAAGACAAACAGGTAAACGATTACAAAAAAATTACAATATATTGTTGGAGATGCTACGTTATGGTGGCAAGAATAGAGTGATCCATGAAAACAAGAGGAAGGGGTCACATGACCTATACTTGGGGGATGGGCTTCCAGGAGGATGTATTGCTAAAGCTAATGGATGAAATATAGATAAAATACAGTTATAACAACTTCATATCATGCAAATGTCAAATGAAAATTCATTTGATACCTCTGCATAAGTGTTATTCTCTGCTCTGTTGTGGTATGCAGTACATGACATAATTTTAGGTGATACATGGATGGACAGTTAAACTTTTTTGTGGTTATTATGTTAATGTGTACTAGAATAAAAACAAGGAGCACAATAAATTTGACTTTACAGAGTATTACAGTTTAGGATGAGGCTAAAATTATTTAATGATTTGACCCTGGCTTTAAAGGAAAATATTGAGCGAGTAATAATATGTGGGTGCAGATTGGCAAAGATTGTGTGGGTGGCATGCAGATTACTGCAGTTTGAGAAATAGTGTTTTAGCAGAAGGAAAATCTAAAATGAAATTCCTGCTTTCCAGAAACTCAGAAGTTTGTTAGGGACACACAGACCCATAAGCAAGGATGATTAATGCTACAATAAATATGGAAACCAGTACAGGGGGAAGATAGGAAAGTAGTAGGGAGCAAAGGAGAGGCTAGAGGCTACAAGATCAGTTGGAAGGCTATTGGTCTAGTCCAAGGGTGAGGTAATAACAGCTTGAATTGGGGAGTGGCTATAGAAATGGAAGGAAAACAAGTAGTATAACAGGTTCATTGCAACCATTCTGTGAAAACTTGCTGGTTGCCAGCAGCACGAAGATGAAACCTGTCCAGCCAAGTCCAGGGTAGTTTTGTACACACACGCACGCGCACACACACACACACACACACACACACACGTACGCACGCACACACGGAGTGGGAGACCTGAATTAATCGATCAGAAAATACTATAATTAGAAGCATATTCTCATTTGGCTTCAGTTATCAGAGCGTTTTAGTGTGAATTACTCAGACATTTGTCCCACTTTTTTCTACTTTATTCATATACAACGCTTTCTACGTGGAAGACCTTTACATTCTCCATTTTCATAACCCATATTCTACAGAAAACTGACTTCAAGGAGGTTAAGTAACTTGCTGGAGGTAATGTAGCTGTGAATGAAATAGCGAGCATTAAAACAAGACGTCTGATTCTAGAGTATCTATTCTTAACACACCAGACTAAATAGGTAGGGCAGTCAATGGTAAAGCAGGTCACATTTCAGCGTTGGAATGCGAGACACTCTTATCGGTGGCAGAAGACCTTGTACTGAGATCACGGGCTCACCGCCTGTAAAAGGAAGATAATGATGTTAGGAGTTTAGCGCGGAGAAGAAGTGAGATAATAAATGCGAAAGTGAACTTCGAGTTATGTACGTGGCCCCACATACTAGTTTTTTTGGAATATGAATACGCGAACTCGTAACTGCTACGAATCAGTCTGTGAAGCCTGTAACATCCGAGCTAGACCCCCGCCCCTGAGGCTCCGCCCACTTTGAGCGGCAGGTGGGGCCGACAGATCTTCTTTGCGCATGCGGAAACTGCTGCCCGCTCCCACCTCCAATCCAGGCCGAGAGTAGCTGCTGTTTCTGAGAAGACGATTCGTAAGCAGGCACCTGGCGCGGTTTCCCTGTGCTCTCCTCTCTGCGGGTGCTGGCTGTACTTCAGCGGAATCTAGAGCGTTGCCCCTTCTCTTCGATCTACCTGACTTTCTGCAGAGGTGCCTGTCGTTGGCCCAACAGTTCGCTGTCGAAAGTGCCGGCGGCCGCGCCGGCTCCGGCTGCAGCCGGGTGGGAAGGCTCAAGATGGCGTGCCTGTTGGAGACCCCAATCCGCATGAGCGTCCTCTCGGTGAGTGACCCGCAGCAGCCACCCGCCACGAAGCTCGGGCCCGGCTGGTAGCATACACCCCCAAAGCGGCGTGTCTTCTAGGCACAACCCCTTGGGGTCGCCTCCGGCTCACCTTTGGGCCGGGGAGTGAGAGAAGGTGGGCGGGCGTGATAGACGGGACCTCGGCCGAGCCAGAGACGTCTCCAGCTCCCGGAGCTCCCACCGATGCCGGTTCTCAGGACGGCGTCCAGCGGGCGTGGTGGTTGGGCGTACGGACAGCGGGCTTGGCGACGCGGCTTTGGCTTTTCCAGGCGCTTCACTGAGCTTTTCTCTTAGCGATACCGCTTCTCCCGGGCCAAGGGCTCAGAGCGTCCTGTAAGGCGCCGGACTTGCCGCTGGCCTGAGAACTAGCGCCCACTCTGCCCCCCGCGGCTTTGGCAAGAAGAAGCTGAGGCTCCTGGTTCCCCAGGGCCTCCGAGCTGCCAGGCCAGGTCTGTGTGGCTTCTATCGCGTCCCAGCACCGGGCACGAGCTAGAGCAGCTTGGTTCTTGGCAACGAGGATTTCATATCAGTTGCAGAGTCTCCTAGTGTATGTAGTTATTTAAGTCCCTTTTCTCTACTCTGGAAGTCGCAGCTCTGTCTAAAGGAACCTGTGCCTTCCATTTTTTCTTTTAAGGGGAGTCAGACATTGAAAAAAAGAAAAGATCAAATTTTCCTATTATTGAAAGAAGGGAATGTATTGACATGCCAGGAAGTAATACCTAGGGTGTTTTGTTTTGTTTTGTTTGTTTGTTTTAAGCTTAAAAGGCAAAAGCAAAACATGACTTTCACTGTGTTGCTCTTGAGAGAACTAGGACCAGAGGTGAAAGTTACTGGGCGATAACTTCGTAGGGTTTTGCAACAAATTAGATCCGTTCAACTCTGGTCAATTTACCGATGGTCCATTTGCTTACTGCTGGAGACAAGCAGGCAAACAAACGCTGGTTGGCCGTCTTTTCGGCTTGTCGTAGAAGTCTATGTGATATTGAGAGATTGGTTGGATTGTAGATGACTTATCAGGTTCCTAGAGTCTGCGACTCCAACTGGTTTCTTTTCTCTTCATTGACTTCTCCCACAAACACACTCAGCTATCTGGAAGCACCTAGGATATTTGCTTATGATTCAGGGTTAGAGCATTTGGCATGCTGCATCCTTGATAATTTAATTGGGGCGGTTATCAACAAATTTGTCTCCTAATCTATTTTAGCAGTCCTTTTTCTTATTTTCAAACTGCAGCTGGGGAAATACTGTTCACCTAAGTATTGAATCAGATTAGCCCATTCTCCATCTGACTGCAATACCCAGGAATGTTTTGTGGAAGAGCAGGCCAATGACTTTTCCCTTATGTTTTTTAAGAGAGTATGCATTTTGACTGTTCTCAATCCTTTTTTAATATCTCATTTATCTTTCATTTCACCTGAAGCTTCTTTACTTTTTGTATATTGTCAACTTGTATGGTGCATACAATTGAAAATTTGATTTATTTCACTCCTTCAGTAAATAATATTTCCTGTTTAATTTTATTCAAAAACTTCTTGAAGTGTATTCCCTACTTATGGTGGGGATTTGCTTCAGCCCTAGTCTCACTGGGGGCTTATTTTCTAAAAAAGACTTCACAGTTCCAAAGTCTGGTCTGTCTATTCTTCTTCAGTCCAAGAGCCTTGGGAAATCAGAGCTTTGGATAAATGATTTAAACTGTTTAAACTCACTGAGTATACTAATTTAAAGTGAAGCCTGTTCTTTTCAAAGTATTACCCAGGGTGCCACTTTTTGAAATACAAAATACAAGTGGAACAGGAAATATTAATCAAAATTATCCTTAAAATAATTGATTCCTTTGATATGCTACTTATTGTGCTACTTATGTACAAGACCCTGTAATGTATATTAGAGAATGCAGGGATGAGATAAGATATGCCCTCAGGGAACTCACAGTCTGAATGACTCTATAGCTTTATAAACATAATTCCAGCAAGGGGCAAATCAAATGGTTTTATGGGTGCTCGCCTCTGAGAGATCTCATTCACTCTTATAACTTTAACTGTAATCAACTCACACATGTACATTGCCAGCCTTGACTTTTCTCCATCTAGTCTCACATCTTCAATTGTGTGGATGTTATCCATCACTTTTAACAAAGCACGTTCTGTCTCCTGAGGACTTAGTCATGACTTCCAATTTCTGTTAATGATATTATCTTTAACTGATCCCTTACTGTAAACTCCTTGACTCATCTCTGACTCTTTCCCCTTTCATACTCCTGTATCTGCTCAGCTTTTAAGTTCTGTTGGCTCTTTATTCTCAGTGTTTTTCACATCTGCCTGTTCCCATGGTCATCCTCTAGTTCAGGACCTTATTCGTGCCTGCATTACCAGTGTCCTTGCAGGTATTTTTACAGTCTCTGGCGTCTTATCCTCTCAGTCCAAGTTAATTCTCCACATTAATTTTTCTATAGAATACATAGTACACACCACGTCTATTTTTGAAAATTTTAGTATTTTTATTGCCGAAGGGCTGACATTTTATTTTTAGCTTTGGATATAAGAGTCTTTATCCTCTTCACGAACTCTCTCTCCCACATAGTTGGCTTTTTCAAATTGAAGTGACCTAGGGTTTTTCCAAACCCCCATAACTCTTATTGTCTGTCTGCTCCTTCGTACATATGTATTACAGCTTTGTATAGGTTTACTCACGTGATGTACTTTGGGTTTCTGTCATTTGCCAGGCATGGCACTGGGTTTGGTAATACAGTGGCAGGCTACACAGACCTGTCTCTGCCCTTTTGGAGATTTTAGCTTAATGGGGGAAATAGATATCAAATCATCACACAGTTCCTTTGGAAATGGCAGTTAGTGTTATCAGTGAAAAACGGGGTGCGGTTACAAGCACGTAATAGGGGAATCTGATCTAATGTGGAGGGCAATGAAGAGAGTTAAGGAGGGTTTCCCTGAAGAAGTGACAATGAGCTGAGAGTTCAAGGATGAGTAAGAAGTAGAAAAATAGAAGAGCATTCCAGGCAAAGGGAACTGCTTTTGCAGAGATCCCTAGGCCATTAATAGTTATTCTATCTTCTTAGTAAATTAATTTATTTTTCTTCATCCTACTACTATATATACTTGGTATCTTGCATATAGTAGGTACTTAGTAAATGTTTGCTTGAACTATCTATTTTGGGGATTTGGACAAACTCTCCAGTTCTTTCTAGGGTTCACCATAATCACCCACACCCCTCTTTGGTTAGCATCACATCACCCTTTTCAACAAATTTATAAATTCTCCCACGTTTCCCAAATTTTTGGATGCTTTTACATTGATTGCATTTTTTAAAACTTTATTTTGAAGTAATTACAGTTACGGGACCTTGCAAAGATAGTACAGATTCCTGTGTGTGCTTCACCCAGTTTCCCCCATTGGTAACATTTTATATAACTATAGTACAATATTGAAACCAGGATATTGGTATTGATGTAAGTATGTGTATAGCTCTGTATCATTTTATCACATGTATATGTTTGTGTAACCACTACCACAGTCAAGATAGTGAACGAGTCTGTTTTGTTGGCCTCCAGCTGCATATTGATTTGCTCTCTTACATGGGCAACTGACAATAGTTTTTCTGAGAAGTTAAGCCCAACTGTTCTAGAAGCATGAATTTGGCCTCTCTTGGTTTTTAGTAATAAATAAATGCAAAGTAAAATTCTGGTTGGCACATTTTAAAATTTGCTATTATTTTACTTTACAAAGCACCCATAAGAACAGGGTGGAGGTAGTCCTAAAAGAAATTAATCACTATGAACTTCCTAATCTTTACGGTCAATGTGTGAAGAACGGGAGATGCTTATCATGTTTCTGATGCTTGCTGTCTTGTTTCCAAGGAAAGATTGCCACCTAAATTCAGACAGTGAGTTCTCAAGAAGTCTTTGAAGCTTTAGCAAGAATTAGCAACACCTTCTTGTAGGGTCTTTTGATTTCACTAGGAGATCTTGCCTTTCTGTCGCCTCTTATTCTCATTAAGAATTTAAAAATAGTGCCAGGGGCCAGGAATTTCAGTGGTTTTGCCTTGTACCTCTTTGATTTCTGATTCGGCAGTTTTTTTTTGTTTTTTTTTTTTCATAAAAGCCATCTGTCACATTGTCTTGTGGGTAAAGGTATGGAATTATTGACAAAGGAAAATTCTGTTACCTCTGGAAATTGGAGAACAGCTGCCTTCACTAAGCATTGTTACTATGATCATTGGGACCATTTAGATTGGAATGAAAGATATTCCAAATAAGAGCTGTTTTGCAGAAACAGCCCTCCTACCACATGTATCTCTGATAAAGGAAAAGTGTTTTGACCTCATTCTATAAAATCAGAAGAATAAAGAATTAGCTATATACTCAGATACATTCATATTATAGTTATTGGGGGAGTGGGGATAATAAGACTGTCATGCTTTCTATTAAAAATGAAAAGTGCTCCAGTGGGAAGAGTTTCCAGCCTATAGGATCTATTAATATTTGGAGGTCTTTACCACCTAGAAAATTATTATAGAACACATGATTCTTTTGTTTTATGAGTGTTCTAAGACTTTATGAAGCTTTCACAAAATTTTAAGTTGTGACTGATAAGTGGAATGAAGAAAAGGAAAGCGTTGTGAACATGATCAAGCATGATTCACAGGAATTTTACCTTTGCAGCTAGGTGGTATCACCTATTGAGATGCTGAGGATTAGGAGAGGATTGTGTTAGGGGATTAAGGAGGAAAAAGTTTAATTTTGGACATGTTGAGCGTACAGTGTATTTTGGACTTCAATTTAGAGGTGTCCAATAGGCAGTTGGATATTTTGAAGTGTGTTCCATACCAGACAGTTCTCTAGTTCTCAGGGGACAGCTGGGTGTTCTACAATTTAACTCAATTCTGACACTGTCTACCAAAAGATAGTGTCATATCTCACAGGTTAAGGGCTCAGTCTTACAAGACTGCTCCTGCTTCAGACACCAGTTGCAAGTCCAAGTTGTTCTTCTGTGCCTCTGACCAACCAGCCATAAATCATAGGTTCCCATGACTCCCTCCTCGGGTTCTATCATTTGTTAGAACAGTTCACAAAGCTCAAGAAAACATTACCAGTTTATTATAAATGATATTATAAAGGATACAAATGAACATCCAGATGAAGAGGTACATTTAGCAAGACTGAAAGAGTCGCGAGTATAGGTACTTCTTTTCCTGTTAAACTGAAGTGTGCCACCCTCCTGGTACATGGATGCGTTCACCAGCCTGGAAGCTCATCAAATTTCCTTCAAGAGTTTTTATAGAGCTTTACTCTTCAGTCCTCCCCACCCTCAATTCTTCCTCTTCCCAGAGGTTGGTGGGTGGGACTGAAATTTCCAACCCTCTAAGCACTTGGTCTTTCTGGTAACAAGTCTTCTCCTGAGGCTTTCTAGAGGCTCCAGCCTAATCATTCATTAGCATTAACTCAGGTGTGCTCAAAATGGACTCCTTTTGAATAACCAGACACTCTTATAAGGAAATTCCAAGGGTTTTACGAGCTTTGTTCCAGGAACCTGGGACAAAACCCAATATATTTATTATACCACAGATACAAAGGTCTAGTGTTTAAAACTGTACTGCTGATGATTATTTGGGAGTCATCAGCATATTTATCAGTGGTTCTTAACCTTTTAAGGATAACAGCCTCAACACTCTTTCCTGGAAAAACATGCATTTGCCTAAAGAATCACATAATTTCAAGGGGTTCATGGATTCCGTGAAATCCACACATCAATCTTGAGTTAACAGTTCCTATTCTTTACTGATCCCAAAATCAACCACAAAAACATATAGCAAAATTTTAAAGTCATGTAATTTTGAAATGGTAAAAAAGTGTAACAATACAGTTTTAAAACTCATGTAAGGTATCACATGGGGGACTTGACTCTGAAGAATCAGATTTTTGCCCAGAGTATGTTAGTGATCTTATGTTAGGTGTATTATATCTACAAAAAGGGTTTTGTGTAGCAGATGATGTAGCAGGCCTAGGAGGCAGAGCTAGGTTAGTTGGAGATCCAAAATAGGACAAAGTTAGACATTGTGGGCCTGGGCACAAGCAGAGTTGCATAGTTGGAGATCACAAGTGGCTCATGATATTGGCATGATTGTTACTGGCCACAGTGTGGATGATGGATCAGATAGATCCTGAGTGGTACTGTAATAGGAAAGCTAATATACCAATTGCTGGAAGAGGTGGGCTGAGTCTGAGTCAAGCACCATGGATAGCTCCGAGGCAAAAGTGTTTACTGCCTCTAAGAATCTGAAGCAAGTAAGGCTTTTCTTTCATCAGGAGGCAGCTTTCCTGTCTGGGCAATACTGCTTCTGGCTCTGCCATGAAAGATGGTAGTCAGGATCTCTAAGTTCTTACATGATTGCAGTCTTGAATAATAATTTAAACTTATGGTCCAAGACAACACCGTACCCATGACTAAATAGCTTCACTCTGTTATGTCAGTATCAAAAAAAAAAGTAGGCATTTGAATGCATTCTAGTGGATTTCCTGGACAATTTATCATCTTAGGAGACATTTATTAAATGAACCTCAGCAAACCCAGAGAATTTCTCAATCTTTGTAAAACTCATCACAACCCTTGTCACTCTTTGTCCCAGAGATGGTTCTTGCTCTCTTCGACTTCCAGATTATGCTGTTTGCACCATAAGTTCTTTCTTAGTACATTTATTCTATCTGGAGGGATCTCTTTTTGCCTTTCGGTCTTCAGACATTTTCATCTACACTGAAGAATAAACGAATAGAATTTAATAGTGAGAGGAAACCTTTAAGGCCATGTAGACCATATAGCTCTTTGTGATTTGTACCATACTTTAAAAGGATAAACATTGCCGTACCTGATTAGAAAGAAACGTGACTGTTAAATTGCTTCCAGTTCTTGTGACTACCAAAGCATGTCTATAGCAATTGTTAATGTTATACAAGGGCTGGCTCTATTAATATTTTATTACTTAAAAAACTCACTGCAGAAAAAGTAAAGACTATTCTTCATATCCCTTTTAATCTAATTTCACCTGATTTTTCTATTCTGAGAAAAAAATCATCTTTTGTTTGAGTGTAAAATTATGAAGCCTTTTCCTGGAAGAAACCTGCAGGTAATCTCTAATTCATTCTTGGCATTTTTTAAATTGGGGAAAACAGAACCAGAGAGGCTACTTTCTCACTGTCATATGCTATTATGTAAAGTGTCAGAGTCAATTTCAAACACTTAAATTAAAAAAAAAAATTGTGTGCACAGCTTTGCATTTTAGGATTTTTCAAACTATGTGTACTGACTTACATACTACTTATTTTAAAATATATTATTTTACCATGTAAAGCCTGATTTTTCAGTCTTAATTATTTATTGAGCAATCAGGGTTGCCTCTTATCAAGACGATTAAATTTAAAATTACATATTTAAGTATTTTCATGATTAAGTTTGTGAAATTAAAGCAGAATATATTTTAGCAATCTTGGTTGTCATAAGTATGTTACATTCTATGCTTGTGAGACGCAGCCAAACTGAAAAGTGCTATTTTATAAACTTTCCAAAGTTGTTAGAGGCTGCAGAAAAGCAGAGCTTTGATTAATCTGTGGAGAGAGGATGCTTTGAACCTCTAGAAACACCAAAGAGTGAATTCATAATTTAAAAAAATTTTTTTAAGGATTAAAAATAGTTGCAAAAATACTGTGTGGTGGGCCTGAAAAAATTGAATGAGAATTTGATTGAGTTAATGGGTCCAGAAGTTTACCAGAATACAAGAAGTAGAAGAAAAGAAGAGAAAAGAAAAACAGCTGCCAAAATCTTGGGTTTTAAATAGTACGAGGGCATATTTTTTCTTCTAAACTTTCTTCTTTTGGGAGGCAAGTGGGAACTTTGGAATACATTGGAAGGCCATGAGCTGTCTGCAAGGAAAGTTAATCTTTGTTGATGATGTTATCCTCTTTGTATTGTCTTGAAAGGAGGCAGATATTACCTTTTAAAATTAGAAAAGAATTACGTAGCAATTACTTTTGCTTAATAGGGAAATAAATCCTTTGGCAGAGAAATACTATGTATCACCAGAACTCTTCAAGCATCATTGAGGCAGCTGTATTTAGGATCTTTGAGTTTAACTGTCTCACCAGAAACAAAGGGAGTACATGTGATTTGAAATTAAGGCACAGTTTAGTATCGATTTCTGATATTCTGGGTTGTGGAGGACCTAATCTCTTTAGGGGCAAATACAAGCACATCAAGTGTTCTTGGGCTTTAAAATGAATAATTGTGAGTTTGTGACTTATCTAAGCAGTGTACTTATTTGGTATATCAGAAAATTGTCAGTGACAAAAGGTAGCATTTTTTTTTTTTTTGGACTGAGCGTTTTGGAGACATCAGAAAATCAAAATTTTGTTTCAAATTGGGGGATGGGAAGAGTTTCTGGGGCTCACAGTTGACTCATTGATGTTTTAGTTAGTGGTTCCCAACTCTACCAGACTTAACACCATCTTAAAACATATTTTGTAGTACATGCTTTGCTCTCCTGAAGTGAAATTCATAAGTAAGATAGTTGTCCTCTTATGTAACTTTTTAAGAGTTCTCATAATGTCCTAGCTGTATTAAGGGAGAAAGCAGTAAACTATATCACTTAAATAAGTACTCAGACACTACTAACCTAGCAGGAAGTAATAAAGTAGTGATATATGTGCAAATGTATGTAGTTTGGTTATTGAATGCAGACTGACATAGGTATGTTTAATGGTTACTTAAATACAATAAGTAGTATTTTTTTTTTATGTGACTTTCTGAAATTAACAGATTTTGGTAAAGTTCCTAATATGACAAAGTACACCCTTTTCTGTATTTATATAAGAGTTGCAGTCTTGGAAAACTGATTGTATGGTAAATGATAAAAAACGTATTTTGTGTTTATATGTAAAATGGAGTTAGTTTCTAGGCTCAAATACTTAAAAATGGGTTCCTTGCCTACATGACTGCATAGTGGAAACTTTTTTAGAATGTGGGACAATTGTCCCATGCATTGCAGAACATCTGGCATCTTTAGTCCTTGCCCACTACATATCAGTAGCACCTGTTGTCGTTTTGACAGCCAAACACACTTCCATGGATTTATAAAATATATCCTGGGGATTGGTGCTGTCCTGTTCAGGCCTGCTGAGATGCTTAGAGCGTGGGACTCCAAGTGGTATATATCTTAGTGTACCACTCTTGCACCTCTCCTTTTCCTGGCTTGTGACAGTGTATGGTATAAAGACATGGGAATAAAATGTGCTATTAAACATTCATCCTCCAGAGTATGTATAGCCTTCTAATAGTCTAAATTATTTATTGTGTTTATTGCTTTTTATCTTTCCTTGATGAAATGTAAGCTCTGCAAAGGTAGGCTTTTTTGGGTGAAGGGATATCTGTTTATTGCCTAAAACAGTGCCTGCATAGCTATTTAAATATTTGTTGACTGGCTGAATTAGAGTACAACTTCAGCTTTGTTTTGTATTTCCAAGTGCATACTGTATCATTATAATACTAAATTGCATTTCTCGAATATGCCACGTTGTTTCAAAATTCTTTTGTATGTGTGTGCTCTGCACCTAGAGTCCTTGTCTTTTTTTTTTTTCCTCCCTTTTTTACCTGGCAAATTAATAGTAGTCTTTCAGATTACTCATCCTCACTACTTAACATCACCTCCCATTGGACCCCTCATTTCAGTACGTCAGTTAATTGTATCTTTAACTTAAAAAAAAATTTTTGTATCTTCTTTTATGGTTACACTTATCATGTGTAACTTACTTACATTTCTGCTTTCTTTCTGTGCTGTTAACTCCTTGAGGGTAAAGAACTCTATCTTATCTCTCTATTACCAGCACCTAACATAATACCTGGTAAATTAAGATATTCACATATTGAATTTCAGCCTGAAATAGGTTTTAAACTGAATCTTTATAGAGTTCAGTCATCCTATTTTTCTTTTTTTGGTTGTGTTTCTTTCATCTCTTCCCCAAACCAAGATCTTCTCTGAAATGCTAAATGATGAACATTATGAACAATTTTCTTTTGAAGTTCCTAGTAGTTTGTGGAATAATGGATATATTAAATTTGATTGACAATCACTTGTTTAAACACTAATTTCTTAGGGTTCACAATTCCCCTGTTGAGAATTATGAGTTTAATTTCTAAAGAACATATTAATTAAATGAGACAATAGATATGAAAATGTTTAATAAACTGTAACATGCTAAACAAGTGTCAAGTACAGGTATTATAAAAAATATTTCTTGTCTGTCTACCTTTTCTTTCTGGGTTGGTTGTATGGGAGAGAGAGCACTATAAAATGATTACTCCTTGAATAATACTCTTTGGTATTCTTAACTATGATGTTATAGTCTCTTTGTGTCCATGTTGTAACACCTAAAGTTAATTATAAAAACTGCACAAATGATTGCTTCGTACATTTTGAGCATTTTTAAAAATCTCAGGTAATGAAAAATTTAGATTTTTAAGTTCAGCACTCATATACTTATTTATTTCTTGCTAAGTATTTAGCTTGCTCTGAAAGAAAGCTGTTATTAGGTGAGAAAATGTATTTTTGTCTGAATAATTAGGCTTTAATCATGCATACGCATATGATTATGAATAACCAAGAGAGGCATTAGTATACTTGTAAAAGCAATTTTTTTGTACAAAAATAGAATTCCTCTGAAGTCAGTATTTGTATGGTACTTTTACAGTTTACAAGGGGTTTTACTTGTGTTATCTCATTTGATCCAGCACTCTGAATGAGCTATGTGGTAATATCACCATTTTTTAATTGAAGAAACATTCTCAGAATTTTATTTTTTTCCTAAGTCACAAAACTTATAAGTAGTAGAACTAGGATTCAAATTCAGGTCTTAAAAAAGGCCAAATTATTTGTTTTTCCTACCACACAATGCGTATATTAGAAATAAAGAACATTATGTTTCAGCGATATATACATAGAGCAAAATTTTAATGAAATAAAAAAATAGTTTGATATTTTCTTATTAATCTTTGAACTGTCATTTTTCATTATATAATAAACTGATCATTTTACCCCAAAACTTCTGTTGAACACATTTATTTCTCCTCATTTTTGTGTTAGATCTCATTCATGGGAAGTCTTGGACTTAATAATTTGGCATTCAAAACCTTTCTTGAATAATTTTTTCAAAATACAGGGTGTTAATTCACCCTAGTCATGGGTAGTTTATTCAGAAGGGCAATTAAAGACTGTTCTAGTTTGCCTTTTTAGGATATATGGCCAGTTTTCTGATTACCTCTTAAGTTTTTCCTCTTTCCTATTACTAAAGAAGAATGAAAATAGGATTATCATACAGCCCCGTTTGCTCCAACACTCTTGGTTTGTGTGTATTATTTTGTGACGATTATTATCATGCCCTTTTCACTCTTAAAATTATCCTGGTTTAGATGATACTTTTGAAGGTTTATTTTCTATTGTATTGTTATGTAACAAATCACTCCAAAACTTAGCTGCTTAAAACTTCTATTATCTCTCAGTTTCTGTAGGTCAGGGGTTCAGGTATCACTTAGCTGGTACCTCTGTCCCAAAGTGTCTTGTGAGGTTTCAGTTAGTGTGTCAGCAGGAGCCACGTCTCACCTGAAGGCACAAGTGAGGTACAGTCTGTTTCCCAGCTCACTCACACGGTTATTGGCAGGATTTAGTTCCATGCGGGGTATTGGACTGAGGGCCTTAGTTCTCTGCTGGCTCTTGGCCAATGGCCTCTCTCAGTTCTGTGTCATGTGGGACTCTTCATAGGGCAACTCACAGCATGGAAGCTGGCTTGCTCTCGCTCGCTCGTGTGCACGCGCTCGCGCGCGCGCGCTCTCTCTCCCTCTCTCTCTCTCTCTCTCTCTCTCTCTCTCTCTCTCTCTCTCTCTCCCTTAGGGCAGCTCTCTACTGGCATAGGCTGACTTCTCTCTCTCTCTCTCTCTCTCTCCTACTCTCTCCTCTCTCTCTCTCTCTCTCTCTCCGTGGGGGCAGCTCACAGCATGGGCTGACTTTCTCTCTCTCTCTCTCTCTCTCTCTCTCTCTCTCTCTCTCTCTCTCTCTCTCACACACACACACACACACACACACACACACACACAACTGAAATGATGTTTTATCACTTCCTCTGCATTCTCTGTATTTGCTAGAATCAAGTCACTACTTCCAGTCTTCATTCATTCAAGGGGAGGTAATGCATAGGGCTTGAATACCAGGAGGTAGGGATCATTGGAGATCATTTCAGAGGCTGCCTGTCACAGATGGTCACCCTAGTAAAAAGGAAATGCTTCCACATAATATTTCTCCACAATGGAATGCAACTCATTACCTGTTTCTGTTTTCGTGTTCCTGCAAGAAGAAACTAGCTTCAAGCTTCTCTTCTTTTTGTTAATGATCAATACCATTTGTACACCCTAGAGATTCAACTCTCATTAGAATTAACTAATTCCCAAATTTGATGTCTATAAACATTCTGCTGAAGGGATCCATGTACATTTTCACATAGCATGATTTAGGGAGCACATAAAATGTAACAGGTTTTTAAGATACACATTTACGGCAGCTCAGTTGCAGCTTTGAATGTGTAAAATGTGTAAAATGAGCCAAGTTATGAAGGCTTGCTAAGTCATTTGTTTGAAACCTGGTGCCGGAAGGCGAAGTTCATAGTCTGACCCTGGCTAGCTTTGCTCTTTTTCATAGGCACAGACTGTATGCTGAGCTTTAGCTGGCTGTTTGACATATTCACTCTGTTGGTTGGGAGGATGCAGGGATCACCATGAACACAATCCCTTCCAGCTACTGGAAGCTACACAAAGTAATTTAAAGGGCATTGTTGTTTTGAAGTGAGTAAGCCATATCTTGAAAGGTCAGAACATCAGAAACCTTAACCTTCTTGCTCTGGGCAGGAAAGAATAAGGAACCTCAGTGTTTCTCATATTTCTGGAATAAATAAGAAGTGTGTATATCAAACTGTCCCCCCCCCAGCATTCGTACTGTTGTTGACAAGAATGAAGAAGAATCTCCAAATTTCCTTCACCCCTACATCACCACTATTCTTTCCCTTGAGGTCTTCAAGATTAAGCTCTTTACAGTAACTACCACAAGAAGCCCAGGACTCTAGGGTCATTGCTCACATAACTCTGTCCATTTACTGTTATATCTGGATCCCTTGCCTTTCTCCTGCACTTTTCACTGGATTCTCTTATCTTCAGCCTCTTCTGTAAACATTTCCTTCATTTTTCTTAATTTTCCTTCATTTTTCTTAGATTTTAACAGCTTTTTACCCGATGACACTCTCTTCCCCAGTCTCTCTCACCTGCAGTCTTCTCTGCTGGTGGCTCTTTTTCCTCCCATACTCCTCGTATCACTTGCCCTAGAGGTGGAACTAGAGCCTTTTCCTCAATCGTTCTTTTCAGATTCCTCTCTTTCTCTCTTCTTGAAACACCACAACTCTGAATCTCATCAGACTACCTTGTTGTCATTATCTGTAGGCCCCCCTGGGTCATTCTTCCTTATTTCTTTAAGATTTTAGCTCTTAGTTCATGATCACTTTTTCTAGCACTACTTCTATGTTAATTTATGGAAATTTTATTACGTATGTAGACAGTGTTTCTAAAACTCTCTAGACTTCGCCAACAATCATATCCTCTCTCGTACCTTGAGGTACTTCTTCCCATGGCCATTTCCTAAACTTTGACCTTACTAATAACTAAAATCCCTCCATGATCTCAATTTCAAACATCCTGGCCACCACCTTCTGTCCTCTCAAACCATACTTTCTACTACTCCAGTGCCAACAATCCTTCTTCAATCCCTCTGTTACCTACAGTATATTAATTTTACAACTTTTTCGCTGGCCTTCAATAGGCCTGCCATTATAATCACAACTTTGCATGTACCCTCAACTGAGCTGACTCCTTCCTTTAGTTTTGTCATCCTTGTCTGATGCAATTCCAACCCTGTTTAAATCTAACTCTCTTTTTCATGCCCAAATCTGTACATTTTAATGTACCTGGAGGCAAGCCATGCTGACTTAATCTCACTTTAGATTCATAATTGTGAACCTCAAGAGGATAAGTGCTGCCTGGCAGTCCTGGTACATTTTCCTGGCCCATTCAGTGTCTTATTTCTTCTCTTTCTCCAAACTGCCAGCCTTCCCACCCCACTCCTTCACCCCCACCCAGCCATTTTTACTCTCAAAAAATAGAAGCAATTAGAGAGAATGTCATAAGCTCTCATTGTCATACTCACCAATTAAGTTCCTCTGGTTATTGTACTTTCCATGCTCTACTTGGTCAGTAAATCTCATTCCCCCTCAATTATTCATTAACATTGTTCCATAAGTTCTCCTTCTGCCCCAATGTAGCATCAGTTTTTCTTCTCTATTAAATGTCTATTACCCAACAAGTATGCTCTAATTTATTCCACCTTTCAAAAAAGCTCTCCTGACTGCACTTCTCCCTTTACCTATTATTTTATTTCCTCCTTCCTCTTTACAATGAAACTCCTTGAAAGAGCTGACTGTATTTACTTTTTCTAATTCTTCTTTTCCCATTCTCTCATAAACCTCTCCAATCAGGCTTTGGCCCACCACTCTGCCCGTTGTGCTGTTATCAAGATTGATGATGGCCTCCATGCTCCTAAATCCAGTGGTCAGGTCTTCATCATCATCTTACGCTACACATTAGTAGTATTTGGCATATGTGGTTACTCCTTCCTTGAAACATTCTCTCATTTGGCTTCTTGGGTTTCTTTCTACCACACTGGTTGGCTGCTTGTTCAGGTGCTCCAGGGTTCAGTCTTCAGGCCTTGGTTTATCCATGGTCACTCCTTCAGTCAGCTCATCCCATTTATATGATGAAAATTCCCTGATTTGTATCTCCAGCTCACAGCTCTCTCCTAAGCTCTAGACTTATGTATCCAACTGACAACTTGACATTCTCACTTGGATATCTAATAAAATTCTTAATCTTAACATGTTCCAAACTGAACTTTTGATCTTCTCACTCAAAACTGGATCCAATCTTTCTCATCTCATTAACTGGCAACTCAGTCTTTCTTGGCTCTCAGGCAAAAACCTTAAGTGTTACCCTTGGCTCTCCTCTTCTTTTACACCCCATACCTAGGGTGTAATTTTGATGGTCATTTCAGCATCAACATTTATCTGGAATCTTAGCGAAGCTTACTACCTCTAAAACTCTTGGTCTAGTCCAGGCTACCATCATCTTTCTGAAATAACAGCATTATTGAAATTATTGAAATAGCCTCCTACTTAGTCTCACTGCTTTAGTCCTCTAGTCCCTTCCATACATTTGTCTGTTCCTAAAATTGCAACCAGAGCATTGCTTTCAAAACAAGTCAGATCATGTGCCTATTTTTCCAATTCACACCATAAAAATCAAAATCCTTACAATGACCAAGGCTCTGTACCAGCACTGTGCAGTGGAAAAACCATGCAAGCCACATATATAATTTAAAATTTTCTAGCAGCAATGCTAGAAAAGTAAGGGGAAAAAAAGGAATTTTAATGTATCTTATTTAAACCAATATATCAAAATGATATTTCAACATATAATCAGTGTAAAGAATTATTAATGAAATTATTTTGCTTTTTTTATATCAAATCTTCGAAATCTGAGGTGTATTTTACACAACTTAGGTACTGAATTTTGATTGCAAATACTTGTTTGGTATTTAGGTTTCATAAAATTTACAGTTGAAAAAGTGGATTACATACCCAAGTAGTTTTAAACACTTAAAAGTTTTCTAATAACTGAATCTAGTGTTGGTTTTTAAACTTAAATTTTAATTAAAGTTAAATTTAAATTCAGTTTCTAGCCACATTTCAAATGCTCATTAGCCATATGAGGCTGGTGGCTGTAGTTGAACAGCACAGCTTTTTACCATCTGGCCTCTCTACTTTGACCTCATCTCCTACTGCGTTCTCCTTTGCTCATTCTACTCCAGCTATGTGATTCCTGTTCTTTGATCACAGCAGACACTTCCCATTTCAGAGCCTTTGCATCTGCTGTTCTCTTTGCCTAAAAAGCTTTGCTCCCAGATAGCTACAGGACTTCATCCTTCACCTTCTTCAGGTCTTTGTTCAAATGTTACCTTCTTAGAGAAGCTTTCCCTGACCAACCTATTTAGTATCTGTACCAATAGCTTTCTCAAATTTTTACACTTCCAGGCTGCCTTTTGAAAGAAAAGAGGGCTGACAGGGAGAGGTGACCTGATCTACAAAGGAAAGCAGTGAAATAATAAGAATTGTCCCATACACACAGACAAATAAATGAATATGTTAAGGTAAAAGCACAAAGTAAAATAAGGTTGAACAAATGACTGTATCACCTCAGCTTGCTAATACCTAGGCAGCTCAGAGGATTATTTTTTTGTGTGTACATGACTGACCTTCTTATAGATTGTAAGCTTCTTAAATCAAGGCTCTGCTTTAACATTCTCTTCTACCCTCTTTGGCACCTACTACAGAACTTTAACCAAAAAGCAGTCTGAGTTCTCCAATTATGGGCCACCTGTTGATTAGCCTTTTGTGTTTTACATTTTGTGGTCACCTCTCTATCCTCCCTCCTTTTTCAGTGCCAGCTAACTTTACACTCGCTGATGGGTGTTGGCTTCACATGCCCTGTGGCTGTGATTATGACCCTGATTCTTTTTCTTTCCTTGTCCATTCTTGTGCACTTACCCATTTTCCCAAACCAGCTCCTCTAAAGAAGCCTTTACGGATTTTCCTGGTTTATTAACTCCATCCTCAGAGCTGCCTTTATGTGTATATATTTGTTTTGCATTCAAGTAGGGAATGTAAATATGTAAACATAGTTACAATAGAATATCATTAAGGGCAGAGGCAGTGCCTGAGTATTTTAAAAATATATTTAATGACTTCATCATACAGTAGGTACTCAGTGCTTGTTAAATGGAATGAAACAGGCACAAAACAGAAAAGAAAGTTGCTACTAATGGGTGAAATCTATGTTGTTTAAGATACAGGTCTCAAAACCAACTACCTTTTTAAAGAGATGTTGAGAGGCAAGAGATGTTGAAGCTGTGGGAGAGTGTGTGGAGAGGAGCAGTAAAATCAAATACTGATTCCTAAGTAACAGGGAGGATATAAGGTCTGAGTTGCTCAGAACTTACCATGTTGGAAGAGTAGGAAAGCACATGTGCTCAAATGGACTGACAAAACTATCTGTTTTTATTACAGGAATGCTGTTTTCAGTTTTACCCTGGATTTTCTCTTGGTATATTATTTCTCAGTGTATTTGTACAGTTGTTTGCATCCTTATTTAACATTTGACACTGACATCTGGGTAGCGATCATCCCTCATTTCTTTGTTACCCAAGGGATTGGGACACATAATTATTGAGTCTTTCTAACACTATGATTCTGTTATTTTGAGGAAACCAGACCCTGTTGACAGGTACTTTAATGGTGGCATGGTGGGCACAAGAATTTTCATCTGTTTTTTTTTTTTTTT